>NC_058520.1:220097504-220406171 GCF_904849725.1 Hordeum vulgare subsp. vulgare
GAGATCCACTGTTGTCATGCCGTACTTTTGGTCTACAACTACCCCGCCTCCTGTCAGCTTCACCCATTTGCACCGAAACAAAGGGATCTTCAAAGTAGGTCCATAGTCAAGTTCCCATATCTCCTCTATGTACCCGTAATATGTTTCCAAACAGTGCCCGTTCTTGTCTGTTGCATCAAAGCGGACACCACTATTTTGGTTGGTGCTCTTTTTATCTTGGGCAACCGTGTAAAATGTATTCCCATTTGTCTCATACCCTTGGAAAGTACACATAGTCGAAGATGGTGGCCTGGCCAAACAGTACAGCTGATCTCCAACGGTGTCATCATTCATGAGATGTGTCTGCAACCAACTGCCGAAAGTCTTCTCGTGTTCCCCTTTAATCCAAGAGTCAGCCTTCCCCAGGTTTTCAGAGCGTAGAATATTCTTGTGTCTCACGATATAAGGAGCCACCACGGTGGAATTGTGTAGAACTGTGTAGTGTGCTTGAGAGAAAGAATGCCCGTCCATACATACTTTTGCTTTCCTTCCTAGTGTGCCTTTTCCTGTCAGCCTACCCTCATACCGAGATTCAGGAACACCAATCGGCTTAAGGTCAGGAAGAAAGTCCACACAAAACTCAATGACCTCCTCTGTTCCATAGCCCTTGGAGATGCTTCCTTCTATCCTAGCACGGTTACGAACATATTTCTTTAAGACTCCCATGAACCTCTCGAAGGGGAACATATTGTGTAGAAACACAGGACCACGAATTCTAATCTCTTCGACTAGGTGAACTAGGAGGTGTGTCATTATATTGAAGAAGGATGGCGGGAACAACAACTCAAAGCTGACCAGACATTGGACCACATCAATCTGTAACCCTGATAGACTTTCTCGATCGATTACCTTCTGAAAAATTGCATTGAGGAATGCACATACCTTCACAATTGCCAGGCGAACATTTTCCGGGAGAATTCCCCTCAACGCAACCGGAAGCAATTGCGTCATAAGCACGTGGCAGTCATGAGACTTTAGGTTTTGGAATTTTTTGTCTTTCATATTTACGATTCCCTTTATATTCGACGAGAAGCCAGTCGGGACCTTGATACGGAAAAGGACTTCAAAGAAGATTTCCTTCTCTTCCTTAGTAAGAGCGTAGCTGGCACGCCCTTGAAATTGCCCTGGATGCATGCCATCTCTTCCTTTATGACGTTCCTGGTCCTCCCGTGCTTCCGGTGTATCTTTTGACTTCCCCTACAAGCCCAGGAAGCCTAGAATATTCATGCAGACATTCTTCGTCAGGTGCATCACGTCGATTGCCAAGCGGATCTCATGGACTTCCCAGTAGGGAAGCTCCCAAAATATAGATTTCTTCTTCCACATGGGTACGCGCTTATCAGGGCCGTTAGGAACAGGTTGGCTGCCAGGACCCTTTCCAAAGATTACTTTTAAATCTTTGACCATATCAAATACTTCAGCACCCGTACGGATTACAGGCTTCCCCCGGGGTTCTGCCTTGCCATTGAAATGCTTGCCTTTTTTCTTTAAGGGATGCTTGGGCGGAAGAAAACAACGATTGTATGGGTACACATTCTTCCTACATTTGTCCAGATATATACTTTCTGTCTGATCCAAATAGTGCGTGCATGCATTGTATCCCTTGTTTGATTGTCCTAAAATGTTACTAAGAGCAGGCCAATCATTGATGGCTACGAAAAGCAACGCTCGAAGGTCAAATTCCTCTTGTTTGTGCTCGTCCCACACACATACACCTGGTTTGGCCCACAGCTGTAAAAGTTCATCAACTAATGGCCTTAGGTACACATCAATATCATTGCCGGGTTGCTTTGGACCTTGGATAAGCAGTGACATCATAATGAACTTCCGCTTCATGCACAACCAAGGAGGAAGGTTGTAGATACATAGAGTAACGGGCCAGGTGCTGTGACTGCAACTCTGCTCCCCAAAAGGATTCATGCCATCTATACTCAGACCTAACCATAAGTTCCTTGCGTCAGCTGCAAATCTCGGGAACTCTCTCTCGATTTTTCTCCACTGCCGACCATCAGCGGTGTGCCTCAACTTATCGTCCTTCATACGATGTTCCATGTGCCATCGCAACAACTTCGCATGATCTTTATTTCTGAACAGATGTTTCAACCGTGGTGTTATAGGAGCATACCACATCACCTTGGCAGGAACCCTCTTCCTAGGTGGCTCGCCCTCAATTTCACCAGGGTCATCTTTTCTGATCTTATACCGCAATGCAGTGCATACCGGGCATTTATCCATATTCTCGTACTTCTCACCGCGGTACAGGATGCAGTCATTAGGGCATGCATGTATCTTCTGCACGTCTAATCCTAGAGGGCAGACAAGCTTCTTTGCTTCGTACGTGCTGGCGGGCAATTCGTTCTTTCTTGGAAGCATCTTCTTCATCAGTAGCAGCAACTTTTCGAATGACGAGTCAGTCACACCGGTCTCTTCCTTCCACTTCAGCAATTCTAGTGTGCTACCCAGCTTCTTCTGGCCATCTTCACAAGTTGGGTACAACAATTTGTTGTGGTCGTGTAACATCTGCTCGAACTGCAACCTCTCCTTTTCCGTGTCGCAACCTCGCCGTGCATCAGAAATGACCCGACCAAGATCATCAGCGGGCTCATCTGGTTCCCGTTCTTCATCCTGATCTTCTTCTTCATTGTCTTCCATTGCGGTATCAGCATACTCAGGGAACATAGATCGGTAGTTGTCATCATCGTTCTCTTCTTCTTCATCGTCGTCTTCCATCATAACCCCTCTTTCTCCATGCTTGGTCCAAACATTATAGCCCGACATAAAACCAGACAGAAGCAGGTGGCTCTGAATGACTCTTGAGGAAGTGTAATCCTTCTCATTCCGACATTCAACACATGTAAAAAAATATAAATCCACCACCATGCTCTTTCGCATCGGCTGCATCTCGAAAAGAATGCACGCCTTCTCTGTAAGTGGCTGTGCGTCGATCACCGTACATCCATGGAAGGCTCATCTGTGTTGTACGACAGTATATGAAATACAATCACGATCCTAAAAATTAGTACCGCACGGTCTAAACGAGGAAATATAGTTGCTAACCTTTTAGAATAAGTAGAAATAAAGACGAAGAGGTTTAAGCGTGGCTCAGGCATCTCATATCGTAGTTTTGTTCGGTGAACTGAAGCGGCATCGCTCTAACACACATTTCAACAAACACCTCTAGTGCATAAAAAAAATGGAGAGCTAGCACACACCCACACTCTTCCATCCAAGAAAAATGCAATGAAGAGGGGAGAGGGGGGCTGTGCTATATATAGGCAGAGGACTTTAGTCCTGGTTTGAGACTCAAACCGGGACTAAAGGTGGCGCACATGCGGGCTGCACACCGCGTAGCCCTTTAGTCCCTGTTTGAGACACAAACCGGGACTAAAGGCTCCTTACGGGCCGGGACCAAAGCCTCGTGGGCGGCATTGCGATTTGGGGCGACGTGGCCGGGCCTTTAGTCCCGGACCAGAGGGAGGCCGGGACTAAAGGGTCCGGGCCAAAGGCCCGTTTTCCACTAGTGGGGGTTCACCCTCTACTGCCACAACAAGAAACCAACCTCTTGGGCTCACCACATCACATGGAACCAAGCTCTAAATATTGAACAAAACAGAAATATGACTGTCGTGGGTATAAGCCTGACAGTAGATGTGTAGGTTACGAAAAGGATGGGCAGAGTCCTAGCTACGGCAAGGTTGTATGAGTTTAGGCCCCTCTGCGGTGGAGGTAACAGCCCTACGTCTCAGTGCTCTCGGAGCTTGTTGTCGAGTGGAATATGGAATACAATGATTTGCTAACCCCTTTACCAGTGGGGGAGGGCGGCTTATATAGAGTGCGCTGCCCTCCACAACGGTCCCGGTACAGGGGTGGAGTAGTGGGGATTGAATGCGTACGTTACAGGTAACGTACGCTCTAAATGCTAATAAATGCACCCGGAAACGTACGACCGTTTCCCTCTAGAGAGGTTACGATGTACCGAGTGTAGCCAGTCGGTTGGCTTGGTATCCTCCGAATGCTAGTCTCCGACTGGATGGTTGAGGACATGTTACCGACTCGATGATGGGGACTCCTTAGTTCAGTCGGGACTGACTAAGGGTCTTGTCCTTTGTGAGGGGTAGTCCTTGGGTAGGACTTACATGGCAGGCCTATGACCCTACCCTAGGACTATGACCCCATCATTAGTCCTTGAATGGATCGGGTTGAAACGACGAAGCGGTGCTTGAAGTTTGGATCCGACTGGAACATATTTGGCTTGGGCGTTGCCTGCCTCGATCCATTTTATCTTTTCTGACCAACGATCCGAGTGGAAGTACTCGCGAAACAGACTGTCGGAAGCCGAGTGCTTCTGCGGCATCTTTTGACGCGACCGGTCAACTGACAGCGGCGGATTTTCCGGGATCTTCAAATTTCGGTTTCCGCGCGTCCAGCAGGGATGACGCCGGCGCGCTCGAGTAGCGCCTGATGCCTCGACTCTCGCGCCTTCAACTCCTCCACTGATATCGCCGCGGCCGGTCGGGCGGATAAGGTTTCGGGGCCACCCGCCAGTGACCCAGTCGGAACCCTATTTAAATCTCGGCGGCGAGGCTTCTTCGTTACGCTCGCTGAATCTTTCGCTCTCGCCTGCTCCGTCTTCCTCGCCACCTCCAGCGCTCCTACACTCCTTCCTTCTCCTTCCTCCCGAGGGTTCGCCGTCGCCTCCATGACCAAGGGTCAGACCAGCAAGATGGAGGCGAGGAAGAAGAAGGGCAAGGCGGCGGCGCCTGCTCAGCGGCGGCAGCGGCCGCTGCCGGCTGGGTGGATTCAGGGTGACTTCCTCCCCTCCACGGTGACGGAGGGGGATCTGCTGCAGCTGGTGGAGCACGGAATGATCGTGCATAAGTCCTGGAGGCTGCCAGCGGAGAACGAGGTCGAGCCGGCGCCCCGGGAGGGGGAGCGCGTCTTGCTCCTCAGCCACGTCTACCAAGGTTTTTCTTTGCCCCCGCATCCTTTCTTCAAGGGCATCATGAATCACTTCGGGGCCCAACTTCACCATTTTCCTCCGAATGCCATCGCCCATCTTTCTGCCTTTATAGTTTTGTGCGAGTGTTTCATCGGCTGCCCTCCCCATTGGGGTTTGTTCAAACACATCTTTTCCGCGAGATCTCAAACCATCAAACGACTTAGCCAATCGAATGATAAGACGCATCTCCTCCAGCTCTGCGGGGGCTTAGGTTTCCAGAAAAAGAGTCAGAGTAGTTACCCTGCTCTTCAGTTAAGTGAGTCGGTCAGGAATTGGCAGTCGACGTGGTTCTACTGCCAGGATATCGCCTGTCCGAATGCATCGACTGGGTTGCCTCCTTTTAGTTTAGATCGGCCCGCCCCACCTAAGCAACTCGCGCTCACAAGGGCGGAGAAGAACGACATCCAGCCTCTGGTCGGGGCGCTCGTAGATGTCGTCAGGAGGGGGGTCACTGGCATAGACTTGCTGGAGGTCTTCCTCGGTCGTCGTATCCAGCCCCTGCAGGCTCGCGACCATGCCATGTGGCACTATACGGGGCCCGAGGATTCCACTCGGACCAACGTCGTGGGCGTGGCTGAGGAGAGGGTGACCTCGTGGGTGCTTCAGATCACAGGCCCCTGCGAGAATCCCAAAGGATCTCGGCGAGTGAAGCCCTTCTGCGCGAATAACCCTCCTCCGAATCAGGTGAGTGGCACTTGTCGAGTGCTCCTAACTGTCTTAATCTTGTCGTTTGCTTGAATCTCTGTGTGACTTCTGATGTCGCCGACTGAATTTTATGCAGGAGTGGACCAACTGGTTTTCTCCCATCTCGAACGGGAACCTGACCGAGGAGGAGGAAGGCAGCCAGGAGGGCAGCATGGAGAGCGCTGAATATGCCTCCGACAGCGGGGAGTCGGAGGAAGAGACCAGCGAGGAAGAGGAGGAAGACAAAGAGCAGGACTCTCCGCCTCCGCAAACAGAGCATCGGACCAAGCGCAGACACGAGCCTGCCGTTCCCTCGGCCCCTCCAGCATCTTCGAGTGCTCCGCCCACTGCTCCGGTGGTCCCGAGTGCTCGGAGCACCAAAAGGGCCAGGGATGCTGCCGCTGAACCTGCGGGTCAGTCTTCCAAGGCGGCCAAACCGAGTGGGTCCAAACCTCGGAAGGCTCTGCCGCGGATGAGGGTTGCTGTCCCCGTCACCTCCACGTAAGTGTATCGATCTTCTAATTTCTTCTGCTATCCCAGTGAATTCTTGTTCATTGGTCGAATGGATTTCACTCGACAGAGTCACTACTTCTGCCACCTCTCCGGCGCGCCAAGAAGATGACCCCATGGACACGGACAATGTCATCTCGTCCCAGCCAGGTGCGTTGTAGTGACTCCGAGTGTTTTATTCTATCATAGGTTCTGCCTCTTTCTTTTTATGAGACCTCGTGTCATTCGGCCTGTCAGGGGCGATTTGTCTGGACGAGGGCGACCAGGGGAGAGCCGACCCAGCTGTGGAGCATGTTCTTGAGGCCGCTCCTCCTGCTGCCGCTCTCGCCGCTGACGTGCTGCCGACTGAGGCGCTGCCGCAGACTGAACCAGTGCTGGTGGATGAGGAGCCGACTGGGCGGGCCTTGGGATGCCTCAGGAAGCTCCGACGATTCCAGGCTCGTCGAATGCTGAATTCAGCATCCAGCGTCTTCCGGAGGAGCAGGTGGGAGCGGCCAAGGGGGCTATGGTGCAGGCAGAGCTCATGGCTGGAGAAGCCAAGAGGGCCTACGACTCCGTTGCGGCCTTGTACCAGCGGAGCTTGGAGCTGCAGGATGATATCCGAGTAAGTGGTCTAGTAAGTATTTACTTTTCTCCTGTAACCAACTGGGTGTTCTTGAATAGCAGCTGTTGTTTGCAATGGGTTCACTCTGAGTGAACCCAGTGGGTGTAGTCCCCGAGACTTCTGTTGAGTGCTTGCACCGACAGTTGTCTTTATACATATTGTCTTTGCTTTGGTCGTGTCTGTAAATAAATATGACCGACTGCTAGCAGTTGTGGCACTCGGAGTGCACTTACTGTAAGAGTCTCCGAGAGTAAGCTGTACTCAGGTCGGGTAGTATTTTCCTCGTAGGCGTAGGTGATAACATGCATCTCAATAGGGCAGGCCTGCTTGAGCTGCATGCCAGTCGGGTCACTCTCAGTGAACCCACTGGGTGTAGTCCCCGAGACCGCTATCAACTGCTTGCGTCGGCAGGGGTGTGAAGAACTTAGACCTTTATTGTTGAATTTTCTGATTGTCCCTTGGTGTTTGGTGGCAGAAAACCTGTCAAATGGGATCAGCTTATGAGACTCTCAAGGCGGAGAGGAATCAGTTCGCTCGTGAACTTGATGCGGCCATGCTTGCAATGGCCGGCATGAAGGATGCTTTGGCGGAATGGGAGAAGTCATTGGAGTAGGCGCGTGAAGTGAACAAGGTGTTGACTGAGGAAGTGGAAAAGATGGGGAAACAGAGGACTGCGCTGATGGATCAGATGGACGTGTTGAACAAACGATGCAGGGCACAAGAGAAATATGTCAGCGACTGGGCTCGGCAGATGATGACGCGTCTGGCTGGTAAGTCCTGCTTTTTCCGAGTGGTTGTGTTATGCGCGTCACACTCGGTACTTATTGTCTATTTGTCCTATTGTCGCAAATTTTTTCTTTGACGCCGAAGCTGAAGCAGCTGACGTGGAGCGGTCGATTCTTGAGAACGTTCCACTCGGCGATGACGCCAATCGGGATCTGCTCCGTGCGCACATCCGCGTGGGCAAAGTTGGTCCTTTCATCGGTCGACTGAGAGAAGTCGTCGGCCGAATCGACATGGAGCTTTGGCCAGAAGATGAGTCGCACAAGGAGATGGAGAACCTGATGACCCGACTGGAGGAGATTCCCAACCGAGTGCAGTCGTGGAAGAAATTTGCAGCTCGTTGCGGTGCAGATGTTGCTCTGTCCCTGGTCCGAGTCCATTGCAAGGAGGTGCGTGAGGAGAAGCTGAAGACACTGAAGGTCGCCAACACGAAGAAGCTTCGATTCGAAGACTTCATGGAGACGTTCCTTGAGAGTGCTACCCGCATCGCCGACGGAATCGACTTGGACACCTTCGTGGAGCCCTCCAGTGCTAGCGCCGACCCAGCTGACGCGTAAGAAAAACTTTATCCTCGGTATGCCGAGTGTTTATCTGTAATGTACTTTGGCCACTGCTGTTGGCCGTCACATTCTTATTTTGGTGCGGGTAAGCTTGATCTGCACCGAGTGAATTATCGTTGCTAGAGCTTTGAATCGAATTTTTGCTCTTCTGTTGCAATGTTGATTCGGGTTTTTGTTTGGCATTTCTTGGTGAAGCCAAAGGCAAACATTCGGAACATGTCAGTTGTTTTGACATCAGCGTGAGCCTCATTGAGGGTCCGAGGAATTCCCTAAGTCCCCGAGTGTGATGTAGAGTGCACTCAGAGAAGGTCAATACTTAGGCGATTCTGGATCGCAGCTAAGCCCCCCGAGTGTGACGTTAAGTGCACACTCGGAGATAGTTAGTACTTAGGCGATGCTAGATAGCAGCTAAGCCCCCGAGTGTGACGTTAAGTGCACACTCGGAGATAGTTGATACTTAGGCGATGCTGGATAGCAGCTAAGCCCCCGAGTGTGATGTATAGTGTACACTCGGAGAAGGTTAATACTTAGGCAATGCTGGATCGCAGCTAAGCCCCCGAGTGTGACGTATAGTGCACACTTGGAGAAGGTAATACTTAGGCGATGCTGGATCGCAGCTAAGCCCCCGAGTGTGACGTATAGTGCACACTCGGAGAAGGTTAATACTTAGGCGATGCTGGGTCGCAGCTAAGCCCCCGAGTGTGACGTATAGTGCACACTCGGAGAAGGTTAATACTTAGGCGATGCTGGATCACAGCTAAGCCCCCGAGTGTGACGTGAAGTGCACACTCAGAGAAGGTTAATACTTACGCGATGCTGGATCGCAGCTAAGCCCCCGAGTGTGACGTATAGTGCACACTTGGAGAAGGTTAATACTTAGGCGATGCTGGATCGCAGCTAAGCCCCCGAGTGTGACGTAAAGTGCACACTCGGAGAAGGTTAATACTTAGGCGATGCTGGATCGCAGCTAAGCCCCCGAGTGGGACGTATAGTGCACACTCGGAGAAGGTTAATACTTAGGCGATGCTGGATCGCAGCTAAGCCCCCGAGTGTGACGTAAAGTGCACACTCGGAGAAGGTTAATACTTAGGCGATGCTGGATCGCAGCTAAGCCCCCGAGTGTGACGTAAAGTGCACACTCGGAGAAAGTTGATACTTAGACGATTCTGGATCGCAGCTAAGTTTTTTTTTGGAGACCGGAGTCTACGACCGCGGAAGAACTTTGAACCTTCAAAAAACTCAATCTGCTTTATATTATTTCACCAATACTTGTTCTTTACATTGCTTCAATCGACGGTCACGTGTAGAAGCGCTTCAGGAGATCTCCATTCCATGCACGCGGCTCGTCTGTCTCTCTCTCGATGTTGTAGAGTCTGTATGCTCCGTTGTTCAGCACCTTGGCGATGATGAAGGGTCCTTCCCAGGCTGGAGCCAACTTTTGAGGTCTTTGCTGATCCACTCGGAGCACCAGGTCGCCTGCTTGGAACGTCCGACTTCTGACATGGCATGCATGAAAACGCCACAGATTTTGTTGATAAACAGTCGAGCGAGTTAGTGCCATCTCGCGCTCTTCCTCCAGAAGATCCACTCCGTCTTGCCTTGCTTGTTCTGCTTCGGCTTCGGAGAAGAGTTCGACTCGTGGCGCATTGTGAAGCAAGTCACTTGGAAGGACCGCTTTTGCTCCATAGACGAGGAAGAACGGTGATCGCCCTATAGATCTGTTCGGGGTTGTGCGAATTCCCCAAAGTACTGAAGGTAGCTCGGTAACCCAAGCACCAGCGGCATGTCCTATCTCTCGTAGGAGTCGGGGCTTCAAACCTTGCAGAATAAGTCCGTTTGCCAGCTCTGCTTATCCATTGGACTGAGGATGCGCTACGGAAGCAAAATCCACTCGGATGCCTTGGCTTGTACAGAAACCTTTGAATCTGTCCGAGTCAAAGTTTGTCCCGTTGTCCGTGATTATGCTGTGAGGTACACCAAATGTGAAGATGATGTCCCTGACAAACTTGACGGTTGTTGAGGCGTCGAGCTTCTTGACGGGCTTTGCTTCGATCCATTTCGTGAACTTGTCGACTGCCACCAGCAGATGTGTGTATCCACCTAGGCCTGTCTTGAATGGGCCGACTGTATCTAAACCCCACACTACAAACGGCCACACAAGAGGGATCGTCTTCAATGCAGACATCGGCTTGTGGGACTTGTTGGAGTAGAACTGACAACCCTCACATCGGTCAACCATATCTTTAGCCATCTCGTTAGCCTGCAGCCAAAAGAAACCAGCTCTGAACGCCTTGGCGACGATTGCTCTCGAAGAAGCGTGATGACCGCAAGTTCCCGAGTGAATATTCTCCACGACCAGTTGCCCCTCCTCTGGGGAGATGCATCGTTGAAGAACGCCTGAGACGCTTTCCTTGTACAATTGGCCATCGATGACAGTGAATGACTTCGACCTGCGGACTATCTTCCTGGCTTGGACTTCGTCTTCTGGAAGTTCTTGCCTCAAGATATATGCAATGATCGGCACAGTCCAATCGGGAATGACAGTCAGACTCTCCATGACCAGATCAACCACAACAGGTACATCGACTTCAGTCGGATCTGTTGTGCTCTTGGGTTGTACTGGTTCCTCTGTGAAAGGATCTTCTTTGACTGAGGGGAGGTGGAGGTGCTCGAGGCAGACGTCACTCGGGACTGGTCTCCGAGTGGATCCGAGTTTTGCTAACTCATGAGCTGCTGGGTTCTTCAGTCTTGGAACATGGTGAAGTTCTATACCTTCAAACTTCTTCTCAAGCTTCCTCACTGCATTGCAGTATGTAGTCATGGATGTCACATCCCTAACCCTTAAGCAAGTTAGTCTTGTGCTCATGTCTTCTTTGCATTTGCATCTAAGATTTTCCAACAAGATCAAGAAAGTGGCAAAGGAAAAACTCAAAAACCTAGCCACTACTTTAAATAAAGAAAATCTCAAACTAGTTAAAATCAATGAACCCAAAAGGGCCTCAAGAAATGTTCAAACTTTCTGATAAATCATGAAAGTAAATAAGCATTGGAGAAAACTATTTTCTTGACACTTTAAGCATTTTAAATAAATGCAAAAGGCCACTGGTTTCAAACTTTAAATTTGAAATCAGAAACTATAAATTTTCAAAAATGTTGAAAACTTTGGAAATGGTTGGGAATATTATAACAAATATTCAGGTGTGTTTAAAATAATTTTTTACCACCATTTTGGAGCTGAAATAAATAGCAAAACATTATTTAGCAAAACAGAACAAAATAGAAAAGAATTAAGAAGAAGAAAAACATTACCTGTCGCCTATAGCCTGGCCCAGCCCAACTAAGCCCTGTCGTCTTCCTCCCGCCAGTAGGCAGCAGGAAGTGGCCGCCGCGTTCCCCGGCGCAGCCACGCACCTATGCACCTGCCTGGTCACCACCTCGCGCTGGCAAGGCCGGGGATAAGCTCCCCGAGGCCTCCGCTATCCATTCCCATCGTCGGTTCCTTCCCTTCCTCTCGGATCTCTCTTCCCCCTCCTCCCGCCATTGGAGCCGAGCAAAGCTCGAGCTGCCCGTGCCCCTAGCCTTAGCCTCCTCTTGCTGAGCACGCCGTTAGCTCCGCCTCGTCGCGCCGGTCCTCTCTGCAGAAGCCGAAGCTTCCCCGAGCTCTGCATCGCCCCCAACGCCATCGTCTTCCACCTCCGGCCGCCAGACCTCTCCCGTCGATTCGCTCCCTCCGGCGCACCCCCGAGCCCCTCAGCAGCACCATCGGAACCGCCGTGAGCTCGTCATCGTTTCCCCTCTCGCCCCACGCTCTCCCGTGCATCGTAGCCCCGTTCCCCACCAAGGCCGAGAGCTCCTCGCCGCCGGTCATGTCGTCGCCGTCGTTGTGGTGTCTGATCCACGCGCTCGAGCTTCGAGCTCCTGGAGCCTCCAGGAGTGCGATGAGCCCCCCCAGCTGCCCTCCGCGTGCCCTAGAGCCGTCTCTCTTAGAAGGCCGAGCTTCGGCCGCCGCTTCGGCTCGTCGCCGGCGCCCCTCCCGGCGACCCTAGCTTCCCCCTGATGCCCCCGCTAGATGCGGCGTTGCACCAGTTACCCGTAGCTGCTTTCTGCGCCCAAAACCGACGGCCGATGCGCAGTCTAGCTTCCTCCGGCGAGCCCTCGGCCGCGCCCGTGGTCGCCGCCGGCCATGCTCTGGTGGGGGTCGACGTGGCAAAGCTAATCCAGCAGATTAGAAGCTTAATCTCTCGCTGACAGTGGGCCCAAGGCCAAGTCAACTCAGTTTAGGGACTGGTCAGCACGGGATTAGTCCCAGAGAGGCTGACCAGTGGGGCCCCCTTGTCAGGTTTGACCGAACAGGTCGGCTGACCTGCTGACGTCAGTCTGATGCAATAAAGAGAGTTATCAGTATAGAAATAATTCCAGGAATTTTCCAAAACTTGTAAAAATCATAGAAATTAATCTGTAACTCCAATGAAAATAATTTATATATGAAAAAGTATCAGAAAAATTCAAGGATTCTGATTATGCTATTTTCAACCATGTTTGAAAAAGTTACAGAACCCTAACATGTATAATAAGGAATATTCAATTCTTATAATCACTTTATAAATGGAATTTGGAAAATATTCAAATTTCAATATGGTTGCCATGATCACACACTGTCCTAGTTACAAATCAGTACATTCACATGACATTTCATGCATGCTAACCTCAAGTTGGTCTGAGCATCAGGTCGAATCAATTAAACCGGTATCCGAGAATACCCCGTTTGAATTGCTATGCGAATGTGATTCAAATCAACTCTAAACCTAATACATTTTGAAAATAATAACTTATCACTTTGCATTCTCATGCCATGCTCATGCATCATTTTGATTGCATATGATTGTTATTGAATGTTACCATTCTCTTCGGTAGGCTCCACACCCCCGGATTCCACCGAGTATCCGTCTGACGGATATCGTTCCTCCTCTGAGCAACAAGGCAAGCAACCCTTTTGATCATCCCGATAATTCCCATGTTCTTGCTCCTGCACTTATTTATTGCATTAGGATCAAATGCTTCAACTGCTTTTGCCACGTTAGTTGAACCCACTTCCTTTGCATGACCTAACCTTGTCACAGTAAATAGCCGAACCTTGCAACCTAGCATACCTGATAGTTGCTTGAGCTATGATGTGCCTTATCCTGCTATGCATGCTATGCTTAGAGTTGTGTATGGTCTGTCATCTGGGAGATGAACAGAATTGTGAGAATGTGTTCGGTGAGCAAAGGTTGTGTGTTGAACTTGATTTGGTAAAGGTACCGGTGAAAGGCTGTGTAGGAGTATATGGCGGGTTGTTTCATTGGAACCGTCCATAGGAACTGAGTTCGGTGTATGTAATCCAAGACTAGATACTACCACATGCTGGGCCCTGAAATATGACCCCGCTCGGCCTGTTAATCGCTTAGTACTCGGTCCAGGAGTTGCATGTAGTTTTTGGTGTTTATAGTAATGCTGGAGGCCGTGCATGGTGCTGACCTGAGAGGTGGACCGTGATGCGGTAGGCAGTGGCACGGTGTACCAAGTGGCACACGGATGGTGGGCTTGGGAACCCTGCGCACATCGTTTGAGGCCGTGGCGGAAACCTCGGCCGGACTTCTATACGGGTTACTCTCAGATAGGCGATAAACCTGGACTAGGTACTAGTGTGGTTAACGGTCGTGGCCGACTCCCTCGCTGGGCTTCCGCTTGAAGGTTACCGAGGTGCATGACGTGCACATGGCGATAAGTGGCGAGAGCGTGTGTGACGAAGTACACCCCTGCAGGGTTCTGATCTATTCGAATAGCCGCGTCCACGGATATGGACTACTTGGAGACATATGTTGTTCATAGATAACTTTAATGGCTACTCATAAAATTGCCAAGATAAGCGTGAGTGTCGTGGACGGCATTTCCGTACGGAGACGGAATGATTCCACGATAGTGTATTGTTGTGGTGTTAGTGGACTCGCGTGCGAGAAATCAAGTTGTCAAAATGATTTTAAAAATGCAAGTTGTCTAGCCACGAGTCAAATGCTGGCTTTCCGCATGAAACCCCACAATACCTTTTGATACCTTGCATGAGTAGTTAGTTGTCCTAAAGTCTTGCTGAGTACCTTCGTACTCATGTTTGCTTAATACATGTTGCAGAGGTTGCTAATGACCCTAATGGAGGGTTCTTCGTGGACACCGACGACGACTAGTAGCTGGTGTCCCAGCTACGATCTGGCCCTATGTTGGATCTGTAGTATAGTCAGGCCATGTGCCTTCTAGTTGCCCTGTCTGTACTCAGACAGTTTAAACTCTTCCACTGGCTTGTATCTGAATGACTGCTATTATGGGTCGTGAGACCCTTGATGTGTAATATTATGTGTGTGGCTCTTCCGAGCCTCTTAAATAAAGCTTGTATGTTTATGGTTATGTTGTGATGCCATCGATGTATCTATACATATCGGTATGCCATGCGTACGTGTGTCGTACTTGATATGTATGGGGTTCGATTACCTAGTCGTGAACTTTAGTAGCACTCCTTACAAGGAAATGCCCCTTTGTGATCCAACGAGCATTGGTAGTTCGCTACTGCTCCGGACACATTGGTTGACCGGCATGTGTCCTTCTTAGCTGTTGTGTATGTCCCCTTTGGGGAAATGTCACGCGATGTAATGGGGTCCTTGTAGCTTGCTACGACTCGTCTACATTCGCTGATGACCGACACCTGCTTTGTTGGGTCATGTATGCCTGTCCTTGTGCGGTACTGCCACTTTGGTTTATGACTAGACATGTCGATCCGGGTTCTTTGACATTGGATTGCTAGCGACACTATCGCATACGTGAGTCAAAAGACGCAAACGGTCCCGGCTAAGGTAAGGCTGCAGCCGTGGAGCTAACCGTGCGTGAGAGCACAAAGGGATGCGATGTGTTACAGGCTGGATTCCTATGGCTTAGGATCGGGGTCCCGACAGCGTTGGTATCAGAGCCTGACTGACTGTAGGATTACTAAGCCAAACTGGTCGAAGTTGAGTATAGAATTGCTTTAGTTATATATAAGGTAATTGTTTGTGGAAGGGAACGTAAGACTCTTGTTCTCTTCTCAAGTTATTCTATTCTGGTCATCCTCTTCTTTTCTGCAGGAATTAAGGACTAGGTTACTCATCTTCTTCTAGGCTCGTGTTCTGATCGGTAGATTATAGGACTACGGGTCAACAGACATTGGGTTTCTTCTATTCCTAGGAAAAAGTAAGTAAGTTGATAATCAGAGAGTTGAACTTGATAGTTGAGTGGTTACGCTATTCCATTTTGGGTTGTCTCAAAATTTGTTTTTGAGCATTTACAGCCGTTATGCTGCCCAATTTTGCATTCAGAGCTCTAATGCTTTTGCATTACTCTCTATTTACAGATGCCTGGCCGTCCTTCTCGTCAGGTGGTACGTCTGACCAGGTGCATTGATGTGCCGGGTCATACGGCCATGCTGGTCAGGGTGATGTCGGTGTGAGGTTACCGTTGGTACCCCGAGTACACAGTAGAGGAACAGTACCGAGACTTCAACCAGAGCCACTACATCTGCACTGTTAGGGTATTTCCAGACTACCCTGGAGCTGAGAAGCCAATCCATTGGTCCTATGGGTTGGGGGTCACCGTTGACATGGCAGTACAGGATGCTGCCTATTCAATGCTGACCATTATGAGAGCGAGACATGCACTGCTGCAGAATTCAGAGTTCTGCTATGTTCCGGCCTCTCAGCCTGGTGAAGAGGGATACCTCAGTGGAGTCTAATTTGATTCTTCTATGGAGGATCCACTACTGCAGTCCACTGTTGAGATGCTAGAGAACAGAGACAGGGATGCTCGTGCTCTCCGCATGGAGCTTTATGCTACTCGTGCCCGTCTGTGGACAGCTTTGACGCAGCTGGCACCGGTAGTCCAGACAGGGTATGGAGAGATGGAGATGTTGAACCCTGTTAGGACCCATCTTCTGGCCCACGTTGACTCGCCAGCTATAGGAGGAGTCAGACCTCTTCGGGGACCCCTCTTACCACCAGTCAGGGGACCAAGGCCACATCCGTGTCCTTATGGATCCCAGGGATCTCAGGCTAGAGTGTTTCCTGATCCGCAGGTTGAGCTTCTAGGCCATGGAGGTAATCTCTATGAGATGTTCTATGCGGATGCCTGAGCCGTGAGCGGAAGGATAGTATCGTAGTAGCCATACGTTCACAGTCCTGCATGACTTGTGAAGTATGCATGTAATGTGAAATGAATTCCGGAGGCCTAGATAAATAATGTATAGGAAGCTTGTAAGCCTCTGATGAGTAGTTTCATAATTTCAGTAGTTTGCTCTTCGGTTAAGGTTGTACTGAACTACGTAAGGGTGTGTATGAACCATGGTGTATATATAGCAGTTGCTTGTTACCATGCTATTCGGATATTCATTTCCGCATTCCGTGTGTGCAGTACATTCTTAATCCATAGCTAGTATTGATATGATGTTGGTCTAAGCTATGAGTTTGTTTGTCAGGATGGTCTTCACCAGGTTGAACCGTGCCCCTGCTCATGAGCAAGGCGAGGGTAGTCAAGCGTAGCAGGAAGACCTGCCTCACCCACCTTCTCTGGTGGAAGTGATACTTGAGGCAGAAAGAAACAAAAGGGAGACCAATCGACTGCTAGAGCGTATTGAGCAGAATACGGCTCGACAGCCTAGGAATGCTGTAGTCTCCCTCAATGACTTTGTGAAGCTGAATCCTCCAAAGTTTCATCATTCCGTCGATCCCCTCGACGCTGATGACTGGCTGTGCAGCATCTCACGCAAGATTCGCTCTGCGAATGTGTCTGAGGCCGACAAGGTGACCTTTGCGGCGTATTCCTGGAAGGACCCGCCAATCTGTGGTGGGAGAATTTTGAAGCTATGCGTCCTGCTGAACCAGTGGCCACATGGGCAGACTTCAGTGCAGCTTTTCGTCTGCACCATATTCCAGAGGGCCTGATGGACAGAAAGAGAGAGGAGTTCTGTGCCTTCACTCAGGGCAAGTTGTCTGTGGATGCCTATAGCTGCGAGTTCGGTAACCTCGCCCGCTATGCAACAGAGGAGGTGTCTACCGACGCCAAGAAGCAAGCAAGATTCCGTAAGGGTCTGAGCCCTGAGCTCCGTCGTGATCTGCGCCTCCATGAGTGTGTAAGTTTTCAAGCCCTAGTCAACAAAGCGATCAGTGCCGAGACTGGTCACTCTGACTTCGAAGCCACAAGGAAGCACTCCCGTGACTTTGGCTCGTCTTCTGGTTCCGCATTTCCAAAACGCAGGCTGTGGGTTCCAAACAGTTCTCTGCCACCAAGATACACTCCGAGGCCATCCTACGTGGCGCCTCAGACGAATCAGGCCAACCCTCCAGCAAAATCTTATGGTGGTCCAGCTAGCAATGCTGCACCACGTGCCAACCAGGTGATATGCTACAAGTGTGGAGAACCAGGGCACTATTTCCGTGAGTGTCCTCAGAATGTGGGTGCCAAGCAACCCGGAAAGTCCCTCGGGCAAGCCAAGTCGGGAAAAGCATATTATGTGAAGCCAACTCCTGCACGTGGCCGTGTGAACTATGTGTGAGCAGAAGAAGCTGAAGAGGATCCCGACGTCATGCTGGGTACGCTTCTTGTTAATCATCACCCAGCGTCCGTTCTCTTTGACACTGGGTCTTCTCATTCCTTCATTTTAGAAAGTTATGCACAGTTGCATAATATGTCTTTTTGTGATATGCCAATTCCATTGGTTGTCCAAACCCCTGGTAGTAAATGGCAAACCTCCAGGATAACCTATGACAATGAAATTCTAGTAGTCAGGCTAGTTTTTCTAGCCTCATTGATAGCATTGAAATCTTCGGATATTAATATCATCTTGGGCATGGACTGGATGTCAGCTCACTATGCCAAGATTGATACTCATTCTAGAAATGTCCAGCTTACCCATCCCTCGGGTGAGATAGTAAATGTCTCCACTCGAGTTGCCAAATGCCAACTCTATTCTCTAAATGCCAACCCTCTTCCGGAACTTGAAGACATTCCGGTAGTCCGTGACTTTCCGGATGTTTTTCCAGAGGAACTGCCAGGAATTCCACCTGACGGAGATGTAGAGTTTGAAATAGATCTTGTTCCGGGAACTGTCCCAATAGCCAGAAGACCTTATAAGATGGCACCCCTGGAGCTAGCCGAACTTAAGAAGCAATTAGATGAGGCCTTGAACAAGGGTTTCATTCGTCCTAGCTCTTCTCCTTGGGCTTGTCCCGTCCTCTTCGTCAAGAAGAAAGACGGAACGGATTGGATGGTTGTAGATTACCGACCAGTTAATCTGGTCACCATTAAGAACAAGTATCCGCTCCCTAGGATCAACGACCTGTACGATCAGCTTGCTGGATCCTCATTCTTCTCCAAAATGGATTTGAGGTTGGGATACCATCAAATCAAGATTAAGAACGGGGACATTCCAAAAACGGTTTTGTTACTCGTTATGGCCAATATGAGTACACCGTTATGTCGTTCGGTTTAACCAATGCCCCAGCCACCTTCTCTCGACTGATGAACTCAATCTTCATGGAGTATTTGGATAAATTCATCGTGGTATACCTCGATGATATCCTCATCTACTCGAAGAATGAACAAGAACATGCCGAGCATCTAAGGTTGGTATTGATGAAACTTCGAGAGCATCGCCTTTATGCCAAATTTTCAAAATGTGAATTCTGGTTACCAGAAGTGACCTATCTAGGCCACGTAATCTCTCGTAAGGGTATTGTTGTCAATCCCGAGAGAGTTCAAGCTGTCCTTGATTGGACTCAACCTGAATCGGTTAAGCAAGTTAGGAGTTTTCTTGGACTAGCGAGCTATTGTCGCCGCTTTGTCGAGAATTTCTCCAAGGTTGAAAAGCCTCTAACTGAACTCCTCAAGAAAGATAAAAAGTTCGAGTGGACACCACAGTGTGAGCATAGTTTTCAGGAACTGAAAAGACGCCTGACTTCCGCACCTGTGTTGCTACCACCAGATTTTTCTAAGGACTTTGTTATCTATTGCGACGTCTCGCGACAAGGATTAGGTTGCATTCTCATGCAAGATCATCATGTGATCGCATACGCATCTCGACAGTTGCGTCCACATGAGGATAATTATCCCACACATGACCTTGAGCTTGCAGCTGTGGTCCATGCACTAAAAACCTGGCGACCTTACCTTCTGGGTAATCGTTGCGAAATATTCACTGATCACCAAAGTCTGAAATATATCTTCACCCAGCCGGATTTGAATCTCAGGCAAAGACGGTGGGTTGAGTTGATCTCGGATTACGACTTAGGGATAACTCACACCCCGGGGAAGGCCAATGTTATGGCCGATGCGCTAAGTCGTAAATCTTATTGTAACAATTTGATGCTACAACAAGGTTAACCACATCTCCATGAGGACTTTCGGAAGTTGAATCTTCATATTGTTCCTCAAGGATTCCTTTCTACTCTGGTGGCGAAGCCTACTCTTAAGGATCAAATTATAGCTGGCCAAAAGCGTTACAAGGGTATATCACGGATCAAGGAGAATATTTTTAGCGGAAACGCTAAAGAATTTTCCATGAACGATCAAGGTGTTGTGTTCTTCCAGAATCGTTTAGTGGTTCCTAAGAACCCACATCTAAGGCAGTTAATCCTTAAGGAGGCTCATGATTCTCCTCTCACCATTCATCCCGGTAGTACTAAGATGTATCAGGACCTACGCCAGAGGTTTTGGTGGACTAGGATGAAGAGAGAAATTGCTGAGTTCGTTGCTAACTGCGACGTTTGTCGTCGAGTTAAGGCAGAACATCAAAGGCCTGCTGGCACCCTTCAACCTCTAGCTATTCCTGAATGGAAATGGGATAAAGTTAGCATGGATTTCATTACCGGATTTCCCAAGACCAAGAAAGGAAATAATGCTATCTTTGTGGTCATTGACCATCTTTCCAAAGTGGCTCATTTTCTCCCTGTTCGTGAGAGTATAACAGCTAGCCAGCTAGCAGAGTTATATATCTCTCGAATAGTGTCTCTTCATGGTGTTCCCCTGAAAATTAACTCGGACCGTGGAAGTATCTTTACTTCTCGCTTCTGGGAAAGTTTTTAGAATGCCATGGGGACTCACTTATCTTTTAGCACTGCTTTCCATCCTCAATCAAGTGGTCAAGTAGAAAGAGTGAATCAAATTCTAGAAGATATGCTCCGAGCTTGTGTTATATCATTCGGTATGAATTTGGAGAAGTGTCTTCCATTCGCCGAATTCTCTTATAACAATAGCTACCAATCAAGCTTGGGCAAAGCCCCTTTTGAAGTTCTCTATGGACGAAGATGTCGAACACCTCTTAATTGGTTAGAAACCGGAGAGAGGAAACTCTTTGGCCCGGATATGCTCCAGGATGTAGAAGAGCAGGTTCGCATTATTCGTGAAAAGTTGAAAACAGCCCAGTCTCGTCAAAAGAGCCAATACGATCGTCATCATAAGGCTGTGACCTTTGAAGTTGACGAGAAGGCTTACCTTCGGGTTACACCTTTGAAGGGTACCCATCGTTTCGGTATCAAGGGCAAGTTGGCTCCCCGTTACATTGGTCCTTTTCCTATTCTTGCCAAACGAGGAGAAGTTGCCTACCAGTTGGAACTTCCTCCGCATCTTTCCAAGGTTCATGATGTTTTCCACGTCTCGCAACTCAGGCGTTTCTTTTCGGATCCTATCCGTGAAGTGGACCACGAAACGCTTGATCTACAAGATAACCTTTCATACCGGGAATACCCCGTGCATATTCTTGATCAAGCTGAGCGTACCACTCGACGTCGAAACCTCAAGTTTATTAAAGTTCAATGGTCAAATCATTCTGAAAAGGAGGCAACTTGGGAAAGAGAGGATCGTCTCCGACTTGAATATCCTGCGTTATTCCCGACGACTTCTAAATCTCGGGACAAGATTCTTTTGAGTGGGGGTGAGTTGTCACATCCCTAACCCTTAAGCAAGTTAGTCTTGTGCTCATGTCTTCTTTGCATTTGCATCTAAGATTTTCCAACAAGATCAAGAAAGTGGCAAAGGAAAAACTCAAAAACCTAGCCACTACTTTAAATAAAGAAAATCTCAAACTAGTTAAAATCAATGAACCCAAAATGGCCTCAAGAAATGTTCAAACTTTCTGATAAATCATGAAAGTAAATAAGCTCCCCGAAGCCTCCGCTATCCATTCCCGTCGTTGGTTCCTTCCCTTCCTCTTGGATCTCTCTTCCCCCTCCTGCCGCCATTGGAGCCGAGAAAAGCTCGAGCTACCCGTGCCCCTAGCCTTAGCCTCCTCTTGCTGAGCACGCCGTTAGCTCCGCCTCGTCGCGCTGGTCCTCTCTGCAGAAGCCGAAGCTTCCCCGAGCTCTACATCGCCCCCAACGCCATCGTCTTCCACCTCCGGCCGCCGGACCTCTCCCGTCGATTCGCTCCCTCCGGCGCACCCCCGAGCCCCTCACCAGCACCATCGGAACCACCGTGAGCTCGTCATCGTTTCCCCTCTCGCCCCACGCTCTCCCGTGCATCGTAGCCCCGTTTCCCACCAAGGCCGAGAGCTCCTCGCCGCCGGTCATGTCGTCGCCGTCGTTCTGGTGTCTGATCCACGCGCTCGAGCTTCGAGCTCCTGGAGCCTCGAGGAGTGCGATGAGCCCCCCCAGCTGCCCTCCCCGTGCCCTAGAGCCGTCTCTCATAGAAGGCCGAACTTCGGCCGCCGCTTCGGCTCGTCACCGGCGCCCCTCCCGGCGACCCTAGCTTCCCCCTGATGCCCCCGCTAGATGCGGCGTTGCACCAGTTACCCCTAGCTGCTTTCTGCGCCCAAAACCGACGGCCGATGCGCAGTCTAGCTTCCTCCGGCGAGCCCTCGGCCGCGCCCGTAGTCGCCGCCGGCCATGCTCCGGTGGGGGTCGACGTCGCAAAGCTAATCGAGCAGATTAGAAGCTTAATCTCTCGCTGACAGTGGGCCCAAGGCCAAGTCAACTCGGTTTTGGGACTGGTCAGCGCGGGATTAGTCCTAGAGAGGCTGACCAGTGGGGCCCCCGTGTCAGGTTTGACCGAACAGGTCGGCTGACCTGCTGACGTCAGTCTGATGCAATAAAGAGAATTATCAGTATAGAAATAATTCCATGAATTTGCTAAAACTTGTAAAAATCATAGAAATTAATCTGTAACTCCAATGAAAATAATTTTTATATGAAAAAGTATCAGAAAAATTCAAGGATTCTGATTATGCTACTTTCAACCATGTTTGAAAAAGTTACAGAACCCTAACATGTATAATAAGGAATAATTCAATTCTTATAATCACTTTATAAATGGAATTTGGAAAATATTCAAATTTCAATATGGTTGCCATGATCACACACTGTCCTAGTTACAAATCAGTACATTAACATGACATTTCATGCATGCTAACCTCAAGTTGATCTGAGCATCAGGTCGAATCAATTAAACCGGTATCCGAGAATACCACGTTTGAATTGCTATTCGAATGTGATTCAAATCAACACTAAACCTAATACATGTTGAAAATAATAACTTATCACTTTGCATTCTCATGCCATGCTCATGCATCATTTTGATTGCATATGATTGTTATTGAATGTTACCATTCTTTTCGGTAGGCTCCGCACCCCCGGATTCCACAGAATATCCATTTGACGGATATCGTTCCTCCTCTGAGCAACAAGGCAAGCAACCCTTTTGATCATCCCGATAATTCCCATGTTCTTGCTCCTGCACTTATTTATTGCATTAGGATCAAATGCTTCAACTGCTTTTGCCACATTAGTTGAACCCACTTCCTTTGCATGACCTAACCTTGTCACAGTAAATAGCCGAACCTTGCAACCTAGCATACCTGATAGTTTCTTGAGCTATGATGTGCCTTATCCTGCTATGCATGCTATGCTTATAGTTGTGTATGGTCTGTCATCTGGGAGATGAACAGAATTGTGAGAATGTGTTCGGTGAGCAAAGGTTGTGTGTTGAACTTGATTGGGTAAAGGTACCGGTGAAAGGCTGCGTAGGAGTACATGGCGGGTTGTTTCATTGGAACCGTCCATAGGAACTGAGTTACGTGTATGTAATCCAAGACTAGATACTGCCTCATGCTGGGCCCTGAAATATGACCCCGCTCGGCCTATTAATCGCTTAGTACTCGGTCCAGGAGTTGCAAGTAGTTTCTGGTGTTTATAATAATGCTGGAGGCCGTGCATGGTGCTGACCTGAGAGGTGGACCGTGATGCGGTAGGCAGTGGCACGGTGTACCAAGTGGCACCCGGATGGTGGGCTTGGGAACCCTGCGCACATCGTTTGAGGCCGTGGCGGAAACCTCGGCCGGACTTCCGTACGGGTTACTCTCAGATAGGCGATAAACCTGGACTAGGTACTAGTGTGGTTAACGGTCGTGCCGACTCCCTCGCTGGGCTTCCGCTTGTAGGTTGCCGAGGTGCATGACGTGCACATGGCGATAAGTGGTGAGAGCGTGTGTGATGAAGTACACCCCTGCAGGGTTATGATCTATTCGAATAGCCGCGTCCGCGGATATGGACTACTTGGAGACATATGTTGTTCATAGATAACTTCAATGGCTACTCATAAAATTGCCAAGATAAGCGTGAGTGTCGTGGACGGCATTTCCGTACGGAGACAGAATGATTCCGCGATAGTGTATTGTTGTGGTGTTAGTGGACTCGCGTGCAAGAAATCAAGTTGTCAAAATTATTTTAAAAATGCAAGTTGTCTAGCCACGAGTCAAATGCTGGCTTTCCGCATGAAACCCCACAACACCTTTTGATACCTTGCATGAGTAGTTAGTTGTCCTAAAGTCTTGCTGAGTACCTTCGTACTCATGTTTGCTTAATACATGTTGCAGAGGTTGCTAATGACCCTAATGGAGGGTTCTTCATAGACATCGATGACGACGAGTAGCTGGTGTCCCAGCTACGATCTGGCCCTACGTTGGATCTGTAGTATAGTCAGGCCATGTGCCTTCTAGTTGCCCTGTCTGTACTCGGACAGTTTAAACTCTTCCGCTGGCTTGTAACTGAATGACTACTATTATGGGTCGTGAGACCCTTGATGTGTAATATTATGTGTGTGGCTCTTCCGAGCCTCTTAAATAAAGCTTGTATGTTTATGGTTATGTTGTGATGCCATCGATGTATCTATACATATCGGTATGCCATGCGTACGTGTGTCGTACTTGATATGTATGGGGTTCGATTACCTAGTCGTGAACTTTAGTAGCACTCCTTACAAGGAAATGCCCCTTTGTGATCCAACGAGCCTTGGTAGTTCGCTACTGCTCCGGACACATTGGTTGACCGGCATGTGTCCTTCTTAGCTGATGTGTCTGTCCCCTTTGGGGAAATGTCACGCGATGTAATGGAGTCCCTGTAGCTTGCTACGACTCGTCTACATTCGCTGATGACCGACACCTGCTCTGTTGGGTCATGTATGCCTGTCCTTGTGCGGTACTGCCACTTTGGTTTATGACTAGACATGTCGATCCGGGTTCTTTGACATTGGATTGCTAGCGACACTATCGCATACGTGAGTCAAAAGACACAAACGGTCCCGGCGAAGGTAAGGCTGCAGCCGTGGAGCTAACCGTGCGTGAGACCAGAAAGGGATGCGATGTGTTACAGGCTGGATTCCTATGGCTTAGGATCGGGGTCCCGACAATGGTGGGGTTTCTGACGTCCCACTCTTTCATCACATGATTGACCACCAAATCCGAATCGCCGTAGACCATCAGGCGACGGACGCCGAGTGAGATGGCCATACGCAACCCGTAGAGGAGAGCTTCATACTCTGCCTCGTTGTTGGAGGAATCGAAGTGTATCTGTAGCACGTACTTGAGCTTGTCTCCCTTTGGTGATATGATCACAACGCCAGCGCCAGAGCCATTCAACATCTTGGACCCATCGAAGAACATTGTCCAATGGGCCAAGCAGATGTGGGTCGGTTGCTGTTGTTCTACCCATTCTGCTATGAAGTCAGCTAGAGCTTGAGACTTAATAGCTTTCTTGGCCTCGAACTTGATATCGCAGTATAGCATCTCCATCGCCCACTTCGCCACTCGGCCTGACGCATCCCGATTGTGGAGAATTTCCGACAATGGAGCATCAGAAACGACAGACACCGAGTGGTCTTGGAAATAATGGGCCACCTTCTTCGCAGTCATGTAAATCCCGTAGATAAGTTTTTGATAGTGGGGATACCTCTGCTTGGAAGGAGTCAGGACTTCGGAGATGTAGTACACTGGCCGCTGAACTTTGTATGCTTTGCCTTCTTCTTCTCGTTCGACTGTAAGAACAGTACTGACGACTTGATTTGTAGCCGCGATATACAGAAGAATGGGCTCTTTACTGAGCGGAGCAGTAAGAACCGGCTGGGTGGAAAGTAGGACTTTGAGGTCGTTGAACGCGACTTGGGCTTCATCTGTCCACTCGAAAGTATCTGATTTCTTCATGAGTCGGTACAGAGGAAGTGATTTTTCGCCGAGTCAACTGATGAACCTGCTCAAAGCCGCTAGGCAACCTGTGAGCCGTTGAACATCGTGTATTCTGACCGGCCTCTCCATTCGTACGATGGTCCCGATCTTTTCGGGGTTGACATCCATCCCTCGTTTGGAAACGAAAAACTGAGTAACTTTCCGCTGGGAACACCGAATGAATATTTGGCGGGGTTGAGCTTGATATCGTACCTACGAAATTTGGCGAATGTTTCTGCCAAGTCAGTCAGCAGGTCGGAACCTTTGCGTGACTTGACTACGATATCATCCATATACGCCTCCACATTCCGACCGATCTAGTCGAGGAGACATTTTTGGATCATGCGCATAAAGGTGGCTCCTGCATTCTTCAGACCGAATGGCATAGTGAAGTAGCAGAAGCACCCGAATGGGGTGATGAAGGCTGTTTTTAACTCACCGGGACCATACAGACGGATCTGATGATAGCCCGAGTAGGCATCAAGAAATGACACACGCTCGCAACCCGCAGTCGAATCGACAATTTGATCTATGCGGGGGAGCGGAAAATGGTCTTTCGGGCAGACCTTATTGAGATGCTTGAATCGATGCACATTCGGAGCGACTTGTCCTTCTTGGGCACCATGACAACATTGGCGAGCCACTCGGAGTGGTGAACCTCGCGAATGAAGTTTGCTGCCAGCAGCTTGGCCACCTCTTCCCCGATTGCCTTCCACTTGTGCGCGGCAGACCGGCGCACGCGCTCTCGGACAGGCCGAGCAGTGGAATCCACGTGCAGTCGGTGGTCAGCCAACTCCCTGGGTACACCTGGCATGTCAGAGGGTTTCCATGCGAAGATGTCCCAGTTCTCACGAAGGAATTGGGTGAGCTCGGCTTCCTATTTAGGATCGAGGGTGGTGGAGATGTTCGTCGGGGCAGCAGTGGCGTCCGTCGGGTGGATGCTGACCTTCTTCGTCTCTCCCGCCGACTGAAACGCAGACTCTAAAGCTGGCTTCTTCGAGCGCATCAGGTCAGCGGGGTCGACTGTTTTCTTGTACTCGTCCAGCTCGAGGACGGCCATTTGCTGGTCGGTGATTCTTGATCCCTGCTGCAAACACTCTTCAGCCCGCTACCGATTGCCTGTGATGGTGATCACACCTTTCGGGCCTGGCATCTTCAGCTTCAGGTACACGTAACATGGACGGGCCATGAAGTGCGCATACGCTGGGCGACCCAGAATTGCGTGATAAGCGCTCTGGAAGTCAACCACTTCGAACGTCAGCTTTTCCTTGCGGAAGTTCTTGTCGGAGCCGAAAATGACGTCCAACGCGATCTGGCCGAGTGATTTGGCCTTCCGTCCAGGGACGACTCCGTGGAACTGCATGCTGCTTTCACTGAGTTTGGACATCGGGATGCCCATCCCCTTGAGGGTGTCAGCATACATGATGTTCAAGCCGCTACCGCCATCCATGAGGACTTTGCGCAATCGGACACCTTCTACCACCGGGTCGACGACCAGGGCCTGTCTCCCTGGGGTGGGCACATGTGCTGGATGATCCGACTGGTCGAAGGTGATCGCAGCGTGAGACCATTTGAGGAACTTTGGGTTGGTAGGGGTGGCCATGTTCACCTCTCTATTCACCAGCTTCAGTTGGCTCTTGCTCTCGACGTCAGCAAAGATCATTAGGGTTGCATGGACCTGGGGGAACGGATCCTCCTTATCCTCTCATCCTGTTCATGGTCCTTCTCACTTGGTTGCCCTTCGCTGAACCCCTGGATCAGGAGGCGACACTGTCGAGTGGTATGCTTCGCATATATGGGGTTGCCTTCTTCGTCCATCTTCGTATGAACCGGACATGGCTGGTCCAGGATGGGGTTATTGAACTGCTTCTTCTTGGGGGTGAACTGAGCCTTCCCTTTGCCCTTGAACTTGGCATTGGTTACGGCTGTAGCTTCTGCTTGCGGAGCGGTCGGAGCATTCTGCTTCTGCTTCCGAGTGTTGCCCCCATCGCCATCAGCAACTGTTTTGTGTTTGCCGCTTCGGATGCGGTCCTCTTCTTCACCGTTTGCGTAGCGTGTTGCTATCTCCATCGTCTTGCTCATGGAGACGTCGCCTGTTCGGCCGAACTTCAGGTACAGATCCCTGTACCGCACGCCTGCCTTGAAGGCGCAGATTGCTTGATGCTCGGTGACGTTCTCCACCGTGTGATAGAGAGTTGTCCAGCGCTGGATGAAGTCACGCAATGGCTCATTCTGCTTCTGGATGCAGTGTTGGAGCTCAACAAGGCCAGCAGGGCGCTTGCACGTCCCTTTGAAGGTCTTGATGAACACTCGGGCCAGATCTGCCCACCTGTAGATGCTTGAGGGGGCCAACTGGTTCAGCCACGCTCGCACCGAGCCGTCGAGCATCAGAGGGAGGTGCTTCATGGCGACATGGTCGTCTCCTCCGATCTGGACTGCCACTCGGTAGTCATCCAGCCATGTTTCCGGCTTGGACTCTCCTGTAAACTTACTGATTCCCGCTGCCAATCGGAAGTTGGGCGGGATGTCAGCCGAGCGGATGGCTCGACTAAAACACTCGGGACCAGACACGGTGGCCCTGCTTCCACTCGGACGGTCGATATCGCGACCGTCGCGGTGGGCTCGACCTCTGTCGACTCTTCGCTGGGTGATACGTCCTCTTGCGTCGGGTCTTGGGTCGTAAGTGTCGTCGACTGAACACCGACATCATGATGTCGGGACCCATAGGGCCCACCCCGCGGAGGGGTGCGTGAGCGGCGGCGATCCTCATGAATCGTGGAACGGCTGCCTCCCCTGTGGCGCTGAAGGGAACCAGGGCTGTGAACCGACCGATGCGTATTCGCGTGGACGGAACTATTATAGATCCGGTTGTGCGACTGGGAGACCGCCGAGTTCTGCTGCTGCGTCGTGCCCAACAGGGCTCGGATCTGCTCGATCCCTCTACCAGCTTCTGAATCAGTCGGCTAGAGGGAATCGGCTATCTTGGCAGCGGCAGCCAAGTTAAGGAGGGGTGTGCGGAACAGCTCCACGTTGCTCCGCCGAGCGTGCCGACTAGCAGAACGGTGAGGTGGACGACGTGCGCTGGACGCTTCGCCGATCTCGTGCTCGTTCCGGCCAGCCTGACGGGGATCTTCATGGATGTTGGCCATGTGTACTTCTGTTGTGGGCCCGTGACCCGCATACTCGGAAGGAAACTCAGTCGGAACCGAGTCCGAGTGCTGGGACAACGGGGCAACCACAACGGACTCAAGAACCGCCACTTGCGAAGATGCGTTCTGGCGCGCCTGGGCGTATTGCACCCAACGCTGAGCCGCGGAGGGCGGGACCGCTTAACGCGGCGCGTGACGGCGGTGTAGGTCAACACCGGAGCCGACTGCTGGAGAAGAAGAATGCCGCGGGCGCCGGCACGGAAGTGCGTAGCCCCGCGACGGGGAAGCGCCTCGACGTCGAGGGGCACATCCCGAAGCCACGCCGAATCGTCGACGATGAAGGAGAGAGCGCCGAAGAATATCTGGTGACCCATGCTCGAATCTCCACCGGACGACATGACGAAAGGAAGTACTCGCAAACTTGCCGGAAGTCGCTTAGACGCCTGCCCCAAGGTGGGCGCCAACTGTCGTGGGTATAAGCCTGACAGTAGATGTGTAGGGTACAAAAAGGATGGGCAGAGTCCTAGCTACGGCAAGGTTGTATGAGTTCAGGCCCCTCTGCGGTGGAGGTAACAGCCCTACGTCTCAGTGCTCTCTGAGCTTGTTGTCGAGTGGAATATGGAATACAATGATTTGCTAACCCCTTTACAACGGTCCTGGTACAGGGGTGGAGTAGTGGGGATTGAATGCGTACGTTACAGATAACGTACGCTCAAAAAGCTAATAAATGCACCCGGAAACGTACGGCCGTTTCCCTCCAGAGAGGTTACGATGTACCGAGTGTAGCCAGTCGGTTGGCTTGGTATCCTCCGAATGCTAGTCTCCGATTGGATGGTTGAGGACCTGTTACAGACTGGATGATGGGGACTCCTTAATTCAGTCGGGACTGACTAAGGGTCTTGTCCTTTGTGAGGGGTAGTCCTTGGGTAGGACTTACATGGCAGGCCTATGACCCTACCATAGGACTATGACCCCATCAATGACATTCCCAGAAATTGTTCCAAAGTATAATCTGAACCTACCATTGGATTCCTGGGATGATTCTGCCCCAAAAACATATATAATACATAGGCACTTGCATAGAACAAATGGGCACAAACTTGAAAGGAAATTCTACATGGAATCACATAGAGGTGAATAGTGCATCATCACATGTGCTTCTCACTAGAACACCACCTACACATGCACTTGCACACTCTCACAAATCCAATGATGACATGAGGGTTTAGAACTCATGTATGTGTGCCCTAGCACATCACCATTCACACACACAAGCATCAAGCACAACATATAATAAACACCTACACATGCTAATTATCACACACACCTTAGCTTACACTCACCTATGCACATATAACATACACCTACACACTCCTTGGGTGCTTGCACCACACAAGCACACATGCATAGGAGGTGCACCACCTATATACATAACATAAGCACAACAAGAATCACAAAGTATGTGGGGGGGAACCCACACACACACACACTCACACCTCTTGCACACACTAGTGCTCAAGATCATCACTCACATGCACTAAGTAACACACACACACATGCATCACTAACCTAGTGCGAAGCACACATACTAATACACTTGCTAGCATATTCCTAGGAACAACTACTTGCTGGAAGGAGGCAAGCAAAAAATATCATATATGCTAACCTAGCATGCCACAACAATAGACTAACAATCAAAAAGAAAAACACCAAAGGACATGCAAAACAATAAAAAGGGTTGGGGGAGGGATCGAACCCAGGACTTCTTGGTTCCCCCCAGCAACAACACCACTCTACTACTGAACATGCAGACGACAGTAGAGAGAGGTAAAATAGGTTAAGTTGCCCCTGCTGCTGCTGATGCTATTGTGCCAAAATAAACAGCAAAAATGGGGGTGGCACCGCGGGACCTCGAACCCACGACCGCCTGATCAACACAACACACTGCAACCACTATGCTACGATCAGGGACTTGACAAAGAGGAGGAATCCTACTAGGTAACACAACAAGGCTGCCTACTCTCCCTACACAGAGATGACGACGGCAACAACGCCACCGGAGCATGGCCTTTACCACTATGGCTGCTCTGCGTGGAGTACCTCTGCTACCACTACTTCTGTGAGGAAAGTCGATCCCCTGAGCCACGACGAGCCCGAGCACACTACACACACATCACACATGGAACCAACCGTTCTATTCTTTGATCAGAGAAGCACGGCAACGTACCCTAGGCCGATCTAACGAGGGGGAAGGGAGGAAGAGAGCTAGGATCATCCTGCGGAAGAAGAAGAGGTCGATCCAATCGGAGGGAGAAGCTTGGAGACGATGCGGCCCCGATCTAATGCAGACCGAAGCACGGGAACAGGAACACCGGGAACACGCCGGAGACGAGGAGCTTCCCGTCGGTGTGGTCGCTCCCCGGCCTGACCGAGGACGGGAATGGAGCGCGGAGGCCTACCCCGAGCTCCCTGACATGCTGGCCGACGCTGGAGGCGAGGGATGCGCTGATGGCGACGGCGTCGCTCTTTTGTTCTCTCTCTGCTACCCGAAACTACAGACCTTACCTGGAGGAGAAAGAGAGAGTTGGAGGGGAAAGTGGCGGCGCTAGGAGGGGGAAGCAGAACCCTAGGTCAAGGGGGTATACACGCCGAGGATTATATGGCCGCGGATGAGACGGCGCAGTCATACTCTCTCCCTCTCTCTCTCTGATGCTCTAACGGAAAGCATACACGGCAACGACACCGTCAGAGAAAGGACAAGGAGCGCTCTCGGGCTCCGCTCGGGAAACAGAGAGGAGGAATGGGCCTCGGGAGGGGGAAGTGGCCCAAGTTGGCGATAGGTAAGAGAAAAGAAACCCAGTGGGGTTTCTTATTTAAACCAACACCAGACAAAGAGATAAATACACAGGCTAAAGTGTAGATGCTAAAAATAAAGCAAAAAATACCACTGGTCATAAGGAATTACGAACTATTTGAATAAAAAGAAAAAGGAATTTTTGGAGCATGTAAATATTTACAAAACAGAATTAATGGATCTATTTTGTGATTATTTGCACCACTAAAACACAGACTCAAAACACTAAATGCATATCATCACATCCACCACAAAACATACTAAAACATGGGCACTTTTGTAATAGGGATGGAGCAAAAGAATCTTGGGTTTGAGATAAAATAGAGGAAGAAGTTTTAAAACCTAGTTGAAATCCACATAGTGCTTCCTACTAACACATACTCCACTCCACATCATTTCACATATCCAACATCACACCACCACATCATCACATGTCATCACACCACATACACATGATCACAAGGCAACAAACACAAATAGGCATGGATGAAATAGATGCATGCATGCAAAAGGAAACATGTCAAGGTGACATCACATGAAATAACATATGCATTGAGCTCTCATGGCCATTGTTCAAGAATTCATCCGATTAACCAGTTAACTTGCCAGTTAATCGCTACTCTTAGGGTGACCGAATCGAATAACACATATTCATCGTGTTAACTTGCCATGCCGATGAATTGGCCAGTTAGACCGATTAACGAGTTGTCATGCCGATTAATTAGTTGCCAGGCCGATTAATCACGACTGGCCTATTAACTGGTGGGCAAATGAATCCCAAAATTTTGGCATATAATGCCTCCCACCCCCTCTTTCTACTAAATACCCAGGGTTTGGCCCTCCTCGTGCTTCCTCATGCTCCTTTCATCCCTTCCTAACCTGGCTGGTGTCTAGTCGTGTTCTCATCGGTGCCAATCTCCACACTACACCTGCAAGATCTAGTTGCTCCGCCATTTTGCGCGCTTGCCTCGACCCCACCCCCTTGGACACTCCCCATCCTCTCCCATAGGATGCTCCCCAATCTCTTCCTCGATGGCGTCACCATCAGGCAAGGTACTACCATCTTCCCCATACCTTAGTGGAGAATCCAGCATTCATATATTAGTAGATTATAAATTACAATTTTGTAGATGGATGGATGGAACTATTGGTTTTGGCTGTTATCTGTAGTATCTTATGTGATGTTTGTTAGTAAGTATATGGATAAGTTTAAATGTTTAATTGCTCATTTTGAATTTTGAGATTTTATATATTTAGATGTATAACGATTATTAATTTTACCTCTTACCTATTTTTTATATGCCTACAATAGAATATTTTGGTGTATTACATAGCTAGGTGTATGGAATTATGGTATGATACATAAATTTTTTAGATATAAGTTGGCAAGTTTCTGTTTAATCTACCGATTAATGGCCGATCGATTAATCCAGTTAATAGGCCGATTCACCGATTAATCGCTACTCCAAAGCTGACCGAGCAGCTACCAGTTACCGATTTCTTGAACAATGCTCATGGCAATGACAAGATGGACCCACATACAGAAGGTTCCAAATATTGCAAGTTACACTCTTGGGGCATTACAAACTCTCCCACACCACAAAAAGATCTCGACCCGAGATCTAAAACTGAGTGGGAGCTCTGTGGCGTTTCTAGTATTATATGTGGATGACATATGATTTATTGGAAACAACGTGGAGTTTTTGGAGAGGGTAAAGGATTACTTGAATAAAAGTTCTCTATGAAGGACCTAGGAGAAGTTGCTTATATTCTAGGAATTAAGATCTATAGGGATAGATCGAGACGCCTGATAGGACTTTCACAAAGCACGTACCTTGATAAAGTTTTGAAGAAGTTCAAAATGAAACAGTCCAAGAAGGGGTTCTTTCCAGTGTTACAAGGTAAAAAATTGAGTAAGACTCAGTGCCCAGCAACCGCGGAAGATAGAGAACAAATGAGTTATGTCCCCTGTGCTTCAGCCATAGGTTCTATCATGTATGCAATGTTGTGCACTATACCAGACGTCAGCTTCGCCATAAGTATGGCATTCGGGTTTCAAAGTAATCCAGGAGTGGATCACTGGACGACGGTCAAGAATATTCTGAAGTACCTGAAAAGGACTAAGGAAATGGTCTCGATTATGGAGGTGACGAAGAGCTCGTCGTAAAGGATTACGTCGACGCAAGTTTTGACACCGATCTGGATGACTCTAAGTCTCAAACCGGATACATATTTATTCGTAATGGGGATGCAGTAAGATGGTGCAGTTCCAAGCAAAGCGTCATAGCAGATTCTACATGTGAAGTGCAGTACATGGCTGCCTCGGTAGCGCTAAGGAGGGTGTCTGGATGAAGCAGTTCATGACGGATCTTGGAGTTGTGCCGAGCGCACTAAATCCAATAACTCTGTTCTGTGACACACTGGTGCCATTGCGTTAGCAAAGGAACTAACGTTTCACAAGAAGACCAAGCATATCAAATGATGCTTCAACCTCATCCGCAACTACGTCGAAGAAGAGGACGTGAATATTTGCAAAGTGCACACGGATCTGAATGTAGCAGATCCGCTAACTAAACCTCTTCCACGGCAAAACATGAACAACACCAGAACTGTATGGGTGTTAGATTTATTACGATGTTAATCGCATGGCGCTGTGAGGACTAGATTATTGACTCTAGTGCAAGTGGGATAGTGTTGGAAATATGCCCTAGAGGCAATGATAAAATAGTTATTATTATATTTCCTGTTTCAAGATAATCGTTTATTATCCATGCTATAATTGTATTGAATGAAAACATAGATACATGTGTGGATACATAGACAAAACAATTTCCCTAGCAAGCCTCTAGTTGGCTAGCCAGTTGATCAAGGATAGTCAAGGTTTTCTGACTATATGCAAGTGTTGTCACTTGGTAACTGGATCACATCATTAGGGGAATCATGTGATGGACTAGACCCAAATTATGAATGTAGCATGTTATCGTGTCATTTTGTTGCTATTGTTTTCTGCGTGTCAAGTATTTATTCCTATGACCATGAGATCATATAACTCACTCGCACCGAAGGAATACCTTTTGTGTATCAAACATCGCAACATAACTGTATGACTATAAAGGTGCTCGACAGGTATCCCCGAAGTTGTCCGTTGAGTTAGTATGGATCGAGACTAGGATTTGTGACTCCGTGTGACGGAGAGGTATCTTGGGGCCCACTGGGTAATACAACATCACAGACAAGCCTTGCAAGCAATGTGACTAAGTGTAAGTCACGGGATCTTGTATTACGGAACGAGTAAACAGACTTGCCGGTAACGAGATTTAAATAGGTATGCGGATACCGACGATCGAATCTCGGGCAAGTAACAAACCAAAGGACAAAGGGAATGACATACGGGATTATATGAATCCTTGACTAAGAGGTGCAACCGATAAGATCTTCAGAGAATATGTAGGATCCAATATGGGCATCCAGGTCCCGCTATTGGATATTGACCGAGGAGTGTCTCGGGTCATGTCTACATAGTGCTCGAATCCGCATGGTCTGCACACTTAAGTTCGATGATGTTTTAGTATAGTTGAGTTATATGTGTGGTTACCGAATGTTGTTTGGAGTCTCGGATGAGATCACAGACGTCACGAGGGTTTCCGAAATGGTCCAGAAACGAAGATTGATATATAGGATCGTTTCATTTGGTCAATGGAAAGTTTCGGGCATTTCCGACAGTGTACCGGGAGTGACGAATGGGTTCCGGGTGTTCACCGGGAGGGGGCCACCCACCGGGAGTGAGCCCATGGCCTTAGGGTGTCGCACTAGCCCTTAGTGGGCTGGTGGAGTCAGCCCAAGAAGGCTATGGTGCCACAAGTGAAAAAACCAAAGTAAAGAAAAAAAAGGAAAGACGGAGGTGGGACGGAAGAGGAGGACTCCTCCTTCCCAAACCGAATTGGAGGAGGAGTCCTCCTCCCCCTTCGGCCGACGCACCCTTGGAGCCCTTGTGCCCGAAGGCTAGCCCCTCCCCTCCTCCTATATATACCGGTGGTTTTAGGGTTTTTGAGACACAACTTTGCCACGTGCAACTCAAGCCTATTCCACATAGTTTTGCCTCTAGATCGGATTTCTGTGGAGCACGGGTGGAGCCCTGCAGGAGTAGATCATCACCACCACCGGAGCGACGTCACTCTGCCGGGGAACTCATCTACTTCTCCGTCTCTCTTGCTGGATCAAGAAGGACGAGATCGTCATCGAGCTGTATGTGTGCTGAACGCAGAGGTGTCGTCCGTTCGGCGCTAGATCGGAACGGATCGTGGGACGACGGTGATTTGAATCACGAAGCTGTACCACTACATCAACCGTGTTTCTTAACGCTTCCCGCTTAGCAATCTACAAGGGTACGTAGATATAATCTCCTCTCATAGATGGACATCACCATGATACGTCTTCGTGTGCGTAGGAAATTTTTTGTTTCCCATGCAACGTTCCTGAACACGTTATGGGGAGAGAGGGGGTACGAGGTGGGCCTCCCCATGCTCTTTTCCTTCTGCCTGAATGCTCTTTGTCGTCAGCTGGCACACGGTAGAGAGCAGACTAATGGCAAAGATTATCTTTGCCATCAGTCTGCTCTTTGCCGTCTGGTTTTTGGTAGCTGATGGCAAAGAGGCTCTTTGCCATCAGCCAACAAACGGCAAAGAAGCTGCAGATGACAAATTCTCTGATTCCAGTAGTGACACCAGGATTAGGGATTATTTACAGGCTTTCCTAGACACTAATGCAGGTTCTAGATGTATTGTGGCAACAAAACATATTAGAGAGCCTCCTAGCAAGAACCGTAGGTTTCATGGTTTGTTCATCTGCCTGAATGGATACAAAGAAGGGTTCCTTAATGGCTATAGACCATTCATAAGTAATTGCCCTGTATTGTTGTTTCTGCCACTTATATGTTCTTTCAAATAGTAATCATTTGAGATAATATTGTATGTTTGGATGGATGCTTCATAAAGCTCACTACTGGTCAACAAATTCTACCTGCTACTGGAAGAGATGGGAACAACAATAATTTTCCCACTGCTTTTGGAGTTGTAGACAAGGAGGACACTCATTCCTGGACCTGGTTTCTATACCGGCTGAGGGTAACAATAGGTGGCCAATCTGGCAAGCTTGGATAGTCCACAATAATTTTAGATAAGGAGAAGGTAATATATTTAGTTTTACTTACTTTCATGTAGTTATTTTCATTTAATTGTAGGTACTTAGTTTTAGTTCTTTCATACAGGGTCTTTTGAAAGCCATAAATAGAATCTTCCCCAATTGGCCAGAAAGGTTTTGCCTTAGACATATTTACCAGAACTTTCAAATTGCTGGGTTTAGAGGGACATAATTAAAAAAAATACATGGATGCAACAAGTTACTTATATACTGAACATGGTTTTCAAGTTGCCATGGATGAGTTAAAGAGTGAGTGTGAAGCAGCTTGGGTATGGCTTAGCAAAATACCAAAACACACTTGGGCCAAACATGCCATGGATAAGAACTGCAAGACAGACTTAGTTGTTAACAATCTATGTGAGGTTTTTAATAGGTGGGTCCTAGATGTCAGGGCTAAGCCAATAAGAACCATGGTTGATGGAATTAGGACAAAGTTAATGGTCAAGTTCAATGCAAATAAAATAAAAATTAATACTGTCAAATTCGAGATTTGCCCTACATATGCAGAGAAACTAGAACAAGCAAAGAAGTGGTCTAGGAACTACTAATCTTTGATGGCTGGAACTCCTCTTTACCAAGTGACAAGTGGAGAGAAAACATATGATGTTAACCTCGAGGAAAAGAGTTGTGGGTGTAGGAAGTGGGATATGACAGTAGTGCCTTGCCATGATGTTGTTTGTGCCATAAACAAAGCTAAGCTCCAGCCAGAGGACTCTGTTAATGATTTTTTCAAAAAACCAATGTACAAGGTTGCTTATAGTCCCATAATCCCTCTAGTACGTGGCCCTCACATGTGGCCAAGGACAGACAGTATGGACACTGAGACTCCAGTCTTCAAAGAACACAAAGGCAGAGCATCGACTAAGAGAAGAAAGGGCGGATATGAGAAGCCATCTCCAAAAGACACTTCAAGGATGGCCTCAATCCCTTGTTCTAATTGCAGGAAAGTTGGCCATAGATACACCAACTGCCATGATGCTTTGAAGTCTGCACTAGCCATGAGAAAGAACAGGCATGAGCTAAGAAAAACAATGCAAAAATGCATGATTACTTGTTTTCTCTTTGAATCTAACAAATATGCTAAATTACTTGTGTTCTATTTTGTAGCCAAGCAGCAGTTCTTACCCACCTCATGCTGCTACTACCACTTTGATAACCCACAAGTATAGGGGATCGCAACAGTTTTCGAGGGTAGAGTATTCAACCCAAATTTATTGATTCGACTCAAGGGGAAGCCATAGAATATTCTCAAGTATTAGCAGTTGAGTTGTCAATTCAACCACACCTCAAAGATTTAGTATCTACAGCAAAGTATCAGTAGCAAAGTAGTATGATAGCAGCAGTAGCAACGGTAACCAGTAGCAGCAAAGTGAAAGCAGTAGCAGCAAAGTAACAGAAGTAGAAACAGAGTAACAGTAGAAGCAGTGACAGCAGTAGCGGCAAAGTAACGTAGCAAGGACCAGTAGGAAAGACTCGTAGGCATTGGATCGGTGATGGATGATTACGCCGGATGCTATTCATCATGCAACAGTTATAACAAGGAGAGATATGTAACTAGCTCCAGTTCATCAATCTAATGTAGGCATGTATTCCGTATGTAGTCATACGTTCTTAGGGAAAAGAACTTGCATGACATCTATAGTCCATCCCTCCCGTGGCAGCGGGGTCCTAATGGAAACTACGGGATATTAAGGTTCTCCTTTTAATAAAGAATCGGACGAACGCATTAACACTTGGGGAATACATGAACTCCTCGTACTATGGTCATCTCCGGGAGTGGTTCCGGCTATTGTCACTCCAGGGTTGTCGGGTCATGACACATAGTAGGTGACTACAACTTGCAAGATAGGATCTAAACACACATATATTGGCGACAACGTAATAGGTTCAGATCTAAAATCACGGCACTCGGGCCCTTGTGACAAGCATTAACCATGGCAAAGTAGTAGCAACATCAATCTCAGAACCTAGTGGATACTAGGTATCAATCCCCGTCAAAACTAACACGATTACATGATAGATCTCATCCAACCCTTCACCGTCCAGGAAGCCTACGATGAGATTACTCAAGAACGGTGAAGAGCATCATGGAATTGGTGATGAAGGAAGGTTGATGATGACGGTGTCGACGATCTCCCCTCTTCGAAGTCGAGAACGGACTCCAGATCTTCCCTCCAGAGGAAGAACAGGAGGTGGCGGCGCCTCCGTATCGTAAAATGCAATGAACTCTTCTCCTTGATTTTTTTCTGGACGAAAGAGGATATATAGAGTTGGGATTGGGGGCGGTGGAGTCCCGAGGGGCTCACAAGCGTGCAAGGCCTGGCCAGGGGGGCGGGCCTAGTGGGCTTGTGAGCTCCTGGCTCCGTCCCTCCAGTTGATTCTTGCGCCAATATTTTTTATATATTCCACAAAAAATCCTCATAGATTTCCAGGTCATTCCGAGAACTTTTATTTCTGCACAAAAACAACACCATGGCAATTCTGCTGAAAACAGCGCCAGTCCGGGTTAGTTCCATTCAGATCATGCAAATTAGAGTCCAAAACAAGGGCAAAAGAGTTCGGAAAAGTAGATACGACGGAGACGTATCAACTCCCCCAAGCTTAAAGCCTTGCTTGTCCTCAAGCAATTCCATTGACAAACTAAAAGAGACAAAAGAAAAACTTTTACGAACTCTGTTTGATCTTGTTTTTGCAATTATGCCTAACTCATATCCAGAATTTCAGCAAGATCATAAGCAAACCACAAAAGCAAATGACATCTAGGTCTCATGGTAAACTCATATCAACGGCATAATCAACTAGCGAGCAAATAATAATAAGTTTCAAATGTCAACACTTCAATCAAAACAATCATGAAGCAGTACGAATAGATGGTATCTCGCTAGCTCTTTCGGAGACCGCAAAACATAAATGCAGAGCACCTTCAAAGTCCAAGGGCTGACTAAACATTGTAATTCATGGCAAAGAAGATCCAGTCACAGTCATACTCAACACAGTTAAAAGAAAAACATAAAAATGACAGAGGTGCTCTCTAATTGGTGCTTTTATAAGAGGAGGATGACTCAACAGGAACATAAATAGATAGGCCCTTCGCAGAGGGAAGCATTGATTTGCAGAGGTGCCAGAGCTCGAGCTTTGAAACCATAGATAATAATTTCGGGTGGCATGTTTTCATTTTCAACGCAATAACTAAGAGTTCTCACCATCTTCCACGCTACACATGCTATAGGCGGTTCCCAAACAGAAAAGTAAAGTTTGGACTCCCCCACCACCAATCAATCACACTCCACGACTAGCCGAATACTCGGGTGCCGTCCATACCAACATCAATCGAGGGGGAGTTTTGTTTGCAATTATCTTTTCAATTTGAGCATGGAACTGGGCATTCCAATTACCGGCCCCTTTCTCGTGAATGATAGTGAATAAACACATATCGAGGATAACACGTCTAGCATGGAAGATACTGATAGCCCCCTGTCATCACATGAGCGGTTCGGGCATGCAAAAAACATTATTTCTTGAAGGTTTAGAGAATGGAAAATGCAAATTTACTTGGAACGGCAGGTAGATACCGCATATAGGTAGGTATGGTGGACTCATATGGAACAACTATGGGTTTAGGGAAGTGGATGCACACGCAGTATTCCCGCTTAGTACAAGTGAAGGCTAGCAAAAGACTGTGAAGCGACCAACTAGAGAGCGACAACAGTCATCAAAATGCATTGAGATTAAATAACATTGAGTGCAAGCATGAATAGGACATAAATCACCATGAACATAAATATCATAGAGGCTATGTTGATTTTGTTTCAACTACATGCGTAAACATGCGGCAAGTCAAGCCACCTGAATCATTCAAAGGAGCATACCATCCTATCATACTACATCATAGTCATCTCAACATTCATGTGGGCATCCAAGACAAACCATTATAAGCTCCTAGCTAATTAAGAATGGCATCAAAAACTATGTTCTCTAAGTTGTCATTGCAAACATCTTTTTCTCACAACAAAGCTGAATTAGGAATGATGAGCTAGTCATATTTACAAAAACAAAATAGATCGAGTTCATACCAGCTTTTCCAGGCTCAGTAACTTCATCATATATCGTCATTATTGCCTTTCACTTGCACGAACGAATGATGTGAACAATAATAAGAGTGCTCGTGCATCGGACTAAACTAGAATCTGCAAGGAAACACAAAGGAGAAGACAAAGTAATATGGCTCTTTGACAGATAAATAGATATGCATGCGAGAGCCACTAAACATTATAACCATGGTCTTCTACCTTGACCCAAAGAAAAAACTATTTACACGGGAAAGCTCCCAACAAGCAAAAGAACAACAAGAAATTCTTTTTGGGTTTTCTCAAACTAGACAGACACACGAAAAGAAAACGAGAAAAAGAAATAAACTAGCATGGATGATACAGTGGCAAAGTGTGAACACCGACTAACAAAGTGAAAGCATAAGCAAGAATATAAAGTCGGTGAGAAACACGTACTCCCCCAAGATTAGGCTTTTGGCCTAAGCTGGTCTACTCCCAAGGAGGGACATAACCAGCTCCGGGGTACTCCGGAGTGGACTGAGGATGCCACTGCTGTGTGAGCTCCTCTGGCTCCCACTGATAAACCGGCGTTTGGTACTCGATTGGTGGCTCAGGCACGGGCGCCTGTGGTTGGGCTAAGCCCCAATATGCGTAGATGTCCGAGGGCATGATAATATACCTGCGTGCAACAAAGAAGGGGCAGGCAGAGTAATAGTCTCACGAGTACCGTGACAAAATACAAGGTTATAGATCATCCTTCTATTTATATCTCTATCAAGAAAGTCATGGCGAACCATGCTATCACAATCTAGATATTTCTGAGGTAGAAGAATCTCTTCTTCTTCGTCCAGTCTAATAGGTATCTCAAAGTGTCTAGCAAGACGAGTAGCATAGATACCTCCATAGACAACGCCTTTAGAACGGTTAGTGTTCAACCGTTGAGCTACTATAGCTCCCAAGCTATAAGTTTTATCATTATAAAGGGCTTCGCGCAAGACCACAAGATCTGGGGAGCTAAGTGACCCAGCTTTATGCTACTGCGACAACAGACCTTCCCTGGCAACCTCGCCAGGAATCCTGCTGCTATGGCTACCCCTATAGGGACTTCCTTGGCAAATATGCAAAGGATTTCCCTACGGCCTTGGAGCCTTGCATTGGTGTTCCCTTGAAGAGGAAAGGGTGATGTAGCACAGCGGCGGTAAGTATTTCCCTCAGTTTGAGAACCAAGGTATCAATCTAGTAGGAGGAGCGTTCAAGTCACAAGTACCTGCACAAACACAAAGAGCTTGCACCCAACGCTATGAAGGGGTTGTCAATCCCTCATAGATTGTTTGCAAAGTGAGAACTGAAAGCAACAAAGTAAACAAGGCAAAGTAAAAGTGAAGGTGGAGACGATAGTTGTGAATAGACCCGGGGGCCGTAGTGTTCACTAGTGGCTTCTCTCATGGAAGAAAGTAGACGATGGGTGAACGAATTACTGTCGAGCTATTGATAGAACCGTGCAAAGTCGTGACATTATCTAAGACAATGATTATATCTATAGGCATCACGTCCAAAACAAGTAGACCGATACTTTCTGCATCTACTACTATTACTCCACGCGTCGACCGCTATCCAGCATGCATCTAGTGTATTAAGTACAAAAGAACAGAGTAACGCCTTAAGCAAGATGACATGATGTAGATGGACAATCTCATATCTACGATAAAAGCCCATCTTGTTACCCTTGATGGCAACAACACGATGCGTGCCTTGCTGCCCCTTTTATCACTGGGAAAGGTCACCACACGGTATGAACCCAAAACCAAGCACTTCTCCCATTGCAAGAATCATAGATCTAGTTGGCCAAACAAGACCCAAGACTCGGAGAGACTTACAAGGATATCAAATCATGCATATAAGAAATCAACAAAGACACAAATATAAATCATAGATAATCTGATCACAAATCCACAATTCATCGGATCTCGACAAACACACCGCCAAACAGGATTATATTGGATAGATCTCCATGAAGATCATGGAGAACTTTGTATTGAAGATCCAAGAGAGAGAAGAAGCCATCTAGTTACTAACTACGGACCCGTAGGTCTGAAGTGGACTACTCACGAGTCATTGGAGAGGCGATGATGTTGATGTAGCAGCCCTCCAACTCCAAAATCCCCTCCGGTAGGGCACCGGGAAGGGTCTCCACATGAGATCTCGCGGAAACGGAAGCTTGCGACGGCGGAAATGTGTTGTCATGGATGCCCTGATTTTTTCTGGGATTTTAGGGAATTTATAGGCCAAAGAGCCAGGGCAGGGGAGCGCAAGGGAGGCCACAAGCCTGGTTGCCGCGCCCCCCTGGCCGCGGCAACAGGGCTTGTGGGTGCCCTGTGGGCCCACTGCCTTGGCCCTCAAGCCTCCCAATCTTCTTCTGTTCTAGAAAAATTTATTTCGGGGATTTTATTCCGTTTGGACTCCGTTCCAAAATCAGATCTGAAAAGAGTCAAAAACACAAAAAAAAATAGGAACTGGCACTTGGCACTGAATTAATAAGTTAGTCCCAAAACGATATAAAAGGTATATGAAACATCCAAAGTTGACAAGATAACAGCGTGAAACAATAAAAAATTATAGATATGTTTGAGACGTATCACTTTCCCATGGCTAATCAAACATTTTCCCACAAATAGTGAGAAGTACCGAAGAACGGGAAAATGTATGCTAGCAACTCTAGCGCAAGACACTCCTCTCTCCTCTCCTACATCAATAGTATCGATGAAAGCCTCCAAGTCCTGTGGACGAGGTTCATGAATATCCCCAACGTAAGGTAATTTGCAAACATTGCAAAAATCCTGGAGTGACATGCGCTGGGGGATATCATAAGGTTTGAACTCAACCATAGGAGGATTCTTCCTCGGATAAAAATTAAAGCTTTGTACGAAGATATTAGTGAGGAGGAGGTATTGCGGACACTTATCTTCAACGAAGGCGGTAAGGCCTGCGTTCTCCACCAAGTAGTAAAAGTCCTCATAAAGTCCGGCGGCACGTAAGAACACATCGCTTGGCCACTCGCACGCTCGAACTTCTGCAACTCGAGGGACCGGATACTTGGGCTTCTTCTCACTTCCATCATCCTTGGGGTCACGCTTGAAGGGCCTCTTAAGAAGCTCCTCATCTATTCCCTTTTCTATCTCTGAAAATTTCTGAATTTTTTAGTGATTCTAAGGAAAAGTGAACAAGGCTCAATAAAACTCATAGCAACTACTCCCACAAGTGCCTAGAGGCCATATTACACATCAAAACTACTTGGGACCAGCTAGAATTAGCATGCAAAGCTCAAGAACTTGGTCACAAGTGCAGCAAAAATACGCAAAGTATAAGGCACTAGAGCAAAAACTAATTGGACCAATGGAGGAGTCACTTACCAAGGAGTAATTTCCCCAAAACAGTTCGGAGAATGGTGCTTTGAGCAAGGAGATCGAAAATCCTAGCAAGAGGAGCAAGAACACGGGTTTGAGCTGCGAAACAATTTTTTCTAGAGGTAGGAGAACTGGATGAGAGCTAGAATAAGTGGAGGGGGTGCATGTGGGCCCCACAAGCCTGCCAGGCCCGGTCAGGGGGGTGGTCGGGCCTCCTAGGCTTGTGGCCCACTAGCGCATCCCCCAGATTAGCTCTTCGTCTTAGTATTTTTTCGAAAATTCCAAAAAAAATCATATTTGATTTTAGGACGTTCGGAGAACTTTTATTTTCGGGGTACTTTTCTATGGGACGCTAAGACAGAAAACAGGGAAAACTAAGCTAAACCTATCATTTTTCTTCTAAGCTACCGAAGGTGAAAGCTTGGAACAGAGGTTTGTGACTCCCCGATTCATCCATCTCATGGAAATCGAGAGAAATCCCGTCAATGAGGTTGATCAAGTCTCCTTGACAAACTTTTTTGAATCGCAAAAGAGAACGGAGAATTTTCGAATAGTCACTAGGTTACCTCAATGGGGATGTGTATCTCCCCAACAAGCAAATCATACTTCATCTTGACAGGAGGTATAGGGCATTCAAAGCTCCCAATAAGAATCAATGAAGTTTTTTCGATAGCATTGATGCAATGTACTCGATATTGTTTCTTCGGAAAGTGCACCGTATGCTCATTACCGTTGACATGGAAAGTGACATTGCCTTTGTTGCAATCTATAATAGCCCCTGCAATGTTTATAAAGGGTCTTCCAAGGATGACCGCCATGGCATCATCCTCGGGAATATCCAGAATAACAAAGTCTGTAAAGATAGCAACATTGCCAACCACAACAAGCACATCCTCGCAAATGCCGATAGGGAAAGCAGTTGATTTGTCGTCCATTTGCAGAGAGATTTCAGTGGGTGTCAACTTATCCAGTTCAAGTCTACGATAAAGAGAGAGAGGCATAACACTAACACCAGCTCCAAGGTCGCATAAAGCAGTTCTAATGTAGTTGCCTTTAATGGAGCAAGGTATAGTGGGCACTCCGGGATGACCTAGTTTCTTCGGAGTTACACCCTTGAAGGTATAGTTAGCAAGCATGGTGGAAATCTCAACCTCAGGTATCCTCCTCTTATTAGTAACAATATCCTTCATGTACTTAGCATACGGAGACATTTTGAGCATATCCGTCAAAAATATTTGGAGGAAGACAGGTCTAATCATTTCAACGGAGCACTCAAAATCCCCATCATCCTTTTTCTTGGATGGTTTGGGAGGAAAGGGCATGGGTTTCTGAACCCATGGTTCCCTTTCTTTACCATGCTTCCTAGTAGCGAAGTCATTCTTATCATATCTCCTAGCCTTAGGCTGTTGGTTATCAAGATCAACAGGTTCAATCTCCACATCCTTATCATTGCTAGGTTGAGCATCAACATGAACATCAATATTGATATTATCATTAGGCTCATATTCATCACCATATAGTGTTTCATCTTCAGAGACAGATACATCATTTGGATTCTCAGGTGTATCAGCATATGGGTTGCTAGCATGCAGGTTCCTATCATCTTTCTTGTTTCTAGGATGACTAGGTGCATCAGTGCTAACTCCTTGAGAATCTTGTTCAATTCTCCTCGGATGACCCTCAGGATACAAAGGTTCCTGGGTCATTCTTCCGCCTCTAGTAACGACTCTGACAGAATTGTCATTCAACTCATTGAGCAAGTCATTCTGAGCTTTAAGTACTTGTTCTACCTGAGTAGTAACCATAGAGGCTTGTTTACTCAGATGCTTAAGGTTATTGACATTTCTGTCTACACAAGCACTTAAATGACTAAGCATAGGAGCATTCTGTTCCAATTGTCTGCTAATATAATCATTGAAACTCTGTTGTTTGGCAACAAACTTATCAAATTCATCCAGGCATAGGCTAGCAGGTTTATCAAAAGTAATATCACTGTCATCAAACCTACGCAAAGAATTTACTTCTACTACCTGTATCGGGTTATCAAGACCACGGATCTCTTCGATACGTGGTAGATTTTTGACGTCTTCAGATTTAATGCCTTTCTCTTTCATTGATTTCTTAGCTTCTTGCATATCTTCAGGACTGAGGAATAGAATACCTCTTTTCTTCGGAGTTGGCTTAGGAGGTGGTTCGGGAATAGTCCAAGCATTCTCGTTGCCCAAGATGTTATTCAATAGGATCTCAGCTTGTTCTATAGTTCGTTCCCTAAAAACACAACCGACACAACTATCTAGGTGGTCTCTAGAAGCATCGGTAAGTCCATTATACAAGATATCAAGTATTTCATTCTTGTCAAGAGGGTGATCAGGCAAAGCATTGAGTAGCTGGATGAGCCTCCCCCAAGCTTGTGGGAGACTCTCTTCTTCAGCTTGAGCAAAGGTGTATATTTCCTGCATGGAAGCTTGCTTCTTATGGGTAGGGAAATATTTTTCAGAGAAGTAGTAGACCATATCCTGGGGGCTACGCACACAACCAGGAGCAAGAGAAGTGAACCAGGTCTTAGCATCATCCTTTAGCGAGAAAGGAAACAACATGAGGATATAGTAGTGGCGAATCTTTTCCTCACTAGTGAATACGGTGGCTATATCGTGCAGTTTGGTAAGATTGGCTACAACCGTTTCAGACTCATACGCGTGAAAAGGATCAGATTCGACCAGAGTGATTAACTCAAGGTCGACACAGAATTCATAATCCTTATCGGTCACAAAGATAGGCGAAGTAGAAAACTTCGGGTCGTATTTCATCCTAGCATTCATAGATTTTTCTTTCCACTTGAGCAGTAGTTTCTCAAAATCATAGCTATCCTTACACCAAGAAAATCCTCAGCTATCTTTCCCTCCATAACATAACACTCACGCGTATCAGGCAATTCATGTCTATGAGAGCTAGTTCTAGCAGGCAAAATAGCAGGTTCTACTTCAATAGTATGAGCAGTTTCAGAAGTATCATCACATCTAGCAGCAACTCTAGCAGTTTGTGTATCAAGGAATGCACCTAGCGGCAAAGCAGTATCACGCATGGCATCATCAGGCAAAGCAGTATCAAGCATAGCATCATCATAAACATCATGGGCAGCAGAAGTAGCATCATCAAGCACATGCGACATATCAAGATTTCTAGCAGGAGGTGGTGTCGCAAACTTACTCATAACTGAAGGTGAATCAAGTGTAGAGCGAGATGGCAGTTCCTTACCTGTCCTTGTAGTGGAGGGCAAGACTTTAGTTCTTGGATCTATCGGATTCCTCATAGTGACCAGCAGACCTAAATCCCAAGTGACTCAGAGAATATAGTTGTGCTTCCCCGGCAACGGCGCCAGAAAAAGGTCTTGATAACCCACAAGTATAGGGGATCGCAACAATTTTCGAGGGTAGAGTATTCAACCCAAATTTATTGATTCGACTCAAGGGGAAGCCAAAGAATATTCTCAAGTATTAGCAGTTGGGTTGTCAACTCAACCACACCTGAAATATTTAGTATCTGCAGCAAAGTATCAGTAGCAAAGTAGTATGATAGAAGCAGTAGCAACGGTAACCAGTAGCCGCAAAGTGACAGCAGTAGCAGCAAAGTAACAGAAGTAGCAACGGAGTAACAGTAGAAGCAGTGACAATAGTAGCGGCAAAGTAACGTAGCAAGGACCAGTAGGGAAGACTCATAGGCATTGGATCGGTGATGGATAATTATGCCGGATACTATTCATCATGCAACAATTATAACAAGGAGAGATATGTAACTAGCTCCAGTTCGTCAATCTAATGTAGGCATGTATTCCGTATGTAGTCATACGTGCTTAGGGAAAAGAACTTGCATGACATCGATTAGCCATCCTTCCCGTGGTAGCGGGGTCCTAATGGAAACTACGGGATATTAAGGTTCTCCTTTTAATAAAGAATCGGACCAACGCATTAACACTTGGTGAATACATGAACTCCTCATACTATGGTCATCTCCGGGAATGGTTCCGGCTTTTGTCACTCCGGGTTAGCCGGGTCATAACACATAGTAGGTGACTACAACTTGCAAGATAGGATCTAAAACACACATATATTGGCGACAACATAATAGGTTCAGATCTGAAATCATGGCACTCGGGCCCTAGTGACAAGCATTAAGCATGGCAAAGTAGTAGCAACATCAATCTCAGAACATAGTGGATACTAGGGATCAATCCCCATCAAAACTAACTCGATTACATGGTAGATCTCATCCAACCCATCACCGTCCAGCAAGCCTACGATGAGATTACTCACAAACGGTGAAGATCATCATGGAATTGGCGATGAAGGAAGGTTGATGATGACGATGGGGATGATCTCCCCTCTTCGGAGCCCAGAACGGACTCCAGATCTGCCCTCCAGAGGAAGAATAGGAGGTGGCGGCGCCTCCGTATCGTAAAACGCGATGAACTCTTCTCTTTGATTTTTTTTCCGGACGAAAGAGGATATATAGAGATGGAATTGGGGGCGGCGGAGTCCTGAGGGGCTCACAAGCCTGCCAGGCACGGCCAGGGGGGGGCTGGTGGGCTTGTCAGCTCCTGGCTCCGTCCCTCCAGTTGATTCTTGCGCCAGTATTTTTTATATATTCCACAAAAAATCCTCGTAGATTTCCTCGTCATTCCGAGAACTTTTATTTCTGCGCAAAAACAAAATCATGGCAATTTTGCTAAAAACAGCGTCAGTCTGGGTTAGTTCCATTCAAATCATGCAAATTAGAGTCCAAAAGAAGGGCAAAAGAGTTCGGAAAAGTAGATACGATGGAGAAGTATCACACTTTTGCTGCACCAGCACAAGCAAGGAGGGCTTCATCTTCTACCACTGCACCAGCACAAGGAAGGAGGGCTTTATCTTTTGCCACTGCACCATCACAACCAAGGAGGGCTCCATCCTGTACCACTGCACCATCACAAGCAAGGATGACTTCACCTGTTGCCATTGCAACATCAACTAGATCTGCTACTGCTGCTTGATACGTCTCCAATGTATCCATAATTTATGAAGTATTCATGCCATGTTTATAGTAATTCTGTATGATTTTACTACAACTAACCCGGACTTACGCTATTTTCAGCACAACTACCATGGTGTTGTTTTTGTGCGCAAATAAAAGTTCTCAGATGGGCAGAAAATTTATGGAGAATATTTTTGGAACATATGAAAAATAATGGAGCAAATATATACCGGAGAGGAGTCCCGAGGCAGCCACCAGAGCGCCCCTAGGGCATGCCCATGGCTTGTGGGCCCCTCGAGCACCCCGTGACGTGTTTCCAACGCCAAATATTCTTATAAATACAGAAACCCCCGAAAAGTAACCTAGATCGCGAGTTCCGCCACCGCAAGCCTCCAAAGCCACGAAAAACCGATCTTGTCCCTCTCCGACACCTTGCCGGAGGGGGTCACCATCACCAGAGACCATGGGGAGGAAGACGGAGGGGCCACCATCACCATGGAAGCCAAGGATTGGAGGGAGAACGTCTCCCCACCTTGGGGGAGGCCATGGAGGAGGAGGCACAAGGGGGAGATCCTCTCCCCATCTCTCCTGGCGGTGCTAGAGTGCCACCAGGGGAACCATCGCCGCGGTGATCGTGTTCATCAACATCACCTTCTTCATCACCATCCTCATATTCTTTTAGCGGTCCACTCTCCCGCACCCCGCTGTAATCCCCTACTTGAACATGGTGCTTTATGCCACATATTATGATCCAATGATGTGTTGCCATCCTATGATGTTTTGAGTAGATTCCCTTTGTCTTATGGGTTGATTGATGATCTAGATTGGTTTGAGTTGCATGCTTTATTATTGGTGATGTCCTATGCTGTTCTCCGTGTCGCACAAGCGTGAGGGATTCTCGATGTAGGGTGTTGTAATACGTTCATGATTTGCTTATAGTGGCTTGCTTGAGTGACAAACGCATAAACCCGAGTAGGTGGGTTGTTGCGTATGGGATAAAGAGGAGTTGATGCTATAATGCTATGGTTGGTTTTTTTACCTTAATGATCTTTAGTAGTTGCGGATGCTTGCTACAGTTCCAATCATAACTGCATATGATTGAAGTAGAGGAAGTATGTTAGCTTATGCCTATCCGTCATATGAAATTGCAATAATGATTACTGATCTTGTTAACAATTTCCTAGGACAATTCCGCACACCGAACCATCATTATTCCATACTCGCTATTTGTAATATATTGTAATATATTCTAACTTTATGATATCAGCATCTATTTTTATATTTTAGCTCTCCGATGTCATGCAAAGCTATTTTCTTCATACCCACAACATAGTTTTATTTCTCGTTCCTAGTTGGAAGCAAACGTTCGGAGTACGTAGAGTTTTATCAGCGGCAGATAGGACTTGAGAGAATATTTCTCTTACCTTCTGCTCCTTTTAGGTTCGACACTCCATACTTATCACTTCCGCATTTGGAAATTGCTACGACGATTCCTTGCACTTGGGGATTATCAAGCTCTTTTATGGCGCCGTTGCGGGGGAACAATAGCATGGGGTTGATATTCTCGTGTGTGCTTGTTTGCTTTCTTCACTAAGTAGATTTTGTTTTACCTTTTTGATTTATTTAGTTGTGGGTGAAACAAACAAAAAAATTAAATAATGAAAAATACAAAAATAATAACTTGCCTCTTATGCCTAAGAAGTTTTCAGAAAGAGAGTGATTGGAAGGTTGTGCATTGAAGAAGTGAGGGTCGACCTTGAACACTTGTATTCATGCTCATGGAAGCAATGTAGAATTTTTCATGGAAGTTTCTCAAAAATAATTATCCCCTTGTATATATCCATTGTATTATAAAAATAATGTGTCAAGATTTGCTTTTAGGATGATTAGATTGCTTGTTTGGTGTGTGAAGTGCAAAAACAGAAACTTTTGCTGTAGTGCATGAATTTATATTTTTTAATGGAATGTCAAAAGTTTCTGAATTTTTTACACAGTACTGCTATGCAAATTTTTTATTTCTTCCTAATTGTTCAGAATGTTTTGAGTTTCAGAACTATACGAAGTTCCAGATTGCTACAGACTGTGTTGTTTTTTACAGATTCCGTTTTCTATGCATTGTTCTCTTATTTTGATGAACCTATGGGTAGTACCGGGGGCTATGAACCATGGTGAAGTTGTACTACAATAGTTATAATGATAATATGAATTTGGAATGAGTTCACTATAGTACTTAAAGTAGTATTTTGCTTTATTATACTAGCGGATGTCACGAGGGTTTTGTTATGTTCTGTGTGAATGTAGCGTTCGAAGATCGAGGAGGTATCGATAAAAGAAGAATACAGGGAGAAAAGAGTTCAAGCTTGGGTATTCCCGAGGCACCCCAAGTAAATATTTCAAGGAGGCTCAAGCATATAAGCTTGGGGATGCCCTGGAAGGCATCCCATCTTTATTCTTCAACAATTATCGGTATACCTTGGTTTTTGTTTTGTTCACATGATATGCGTCTTTAGTGTTTTCTTCTCCTTTTATGAACCATTATAGTATGAGATAGTCCTTCATTGATTTATAGAATGCTTCATGCGCTTCTCTTAAATATTTTGAGTATGGTTTTCAAGAATGCTCTTTGTGCTTCACTTAAATCTTTTAAGTATGGCTCTGTAGAATGCTCTTCGTGCTTCACTTAAATCTTTTGAGTATGGCCTTATAGAATGCTTCGTGTGCTTCACTTATATATTTTTAGCTTGGATATTGGTTGATCTATATTAATTGTAGAATGCTCTATGAACTTCACTTATATATTTTAGAGTATGAATTAAATCATCATCGGAATTAGGCTTGGATGAGCATCATTGAAATAACCATGCCTAGCTAACAGACATTAAAGAAGAGCGCTTGATGGGAGACAACCCAACACTTTTACCTTTTGTTTTTATGAGTTCACATGATTAAGCTACTGTAGTAATCATGTTTTGTGTCTTTTATTCCAATAAAGTGCCAAGTAAAGCCTTTGGGATGACTCACAAGATGAGTAGAATTGATGTTGAACCAAAACAGAAACTTTTGACTCCTGTACATGAGTTTTCATTTTTTACTGGAGCATGGTAATGATCTGAAATTTTGAAAAGTATTTATCTACAAATTCTTCTGGTTCTCCTAATTTTTTAGAATTTTTAGAGACATGGAAGTATTGCTATACTACAGATCTTCACATACTGTTCTGTTTTTCACAGATTCTATTTTGCATGCATAGTTTGGTTATCTTAGTGTTCCCATAGCTTATATTCAGTAATAAAAATTATGGGAACAATATAATACAGTAGGTATCATGTGGGATCAATTATGAATCTTGTCTTGATAGTACCTAACTGTATGATATATCTTTATTACACTAAGCCTTCTCACGAAGTTCCGTTAAGTTTTGTGTGATTGAAGTTTACAAGTTTTGGGCGAGACACCGATATGAGGAGAACAAGGAGTGACAAGAACCTAAGCTTGGGTATGCCCAAGGAACCACCCAAGGTAATATCCATGAAATACTCAAGTGCCTAAGCTTGAGGATGCCTCAGAAGCATCCTCTATTTCGTCTCCAACACTATCGGTAATCTTACTTAGAGTTATATTTTTATTCATCACATAATATGAGTTTTGCTTGGAGTGTCATTTTATTTTGTTGATTTATGTTAGGTGTTATTATAGTTTTGTTTTCAATAAAAAAGTTCCAAGAATTGCATTAGGATGCTTGCGTTGCATGGTTTGATGTGTGCTGTGTAAAAACAGAAACTCTTGTTGTAGTGTTTGAATTTTCTTATTTAACTGGAACGTGGAAAGTTTCTGAAATTTTTACATAGTGTTTTCATATAAATTTTATACCATGTCCGAAATTTTCATAATTGTTTGAGTTACAGAAGTACAATATTTTCATAAATTTCTACAGGTTGTTCTGTTTGGACATATTGCTGTCATAGTTTTGTTATTTACTTATCCTATAGTTTCCATAGCCTATATTGGTGGATATAAATTGTGGAAACGATAGTAAACAGTAGATGATGTTTCAAAATTATTATACAACTTGTCTTGGGAGTACATTAAGAGTTGATTTATTACTTTGGGTACTAACCTATCTCACGAGTTCTTTTCGAGTTCTGTGTGGATGAAGTTTTTGAGAATAGGTGAAACCATGATATGAGAGGATTGAAGGAGATACAAAAGCTCAACCTTGGGGATGCCCAAGTGTGACAGCCCGAGACCGACATTCCAGAAGATTCCCCTTTTATTCCGTTTTCGTCGTGTGATTCTTTTATTTGTTGCATCATCATCGCATCATGCGCATCATCCGCATTGCATCGGCATCCCGTTGCCGCGAGTTTTCAAACTTGCATCCTATAGTAGTTGCTGGTTCTCTTCGTATTCGTCGTTGCCCGTTCTGAGCCCAACCACACTCGCACGCTCCCGCGACATCGTTTAACCCTGTTTTTAAAAGTGTGTACAAAATATTCTCTGATTGGGTTGAAACTTGACGTGCGGTCTTATTTTTGATATAGGTAGCCCGCCTGCCAAATTTCGTCGCAATCGGAGTCCGTTTGGTACCCGAACGGTCGACCGTAGCGGCACCGTATTCGGTCTACCGTCAGATGTTTGTCGGTGTTTTAAAATACGTTGTCGGGTGCCTGTTTTCCCTCTTATCCCCACCTAGCCTTCTCTACAGAGCTAACCCTAACCCACCTCTCCGATCGGGCCGTCCGATCGCGATCGGAGGGTCGAAAAACCACTCAAAACCCTCTAACATAGCCCCTTCCTATATATAGATGCCCTCCCTTCCATTTTTAGGCAAACCCTAGCTGTCTAGGGATCTGTGCCACCGCCAGCCGCCTCCCACCTCTCTTTCGCAGCCACCTGGCGCCCTGCCTCCTCTCTCCTCCCACGCAGGGCCCGCCCGAGCCCATCACCGGCCCGCCCGGGCCCGAGTGCGCCGCCGCCCCGATCCCCGCTCCCTGCACCCCGTTCCTCCCGCTCCAGGCCGCGTCGCCCTAGCGCGCCGCCTCGCTGCTCCCATCGGCCCCCGCGCCGTCCCCGGCCGCCTCCCGCCGCCGTCCGTACCCCGGTTGCCGGAGCGAGCCGCCGCAGCCAGCCAACCCCGCACCCAGATCCCGCTGCGCAGCTCCTCTGTGCTGACCTAGAGAGGTGTCGCCCCACGCATGCCTCCCGTGTTCGCCCGCAGCTTCATCTGTCACCGGATCTAGGATCCCCGGGCCTGGATCCATCGGTTCCTTCGTTCCTGTGCCGTTCCGGCCACCAAAGTCAGCGCCGCCGCGTGCAACCTGCCGCCAACACGGGAGCTCGAGGAGGTCGGCTCCTCCCGCTCGCTGTGCCGTGGCCGCCTCGCTTCTTCCCTGGGCCGAGCGCCCCAGGCCCAGCCCCGCCAACCCCGCCGCGTTCCAGGCCTCCCCATGGCCCAGGTCGCCCCAGGCCCAGCGCCGCACCACCCCAGGCCTACCTCGCCCCAGCTCCTCCTCTCCCGGGCCGAGCCCAAGGTGAGCCCCTATTCCCTGCCCCCAGCGTAGTTTAGTTAAGTTGCACGCGCCTCTGTTTTGGCCCAATAGCAGATAAGGCCCGGTAGTAATTGTTTTAGGTTTTTCCGATTTATTAATTTCAGGAATTAGGATATAATTTCAAACACGTGTAGTTTCTAAACCGTGCATCGGATCGGAACATTTTAAATATGTAACTTGATTAATTTTTCGTGTAGATTCATAATTTGCCACTTGAATGCATGTTTGAAGTGATTTCACTTGCCTTATGCCTAGAAACGCGTGTTGTCCTAATTGGTTGATTGTCCCGTAATTATTCTCGTGCATGTCCGGATTGCTCGAACCCCGTAGTTTAAATGCTCATGTTTTTAGTGACCTTTTGCCATGTATTTTAGAGTTGTTCTTTGCATTTTTGCATGTAGGTTCCGTCGGTAGTTTGTTATATCGTGCTTCGGACATATTACCGCATATACGTGTGGCAATATTTTTATCTTTCAACCCCACATGTTATATATGTTTTCGGGGTAGAAAAATCCATAGAATTTAACTTTGCATTTAGTTTTAGCTTTTGAGCAAGTTAGTGTGCGTGATATTTTGCCATGTTGCCCTTTTGGTTATTTTGTGGGATTTAATTCGTGCATGATATGAACAAGTTGTCAACATGAGATATGCCCTTGGGTGTGTAGGCTAGCCTCTAGTAGTTTTGGTTGCAATAGAAATCCATGTTTAGGTGTTGTTTGCTTGTTCTCAACTTGCTAGAAAATAGTGCTGTTTTGGAGATGCTCAAATATTTCTAAGTCTGAAATCTCTTATATTTTGTTACTGTCTTTTCTTGAGTTTATCTGGTGATCTGTATCTCTTTTGAGGTTTGTGCAATGGAGTTAGTTGTAGTCCTTAAGTTTGTGTAGATATTGTCAATTTTCAAGCCATTTGAGACCTGTAGAATATAGTTTTGCTGCTGTCAATATGTCTTCAAATCGAAAACTGCACTGTCTAAAACAGAAATTTTCACTAAGTCTGAAAGTGTGTGTGAGATGCCATTTTGAGAGTTCTTTTCCTAGTGATCCATCCTTCCATGCTAAATGTTATTAGTAGTATGTGGTAGTGCATCTTGCCCTCTACTGTCTCAAGCCTTGTTTGAGCATTTTGGATTGGAGTAGCTAGTTGTTCGGGGGTGTAGAAAATGATATGTGTCTGATTTTGGCAGATTTTACTGATTTCTTGTTTAGCTCGTAGTTGTTGAACCGTTGTTCCGTTTCGATTGTGTCCTATATGAAACTTGCTTATAATCTCGTGTAGTCTCATATTATGTTGCTGCCTTCTTGTTTTGGGATGCTTGTGATTGTCGTTGCACATATATTGCATTCATGCCATCATATCTTGCGGTGTTCGTATCTTTTGATCGGTAGCTCCGTTGGAGATGTTCTCTGTGTGTAAATTGATTGAAACGACGTGTAGAATCACGTGAACCTATTTATTTTGCTGTTTAACAAATATTTAAATGTGCTAATTCAGATCTAGACAGAATTATAAATTAACGTATGAGGTCATCTTGGAGATGCTATATGTCGTTTCCGACCTCATTTAAGATGCCTAGTTAGGTAGTTTAATTATGCTTCACCTCTTGCCATGTTTAAACACATTTAATATTGACGTATACCTAATCGAGAGTGAACTAAATAATCCGTATGTGGAGTTTCGTCAATATGCAACTCGTTACATATTGAACTTCACTTAATATGTAGTGTTTGATTGCTGTGAATTGACATGCCATGTCTTGCTTATATTCAACTGATCATGCATCATATGTGGATTGTATCTTGTCGTGCATATGTCGTGGTGAATATCTGTGTTGATGCTTGTTTCCGGTTTGCTTCGTCTCGATTGAGTTCCACAAGCGTGTCGGAATGCGAGGACCCGTTCGACTACGTCGGTTCGTCTTCTTCTAAGCGGGATCTCAGGCAAGATGACCATTTCCCCAGATACCATTACTATCATTGCCATGCTAGTATTATCGTTTCTGTCATTATGTCTCATTGCCTACCACCTGTTAAATATCAGCCTCCCAACATTGCCATGAAAACCTTCAACCTGTTCACAACCTAGCAAACCACTGATTGGCTATGTTACTACTTGCTTAACCATGTGATAGTGTTGCTAGTTGTAGGTGTAGTTGCCTCCATGGGATAACATCGGTTCCTTGTTATATCACCATATTAAATGCTATTTAATTTAATGCACCTATGTACTTGGTAAAAGGTGGAAGGCTTGGCCTTTCTAGCCTGGTGTTTTGTTCCACCTTACCCCCTTAGTTTCGGCTACCGGTGGGGACCCCGAGGATAATTAATCAACCCCGGGGCCAGTGCTCTGCATGAGTGTTGGTCCCACCTGAGCGATGTCCGGCGCCCCCTGGTCAGCCAGGGTTTAGCCAACCCGACGTCTAGCTCATTCGTCGTGTCGTGAGAACGAGATGTGTGCCTCCTATCGGGTTCGTCGACACGACGGACGGCCTTGCTGGATTAGTTTTGCCTTTTACGAAATATCTTGTGCGTCGGGATTCTGGTGATGCTTTGGGTAATCTCAGAGTTGAGGTTTTATACTAAGGAGTCTGGCGAGATCGCGAGCTTCGTGATCGAGGATATCTATGCCGCTTGTGGTAATTTGGATTGACTAGTTGGAACACCCCTGCATGGTTAAATCTTTTCGGAAAGCCGTGCCCGCGGTTATGTGGCAACGTGGAAACTTTGTTTAACACTGGTTCTAGATAACTTGAAGTTAACTTAATTAAAATATGCCAACTGAGTGCGTAACCGTGACTGTCTCTTTCGTGAGCTCCTTCTCCGATCGAGGACACGGTGGGGTTATGTTTGACGTAAGTAGGTGTTCAGTATCATTCCTTTGATCATCACTAGCTCACGTCCGCTATACATAGATCATCCCCCTCTTTATTCTCGTACTCGTAAGTTAGCCACCAAATATATTCTTACTCGCTTGTTGCAGCCTCACCACTTAACCATACCTCACCTATTAAGCTTTGCTAGTCTTGATACCTTTGGAAATGAGATTGCTAAGTCCCCTGTGGCTCACAGATTACTACAACACCAGATGAAGGTACACGTAAAGGTTACTTTACGCGAGCGCGTTGATTTTTCATTTGGAGTTGCTTCTTCTTCTTCTACATCGATCTAGGATGGGTTCCAGGCCGGTAGCCTGGGATAGCAAGGATGGACGTCGTTCTTTTCTCGTTTGTTTTCGTCCGTAGCCAGACCCTCCTCTTCTTCATGATATTTATGTATTGTACCGATGTGACTCAGGTGTAGCTTGTGGCGAGTGTAAGCCAATTCCATATATCTCATCTTTTTAGTACATGTACTAGTAACGATATCCATTCTTGCAAAACGACGAGGTGCGCTTCTATCCCTGACGAGGCCCTTGTGCCAAATTAAGGATAGGGTCGCATCTTGGGCGTTGCACCAAGGAACCCCAAGTAAATATTTCAAGAACTCTCAAGCATCTAAGCTTGGGGATGCTACGCATCCCACCTCTATTCGTCAACTATCGATTAGCCTATGTTGAGACTAAATATTTATTCGTTCACATGGCGCGTCCTATTCTTGGAGTGCTATTTTTATTTTGCTTGTTGTTTAAATAAAATACTCAGATCTGAAAATCTTTATTGAGAGAGAGGGAGAATGTCCTCACATAGCTACTTAATTGTTTGGCTACTCATTGATCGTCACTTATATGTTTTGGAGTAATTTTGTCATTTACTCTCGTGCTTCACTTATATCCTATGAGTAAATAGTTGAATGAATTGAATATCATAAATTATCCAATGGGGAGTAATGACTTCACATATAATAAGTACATGTGGTAAAATTTATTGAAAGTTAGCAAACACCGCATTGGTTACTTGAACAATTCATGAAAGAATATTGAAGGAAGAGAGATTCCACATATAAATATACTATCTTGGACATCTTGTATGATTATGAGCCCCATTAATTATTTTCAAACTTGAGAAAATTAGTTGAAGTTGGACAAGAAAGACAACTTAATGAGTTATGTTTAGGTATATTTGCATAGAAGTTATATTGTTATGGATCCTCCAACATGTGGTGCCTGTTTAGAAACTTTTGCTAGCCAACACTTCGTACTAAGTAGAGATACTACTTGTGCATCCAAAAACCCTTAAACCCAGTTTTTTGCGAGGAGAGCCCACAATATCTACCTATATGCGGTATGTACCTGCCGTTCCAAGTAAATTTTCATGTTCCAAACTCTAAATCTTCAAATAATATTCTGTTTTGTATGCCTGAATCGCTCATGTAGTGACTAGGGGCTGTCAGTATCTTCCATGCTACGTGGGTTATTCTCACGATATGTGTTGATTCACTATCATTCACGAGAAAGTGGCTCGTATTCGGGATGCCCGGTTCCATCCTAAAAAATCAAATCAAAATATAATGAAACAAAACTCCCCCTGGATTGTTGTTTGTATGGACGGTACCCGTGGATTCGGCTCGCCTGGAGTGTGATTGATTGGTGGAGGGGGGGGGGTAAAAACTTTACCATTCTGTTTGGGAACCACCTATAATGTATCTAGCATGGAAGATACCGAGATCTCTCGGTTGTTATGTTGACAATGAAAGAATACCACTCAAAATTATTATTCATCTCTATTTTAAAAGCTCGAGCTCTGGCACATATGCAAATCACGGCTTCCCTCTGCGAAGGGCCAATCTATTTACTTTCATATTATTTACTATTCTTGTTGAGTTAACTTCTTATTCCAAGCTCAAAGTATTAGTTGGAAAGCATCATGTGGTGGGGAAAGATACACACATATATATCCATACAAATATATTTGATCCCCTATCTTTCTTTGTTGACAAATATATATATGATAAATAAGTTGGGAGGCGAAACTTTAAGACCCTATCTTTCTCTGTGTTTGGTGGATGCTATTTGTTCTAAAAATATTCTTTGAGTGTCAATAATCATGGAAGACTATATGATAATTGTGTATGCGGAATTTGCTAAATCAAAGCTCTTACATAGACCCTTCCTGAAAATTAGATGAATTGAAATTGTTTGGTGACTGAAAGCATAGTTTGTTAGTTTTCAAGAAACTTTATGGTGTACACTTTAACACGTGAATAGCTTGTTACTTCATCATGAGAAGTTTTATGAGATGAGCTACTGTTTGTGATATATAATGATGCTAGAAAAACTGTTTGGAACTATCATTGATAAAATTTATGCACTATGCTAGCATTCATACTTGATAAATTATTTCTTTTATCATTTACCTAGTCGAGGACGAGCAGGAATTAAGCTTGGGGATGCTGATACGTCTCCAATGTATCTATAATTTATGAAGTATTCATGCCATGTTTACATTAATTCTATATAATTTTGGTATGATTTTATTAGAACTAACCCGGTTGACGCTGTTTTTAGCACAACTACCGTGGTGTTGTTTTTGTGCAGAAATAGAAGTTCTCGGAATGGGCTGAAAATTTACGGAGAATATTTTGGAAAATATGAAAAATAATGGAGCAAACACATACCAGAGAGGAGTCCCGAGGAAGACACAAGCCACCAAGGCGCCCCCCTACGGCGCCCCCCTGCCTTTTGGGCCCCTCGAGCACTCTCCTAACGTGATTCCAACACGAAATATTCTGATAAATACAGAAATCCCCGAAAAGAAAACTAGATTGGGAGTTCTGCCGCTGCAAGCCTCCAGAGCCACGAAACACCAATCTTGGCCCTCTCCGGCACCATACCGGAGGGGGTCACCATCACCGAAGACCATGGAGAAGGAATACGGAGGGGCCATGATCACCCTGGAGGCCAATGACCAGAGGGAGAACCTCTGCCCACCTTGGGGGGAGGGCATTGAGGATGAGTCTCAAGGGGGAGATCCTCTCCCCCTCTCTCCCGATAGTGCTGGAGTGCCACCGGGGGAACCATCATCGCGGTTATCGTCTTCATCAACATCACCTTCTTCATCACCATCCTCATCTTCGTTTAGCGGTCCACTCTCCCGCACTCCGCTGTAATCCCCTACTTGAACATGGTGCTTTGTGCCACATATTATGATCCAATGATGTGTTGACATCCTATGTTGTTTTGAGTAGATTCCCTTTATCTTATGGGTTGATTAATGATCTAGATTGGTTTGAGTTGCATGATTTATTATTGGTGCTGTCCTATGGTGTTCTCTGTGTCGCGCAAGCGTGCGGGATTCCTGGTATAGGGTGTTGCAATACGTTCATGATTTCTTATAGTGGGTTGCTTGAGTGACATAAGCATAAACCTGAGTAGGTGGGTTGTTGCGTATGGGATAAAGGGAACTTGATGCTTTAATGCTATGGTTGAGTTTTACCTTAATGATCTTTAGTAGTTGCGGATGCTTGCTAGAGTTCCAATCATAAGTGCATATGATCCAAGTAGAGAAAGTATGTTAGCTTATGCCTCTCCCTCATATAAAATTGCAATAATGATTACCGATCTTGTTAACAATTGCCTAGGACAATTCTGCACACCGAGCAATCATTACTCCACACTCGCTATTTGTAATATATTGTAATATATTATAACTTTATGATAACAAGACATATTTTTATATTTTAGTTATCAGATTTCATGCAAAGCTATTCTCTTCGTAACCACAATGTAGTTTTATTTCCCGTTCCTAGTTGGAAGCAAACGTTCGACATACGTAGAGTTGTATCAGTGGCATATAGTACTTGGGAGAATATTGCTCTTACCTTTAGCTCCTTGTGGGTTCGACACTCCGTACTTATCACTTCCACCTTTGGAAATTGCTATGATGATTCCTTGCACTTGGGGATTATCACTGATGCAAAGGGTAAGGCACCAGCAAAAAGGGCTTCTGCTCCTGCAAAGGGAGCAAGGGCAACTTTCTGGCCTCCAAGACCAAACAGTGGTTCCTAGAGAGTCAGGACGCCAACCCAGAAAATAAATGACTACTTGACTGCTTCTAGGACAACCCCGTTTGACTGGGGTGATTAGGGAAGCGTCCTCTCATGAATAATGCCGTGTTCCGCACAAAAGGAATCAAACTCGTTTGAGAAGTACTCTCCACCACGATCAGACCGGACTCGTTTAATTTTCTTTTCAAGTTGATTCTCAACTTCTGCCTTATAGATTTTAAAGTAGTGTAGAGCCTCATCTTTAGTATTTAATAGATACACATAGCAATATCTAGTGGAATCATCTATCAATGTCATGAAATATTTCTTTCCACCTTTAGTCAACACACCATTCATCTCACAAAGATCAGAATGTATGAGTTCTAATGGTGCCAAGTGTCTCTCCTCTGCAGCCTTGTGAGACTTGCGAGGTTGCTTTGCTTGTACACACGAATGGCACTTAGAACCTTTGGCTAAAGTGAAAGTCGGGATTAAATTCAGTTTTGCTAGCCGCGACATAACACCGAAACTTATGTGACAAAGACGTGAATGCCAAACTTCAGATTCATTAACACTCGAATGAATATTGTTCACGACTTTATTACAAAAATCTGCAAGGGAAAGGCAGAACAGACCTCCGCACTCATAACCTTTTCCAACAAAAATTCCATATTTCGTAACTAATACTTTATTAGACTCGAATACCAACTTAAACCCTTCTCTACACAGAAGGGAACCACTAACGAGGTTCTTCTTGATGGCGGGGACATGTTGCACGTTCTTCAGCTGCACGATCCTTCTCGAAGTAAACTTCAGATCGACCGTGCCAGCACCAAGAACAGAAGCACTCGCGCCATTCCCCATCAATACGGACCCGCGACCGGTGGCCTGATAAGAAGAGAACAATGATAAGTCAGCACCCACATGAATATTTGCATCCGTGTCCACCCACCAATTGGTGGACTGACAAACTGTAAATAGAGTAAGTAAATTACCGTACCTAGATGCACCACTTTCATTGTTGCCCACAATCATATTGGCAGACTTGGAGTCCTGTGCCGGCTTCTTGTACTTGTTTGGGCACTTGTTCGCCCAATGTTCCTCTGAACCACAAGTATAGCAACCATCTCCCTTCTTATTCTTCTTGAAGGGATTCTTTCCCTTCTTCTTGAAGTCGGTATTCTGTTGGACAGAATTCTTTCCCTTGGGCTTGTGGGAATTGAAGTTCCTCTGATGTACCATATTGGCAGCAGAAGAGCTTTCCACCGCTTTTCCATTGGAGTCCTTTGCTCTCGTGTTCTGCTCAATACTCAGATGGCTGATGATGTCCTCTACTGAGAACTCATGCCTCTGATGTCTCAGAGTAGTAGCAAAGTTCCTCCAGGAATTAGGGAGCTTAGCAATTACACAGCCCGCGACAAACTTGCCCGGCAAATTGCACTTAAGAACCTCAAGTTCTTTAGCTATGCATTTTATCTCATGAGACTGTTCCAATACAGAATGGTTGTCAACCATCTTGTAATCGTGGAACTGCTCCATAACATACATCTCACTCCTAGCATCGGTGGCCCCAATTTTAGATTCGAGCGCCTCCTACAAGTCCTTGGCAACATGCATATGTAAATATGCATCAACCAGCTTATCTCCGATCACGCTAATGACTGCTCCAAGGAATAGGATGGTGGCCTCCTTAAACATCTTCTCCTGTTCAGGAGTGATAGTTTCCGTAGGAGTGACACCGGCTACCCAGAACACGTTCATAGTCGTGAGCCATAAGGTGTATCTCGTTTGCCAACCCTTGAAAAAAGTACCAGTAAACTTATCCGGTTTCAGTGCAGCAGCAAAACCATTACTCGAAAAATTCCTACACAAATTAGGTTTTTGGATTGTTGAGTAAATAGGAAATTTTCCGAGAGATTAATCCATGAAATAATTACTAACATGGCATTGACTAGGTTCATGACATACTCATCACGGAGTATACTAGCAAGTACTGCGCATATAGCAGAAACATCTACACCTATAGGCAGTACTACTAGCGCAGACAGAAACAGGAGAGAGATAAACATATCATACCATCCGATCGGCCAATTGGCCGTAGCAGCAGCGGTGGCGGCGGCAGCATCCTCTGCCGCCTTCTTCTCGGCTTCGGCCTTCTCGTGGACGAGACGGTCAGCTTCGCTTGGTGAAGACATGGCGATGACGAGGGCGACGCGGGCGTAGACGAAGCAGACGGATGGAGGCAAGCAGTCGCGTGATCGCTCGCAAAAAACCTAATCGCCACTCTCCCGTACAGGAACCGGAGAGGCGGGCAAAAGGAACGAACGCGTGAGGCAGATGCGATCTGATTCTCGTGACGGCTAGGGTAGGCGATAGCCTGCTTATAAAGGCGGCTGGGTGGAGCGACGTGGGCCGAACCCATGTCCGAGTCGGTGACAGCCCACGATCCGACGTCTCGGATCGTGCCGTGTCCGTTACGTATTCTCCGTTCCTGACCGGCAAAAATAAGCGAATAGGTACGAGCTCGGCTTGGCTCCGCGCGGAGGCGGGCGGCGGAGGAGGAGTGCGCGAGGGCACTTTCTCTTCTCATTCTCCAATAACATGTGGAAGAGAGACTCTTATAAAGGGGTCCAACTTCTCCTCCACTAGCGGGGTGGGACTAAACTTCCCACCACCTTGTCATGTCACCACCTACATGGGCCCTTGGAGATTTTTCTGAAATTCCCTAATGGGCCTAAACTACCAATTTCAACACTAAGTTAGTATAAATTTTATACTAGATCAACGACACTTATTTTAAGATGAAGGAAGTAGATGAAAAGCTGCCGATACGTACAGCTTAAGCGGCAGCCGCCTTTGAAGCAAATCAACTGCACACGCGTCGGCGTTCGAGCAGTACAAACACATTACACATCGAGGTACAATGCGGTATGCAAATGGGAAAGGAAATAAAAAAGTCACTTATCTGCACCGGCATGTCGGTCAAAACTTTTCACGTACAAGCCGTTAGATTGAATCATGTTTGATCATCAGATAGAATACTGCAGCAAAAATTGTCGATGGTAGCAAAAACGAACAGCAATGTAGTAAATTTCGGTCACAGAGCAAAAACATGGTTGTAGCAAAAATATCAACGTGGTTGTAGCAAAAAAAAACGACGCTGATGATGCGTGATAGCAAAAAAAATGTGGGTTATAGCAAAAAATCCGATGAACTCGAGTTGCAACTTTCATAAACATGGATGTAACTTTGTAGTGAACGTTTATAGCAAAAATTGATACCGATTGTAGCAAAAATTAACGTGGGTTGTAGCGAAAAATTTCGACAAACTCGGATTGCAACCGAAAGTGAATGCAGCTTTTTAATGAACAATTATAACAAATTTAAATGCCGATTTTAGCAAATTTAAACATCAGTTGTAAGAAAACTTGATGGTGACCGTGATGACCATACAGCTCCACCGACCATCATTTGGCGTCTCGCAGATGCCGCGGTTGCAGCACGGAAGCAAACGAATATAATTATAGTAAATTTAAACGTTCGTTGTAACAAAACGCAGCTACTAGAGCACGCGGATCACACGCCTGCGATCGGCGGATCGATTATAAAGGTGTGCTGGTGGAAAGGCTTTCCCAATAAAAAAGACAAAGAAGCGGTGGTCAAAGCATGAAGAACGAAACCAAATTCTAAACAACCACTAGGTGGCATCCTTCTGGTAGTAAAACAAAATTAACACGCAAGCATGTGCATGGACATGAAAATGGACGCAGCTTCAATGACTTCCTAAAGCTAAGTTTCATTGTAACTTAGCCCCCTCTATCAGCCGTCCGATATAGATCGGACGTAACGGATTGATTTGAATTCTAAACAATTCTTTTATAAGTGTTCAAAATAATCTGAAAAAATTCTAATAAATCATAAACATTTCGTTTTGTATGCTGTGAAAATTTCAGTCCATTTGACTGTACCATTTATGAATAAACAATATTTATTTATTTGTCCTCAAAAGGCTATTTAATCACAATCAACACATTCAAATGGACTGAAATTTCCACAGAATACAAAACGAAACATGTATGATTTATTGGGATTTTTTTTTTATTTTTTTGAATAATTTTGAAAAAAATGTTTAGAATTTGAATCAATCAGGTACGTCGGATCTATATCGGACGACTGATAGAGGGGGCTAAGTTACAATGATACTTGGCTTCAGCAAGTCACTGAAACTGCGTCCCATGAAAATAGGCAGGATGGGCAATCAAATGTATTTTAAGATGACAGAGGCATAGGCAAAACACATGCCTAAATAGTTTAGCAACTAAAGTCCTCAATGTATAGTTGTTTAGCTTATTATAGCTAAGCCTCTTTATTTAATGCTTTGCAACTGAAGTTCTGCATGCATTGATGCATTTTTTTTATTTAATTGTTTTACCTAGGTTTACGCAGTTAACATTGTTTCTTCCTGGGTCATCACACTCATTTCTCCTATTAATTAGCTTGCCACAATAGTTTTTTTGCCTATGTCACAGCCTTAGCACCTGTACAAGGTGAAGCATTGGGAGTAGGCTAACAGTCTTGCAATGAAATCAACTCCGCCCTGACGAAGGCACATGCAGGTCAATGAGAACACACCGAGTAGGCATACGTCAAAATGTAGGGAAAATCTAACATAAATTGCTAGGTCCAATGGATGCAGTTTACCCCGCCAGGTCCCCCCCCATAAAGCAGATGTCATCATTCCATTGGCTAGGTTTTAACTGATAGAAAAAGTCAAAATAAACTCAAAAAAATGATGTGAGGGGAACTTTTCTTTACATGAACCAACATGCTAACGCGAATCTGAAGAAATACGACCAAAAGAACGTAGATAATTCTCTCCAAATCCGTGGCTGGGCACGTACAACGACGAGGTGTGGGGTTGTCATACTAGTGGGAGCGGCGATGCGGGTGTGCAGCACAAGAGTGGGGCACGAGTTCTGCTTGGCTGTAACGCGAGCATGCATGCAAGCCCGTGAAGAACCATGCGATACGAGCTCAGGAGCTCGTCCATGGTGGTTATAGCGCGAACTCGTGAGGAAGACGCTACAGCTACAAAATCAAGCTGAAGTGGGGCTGGGAGGAGGACTTCTCACCATGGTCTCGAGGAACACCGCGAGGAGGACGGAGAGGCGCTGTGGGGAGGCACTGATCGGGGCGATGGTGGTCGATCCGTGAAGCAGGGGAAGAAGATGGCATCATGGACGATGTCGATGGGCTTGGCTTGGCACGGGAATGGAACCAGGGTGGCGTCCTCTTGAGGGTAGGCGAAGCAACAAGGTACGACGCCGGTACTATGCTGGTGGGGGGATCCTCTTGGCTCGGCCATGGTGCGGCACGCACAAGAGAGAGAGAGCGGACGAGAGAGGAAAACATGAACGGGAGAAGGAGAAGGAAAGCAGAAGCAACAGGGGGGGGGGGTCGGGTTCTGATCTGGTCAGGCGGTCGGCGGCGACACCCGGTCCGGCAAGGAAGCAAAGAGGTCGAGTGTAACGACTAAGATGCGGTCCTTTTCGATTTGGGGAACGAGGCCCCGAATTGGAAAGAAGCACATCTAAGCGTTTCGCAAACATGGTAACATAGCACACACATAATAGTAGAGGAATGACAATAAGGGATTCAACTGTCATCTCATAAATATATCAGAGTTACATCACGCATCCAAACAAGGTAGTTCCGCTACGGACTACAAAACATGAGAAATGACTATGCAACCCTGCATGCTTGCCCACAATCACGACCATGCCTCAGTCTTCTAGAAAGTTCACGTACAGGCGGTCGTTCTCCTCATCGTACTGCCACGCCAGCTGTGTGTCGTTGGGATCACCTGTCTCGGGGGTACCTGAACCTGTTGGTGTTTTGAAGGAATCTGTGAGCAACGGGGACTCAGCAATCTATGACGTCGGTGGCAGAATTATTCAAGTTATTAGGTTGGAAAGGTGAAGTATTTAGGTTGCAACATCCTAAGCTTTATATGGTGGCTAACTTACGTAGAACATGTATTGAAGTTGGTCTATGCTAGCGGTCGATGAGTAACGGATCACTAAGTGATCGTGATCACCTACTTACGTCAATCATAACCCCACCGTGTTCCCTTTTGAATAGAGATCTTTGAAGGGGACAGTCACCGTTACGCACACAGTTGGCAATTTTTATTAGCTTATGTTTAAGTTGTCTATTACCGGATGTTAACAAACATTCCAAGTTGCCACATAACTGCGGGCACGGCTTTCCGAAAGATTAAACCCTGCAGGGGTGCTCCAACTAGTCTATCACAAATGGTCACAGGCCGCAAAGTAATCCTCTGTCACGAATCTCGTGATCTCGTCGGATTCCTTAGAGGAAAACCTCAACTCTGGGGAGAACCAAAGCTTCACTGGGATTCCTATACGCAAGATATATCGCTAAGGTAAGACAAGACTAGCAGGACCTCCAGTCGTGTCGACAACCCCGATTAGAGCCGCGTATCTCATTCTCAGGACACGAGGGATGGAACTAGCTACGAGAACCAAACCTCAAGTTTCCTTGTGGTGGCCCCGCAGGCAGACCAGTTTGGACCAACACTCATGAGGAGCACTGGCCCGGATTGTTGATTAAAGATCCTCGGGGTGATCATAACCTATGCAGATAGCACCAATGTTGGGTCCTGCCGGACAAGTCTTAACACTACACGATTTATCGAGGGGGTCCCCATAACAACCCCAAACGTGTTAGGAGCGATCAATATGGAATCAAACACCGGTAGCCGGTAACTATGGCGGCAATCACGGAACAAAGCACCCGGCAAAAGGCTAGGCCTTCCATTATTTACCAAGTATATAGGTGCATTAATTAAATGACAGATTTAAGATAATGATATCAAGCTCATGTTATCACATGAGACAAAGCACCTATAACTAGCAACGCTAACATTAGAAGCTTAGCAAAGCCTACTTAGCCATTCAAGATTTGCTAGGAAGGGATAAGTGTTTGGGTTTCATGGCAATTCAGGAGGCAATTATTTCAGTGGTAGACAGCGAGCATATTATGGAAGAACGTAATCTAGCATAACAAGTCTAGAGATGGAATCAAGGTCATATCATCTTGCCTGTGATGTCCTCAGCTTGGAACTGCTCTTGTTCGTCCTGCACGTACTCTCCCGAAACCACGTACTCGTTCTCCGATCCTGGTGCTACCCAACATAAAAATAGCATCCAATGAACAACAGCACCTCAAAATGCCACAAGCACATGATGCATGAGATGAATATGAGCATGCATCCCTATTCTACTCAGTAGCACAAGCTTGAGGAGTAAATACATATTCCTGGCCATAACTGCACCCTAAGCTATCTTGACATGCATGAGAATGACATGATTAGATGCATCATGTGAAAACTATGAAAAGCATATAAAGAACATTACAATCGGAGCTACGGATCAACGGGAAACAACAAAACAAGAAATGAAGTGCTACTGTCAAATTCATCACAACACACCCCAATGGCATAACTCTGGTATTTCCAGGTTGCCAAGACATAAAACAAACCATCATGTATGGGGTGGTGCAAAGAATATCACCACACCATCAACTAGGCACTCACAATCATCAAAACACCAAAACTACACAATCTGCCATAAACAACATCATAGCCTTTTGAGAGCTACATGCAAAGCACCTACAGCCACCCAAACATGCCAAATAAGATATGTGGCTGTAGCTATCCAAGATTACTACAAGCACAAGAAAAAAGATAATGCAGAGGAGTTTCACACAGAAAGTTACACAGCTGCTAACTTGGCCAAAAATATCAGTTTTCAGGGACTTAGTGAAAATTCCAGATTCTCACTAGTTGTTTATGCCCTGAAGCATTTTGACAGCACCCAAAAACAATATCTACAGGACACCAAATGGAATGAAAATTTACAAAGAGCCAGACAAACACAAAAGCTACAACTTCCTACTTGAAAGCTAAGGCTGAAACACAACACATGGACCTGCACAAGCTCATCAACAGGAGAAGAAAATATAAACAAATTCTCACACTTAGTGAAAATCACAGATTTTCACTAATTTGGAATTTCAGCCACATGCCTACTTTGATTAGGCAATACTTGCACATATGAATTCCTAAGCATGAGATGAAACCAGCATGTGGTAGAGGGGGTCAACCTTAACTACCACAATGAAGAATCAAACTCTCGGGCTCATCACATCTCATGAAACCAAGCTCCAAACATAGAACAAAACTGAAATAAGTCATCTCGAGAAAGTGTTCCAATGGCAAAACTGACTTCACCAATGGATTCCTGGGATGATTCTACCCCAAAAACATATATAATACCTATGCACTTGTATAGAACAAATGGGCACAAACTAGAAAAGAAAACCTACATGGAATCATATCTAGTGAATAGTGCATCATCACATGAGCTATTCACTAGAACAACACCCACACAAGCTTATGCACACTCTCACAAGGCCAATGGTGACATGAGGGTTTTCACCTCATGTATGTGTGCCCTAGCACATCACCATACCCACACACCTACAACAAGCATGAGCATAAGAGAACCTACACCATCAAACTCATGTGGTTATCATGGCACTTCATGCCATGGCATGTGTGAGACACACACATAGCACACACACACTCACATCCAACATGCTCATGGGAAAATACGCCCACATATGCTACTCACTTGCACCACATGGATACCCCATCTACTCACATGAACTAGCAACATATATCTTCATACACCCAAACCTACACATGCACTCCTACACACACACTCTCATAAACCTACACAAGCACATATGATATCTGCACATGCCACAATAACAGCCACAACATACTGTTTGAGGCAAGCAACAACACCCACATAATCTAACCTAGCATGCCACAACAAGTATGCAGCAAGCAAAACTAAAACAGGAAATGAAAGCAACTAAAAAAAAGGGACACGGGAGGAGTCGAATTCCAAACCCCGTGTTATCACAACACAGCTACTCACCACCTTGCTACTCACTACAGGCTCGACAGAGAAGGGAATGCTTGCAAGTTATCTTCTCTGCTGTTGCTATTCTACTGTCGACCGAAAAAGAAATAAAAGGGGGGGGGGTGCACCAACTAGGATTCGAACCTTGCACCTCATACAACACACAAGACACCTGCGCCACTACGCTATGAAGGAGATCTCGATAGAACAGAGGGGCACTTCTAGGTAAAACTACAGAGCACAGGGTTGCCCTGCTCTGCAACGCACAGAGAAGCGCCGGCGACAGGGAGGCCGCCGTGGCTGCACTACTACTGCTGCCGCGCCACGAGGGGGGGATAGCACTACACTACGATGCTGCTACTGCGAGAGAAGGCCCATGCCATGCTCTGCAGCGCACGAGTACACACCCAAGCAAAACCCATGCACACATGCCTACTTCTGCTCGGGACAGGAACGCACACAGATCGCCAGATCTATTCGAGGGAGAAGGACGGAGGAGGCCGGCTCACCTAGGGAGGGAAGAGGGGGCGCTGATTGGAGGAAGGGGCGCCCTCGAGTCGATCCGAAGGGGAAGAAGAGGAGGTGAGGAAGATACTACTGCAGACCGAGGTAGAGGACGAAGAACTCCGGGTCCGAGCTGTAGACGTGGAGCTGGCCGTCGGTGAGGTCGCTCCCCGGCCTCACCGAGGACGGGAATGGGGCGCGGGCACCTTTCCCGTGCCCCAGGACATGATGGACGGCGCCGGAGACAACGGGAGCGTGGCGGTCATCGGCGGCGTGCTGCTCTCGCTCTCTGCAGCCTAGATACAAAGGCTTACCTGAGGGGGAAAAGAGAGATGGATGGGGATGGAGGAAGGAGTGGCGGCGGCGGATGGAGAGAAGAGGAACCCTAGGGAAGAGGGGGGGGGGCACGGACGCCCATGTTTTATGGGGGCCTCGACGTTTTTGCCCTCATGGCTCTCGCTCTCTCTCTCGGTAGTCTGACGAAAAGCGACACGGGATTCAAACGGTGTCAGGAGGAGGAAGGAGATCGTGCGACTGGGCTGCCATGCGGGAAGAGAAAAGAGGTGGGCCGCGAGGGGGGTAGGGAGGCCACTTGTGGCACCACTTTAGAAGAAATAACCCCTAGGGTTTTTTCCATTTATAAAAGAAACCAGAGAAGAAAAGAAATAACAGCCAAATCTAAAGATGCTAAAAATAAAACTAACACACCCCTGGTCAAAAGAAAATAAGCCCTATTTAAGAAAAATAGAAAAGGAGTATTTGGGGCATTTAAGTATTTTCAAAACGGTATTTATATTGGCTGTTTTGGAAATATTTGCACCTTTCAAATAAGGATTAAAGCAGCAACTTCAACTCTACAATTCCATAACAAAATAAGGTAAACCCTGGACATTTTTAAAACAGAGAAGATGCAAAAAAAAATTTGGCTTAGGACAAACTAGAGAAGGGGAAGTTTTATAACATGGAGCTACCACATAGAGCTACAAGCAAATGCATCACTCCACTTATCAACACATACCACATCACATCACCACATCACAAGTATAACACCAACACATAAGCTCACAAGGCAACAACACAAGACATGGTAAGAATGGGATGGCATGGATGCATGCATGCAAAAGAGAAATAAACAAGGGGAGCATCACATGAAATCATATGCATAGATAGCTCTCATGTCCATGACAAGTTGGACCCACATAGGCAAGGTTCCAAAAATGGAAGGTTACACACTTGGGCCATTACATCGAGGCGGCGACGACACTGGTCGGGGGGAAACTCGAGACCGAGCTCCTCTCGATCTAGAGCAGGTGGATCTGGGAAGGCTGCAAGGGAGCTCCACGGGCCGTTGGATCTGTCAGCCAATGGCTGAGAGAGGGGGATGGGGCTGTCTGTGGATTGGGTCATAGATTTGGCGGGTGGAGGCTAGCGCTCGCAATTCGAGGAGAACTGATGGTTGGGTGGCGACGTTGCTCGGGAATTCAGGGAGTTGGTCTGCCTAGGTATAGGGTTTGTCCAAAAAGTGACTAGGGATGGACTATATATACTAATTTTGGCTAGGTTTGGACCCTCTAATGTCGAACGAACGGTGGAGCAAAATAGTCTAGAGAGTCCAGTTGGAAAAGTGATGATGGTTTGGGGTATTACGTTGTTGATCCGGACCCAATGGTCACAACCTTCGGGTTCGGGTCCGGGGGCAGTTTTCGGACTAGGTTGCGCGCACGTCGGTGCACTGCGTAGAGGGGCTTGGCGGAGATGAGAGGGAAAACGGATAGCCCGACATCAGTTTTTTAATTACGAAAATAGTGTGCTATTTGAACGGCTATAGCCGCTATAGGTTTAACCGTTGGGGTATGAAAGAACCTCCGATTGTGACGAAATTTGGCACGCGGTCTACCTATACGATAATAAGACCCTACACCAACTTTCAACCCAATCTGAGAAATTTTTACACATGCTTTTAAAAACAATATTTAAATGATGCCGTGGTCGCGTGTGTTTGTGGCTGGTCTCAAACGGTCAACGACGAAAACAGAGATAATCGACAACTAACTACGGATGTAGGTTTTGAAAAATGATGACAACGGAGTTCCCATGTAATGCGGATAATGCGGATTATGCGATGATGAATGCGACAACTAAACGAATCACAAGACTACAATGGAATAAAGGGGGGGGGATCTTCTGGAGCATTGGTTCCGGGTTGTTACAAAGAATCAACGAAACACGGTCCCCGAGGAAGGCACAAGCTAACAAGGCACATCGAGGGGGTGGCCGCACCCTGATAGCTTGTGCCTCCCTCTTAGGTCGGTTGGGGCCCTACTTTCGCCCCAAGAAATATAATTTTCTCATCAAAATCCCCTCAATTTTTCACCCTGATGGGACTTACGGATCTTCGGTTATTTAAGAAACGATGAAGGGCGAGAAAATAGAAGCTAAAATAGGAGAGAAACAGAGAGAGAGAGAGAGAGAGATCCAATTTCGAAGGGGCTCTTGCCAGCCATGGCGGCCATGGACTAGAACAAAAACTCTCCTCCCACCTAGGGGGAGACCAAGGAAGAAGAAGAAGGAGGGGGGCTCTCTCTCCTCTCTCCTAGTGGGGCCTAAGCGCCACCGGGGCAACCATCATGATTACGATCTATACCAACAACTTTGCCGCCATCACCAACAACTCTCTCCTCATCTATGCAGTAGTGCAAAACCTCTCTTCCCTGATGTAATCTCTACTTAAACATGGTACTTAATGCTATGTATTATTATCAAATGATGTGTGGCTATCCTATGATGTTTTAGTAGATTTCTTTTGTCCTATAGGTTGATTCACGATCATGATTGGTTAGAGTTGTATATTTTACATTGGGGATGAACAATAGTGCCTTCCATGTGACGCACATGTGGGGTATTTCTGTTGTAGGGTGTGCAATATGTTCATGATTCTCTTGCAGTGGGTGGCTAGAGTGACATAAGCTTACACCCGAGTAAGGGGTTGTTTGCGTATGGGAATAAAGAGGACTTGATGTTTAATGATATGGTAGGGTTTACCTTAATTATTTCTAGTAGTTGCGGATGCTCTCTAGAGTTCCACTCATAAGTTGATATGATCCAAGTACGAAAAGTATGTTAGCGCATGCCTCTCCCTCATATAAAACTGCAATAATCATTACCGATCTAGTTATCAAGTGCATAGGGACAAATCATTCTCTTTTGTTACAAAAAGCTTTCTAATAAACAAATTACTTATTAGTCTTTATCTAAATAGTCCCTAACTATTATTTACTTGTTCATTATTACCTTGCAAAACTATCTATTACACCTACTAAGTACTTCTAGTTTCCTTCTCACAAATTAGTTTCATACTTGTTCTGGGTAAAGTAAGCGTTAGCATGCGTAGAGTTGTATTGGTAGTCAATAGAACTTGAGAGAATATTAGTTCTACCTTTAGCTCTTCGCTCGGTTCGAGACACTCACTTATCGAAAAAGGCTACAAGCGATCCATTACACTTGTGGGTTATCAAGACCTTATTCTGGCGCCGTTGTTGGAGAGCAATATCGTAGCGGTTGATATTCTCGTGTGTGCTTGTTTTATTTATCACTAAGTAATTTTATTGTTAATTGCAAATTGATTTATATCTTTAGTTATGGATATGGAATGCAAAAACACCAAAAAAAAGTTGTACTTGCTACTCATGGAGATTGGGAACCTCCTAAAACCCTGGATGTTGGTTATGTGAGAAATACTAAATTCTACTTTGATAATCCTTAGAAATCCCCATTCAATTTAATAATAGGAGACATGTTGGATCAACGTTGGTAGTTTAGGGATTATCGCTTGTCTCAAAAAGGGAAACACTTATGGAATCAAATTAAAATGGTGTGTTGGTATACTTGGAATTTATGCTTGAGTTGTGATTATACTTGTTGCTCTAAGATGAAGAGTCTACACCTTCCTTTTCAATGTGAATTTAATGATAATGAAACCCTGGATTCTTATGATATTGGTATATATGATTACTATGATGTGGAACAAATAGAAGAGTTTTTTGATTTTAAGGGTGCTTATGAAATTGAGTCATTGTTTGAAAAGTATAACTATGATGATGTCTTTAGGGAAATCCTTTGTGCTGTTACGATTGGGGGGGAGGACGATGGTTAACTCCTACCAACCTCCTCCCTAGGGGAATGCGAGTAGTACTTTGCTTCGATAGAGCTAATAGAACTTTGCGATAAGTATATGAGTTTTTATGACTAATGCGAATTCATGGATGTACGCACTCTCACATTTCCACATATTTGCTAGCCTCTTCAGTACTATGCGTTCCCATTCTCACCTTGAGGACCGGTGCAAACTTCATCGGTGCATCCAAACCCCACGACATGGTACGCTCTATCGCACACAAGCCACCTTATATCTTCCTCAAAACAGCCACCATACCTACCTATCATGGCATTTCCATAGCTATTCCGAGATATATTGCCATGCAACTTCCATCATCATCATATACATGACTTGAGAATTCATTTTCATATAGCTAGCATGACATGCTGGTACACTATCTCATTGAGTTGTTATACCAATTTGTAAGTACATAAAAGTGTGATCATCTTCATTATTAAAGAATTTTCCTAGTGAAGAAAGGATGATGGATACTATGATTCCCGCACAAATCGGGATAAGACTCCAGACGAAAAATGAAAAAAGTGGGGGAGGCCAAATGAACCCACCAGGAAAAAAAGAAAAAGAGAAATAAGAAAAATAGAAAAAAAGAAAAAAGGGAAAGAAAAAGAGGAAAAAATAAATGAGAGAAAAAGAGAGAAGGGACTTGTGCTTCAAAATAGCACCATGTTATTCATGTAGAGAATTTCCTGATTTGCCATTTTCATATACTAGTAGGAATTATTTGGCTTGTATATTCCGATGATGGGCTTCCTCAAATGCCAGTGGTCTTCATGAACACGCAAGTTAGATGCACACGCACTTAGTTCATTTGAGATTTCACACACTTATATCTCTTAGTGCATCTCTTGCATGGAAATCCCTACTCCTCGAATTGATATCTATTGATGGGCATTCCCATAGCCTGCTGATATGCCTAGTTGATGCAAGCCTTTCTTCTCCACTTTTACTCCTTCGAAACCTACCACCATAATCTATTACACCTATATGTTATGTCTATGGTTCACACTCATATATTGGGTGAGGTATAAAATGCTGAAGCGCGTTAAAAAGTATAATCCAATTGCTTGGTTCGACACCGGGTGCTCATGATTATACTTTATGCTTAGAAGACCAATAATGACAGGCTATATGATTTTGTAGGGATAGCGTTCTTTAGCGTTGTTATTTTGAAAGGACATGATTGTTTGCTAGCAAACCTGAGTACGGATGTCTTTTTGTCAAATGCCAAACTATTGCCTAGAATCACTTGTATCTGAATATTTATGCCCTGACTAGACATTTGTTCAAGATTATGTCAACTAGCATTCCACATCAAAAGTATCTTTTTATCATTTACCTACTTGAGGACGAGCAGGAATTAAGCTTGGGGATGCTGATACATCTCTGTTGTATCTTCAATTTTTAATGTTTCATGCCAATATTCTACAACTTTCATATACTTTTGGACACATTTAATATTATTTTTGGGACTACCTTACTTATGTAGTGCATGTTTTTCATGTGTTTTTTTGTTACACAAAAATTCCATATTAAACAAAGTCCAAATCCAATAAAAGTTTATGGAGTTTTTGTGTGGAATATATGTGAATTTTGGGAAGAAGAATCAACACAATACGGTGCCCGAGGGATGCACAAGCTAACTGGGCGTGGCCACGGGGGTGGTCGCGCCCTCATAGCTTGTACATCCCCCTTAATTCGGTTGGGCCCCTACTTTCTCCGTAAGAAAGCTGATTTTGTGATTAAAAAAACCTCATAATTTCAGTCCGAGCGGATTTACGGATCTCCGGATAACTAAGAAACGATGAAGAGCGAGAAAACAAAAGTGAAAACAAGAGAGAAATAGAGAGAGAGAGAGAGAGAGATCCAATCTCGGAGGGGCTCTTGACCTCCGAGAGAAATGGCAGCCATGGACAATAGGGGAAAATCTCCTCCCACCTAGAGGGATACCAAGGAAGAACTATAAGGAGGGGGCTCTCTCCCCCTCTATCTTGGTGGCGTCAGACTGTCGGCGGGGCAACCATCATGACGACGATCTACACTAACAACTTCGCCGCCGTCACCACCAACTCTCTCGTCATTTATGTAGCGGTGTAAAACCTCTCTTTTCGATATTAATATCTACTTAAACATGATGCTTAATGATATATATTATTATCCAAGGATGTTTGGCTATCCAATGATGTTTGAGTAGATTTCTTTCTCATATGGGTTGATTGATGATCGTGATTGGTTTGAGTTGTATGTTTTATATTGGTGTTGTAGTATGGTGCCTTTCATGCCGCACACACGTGGGAAATTTCCTCTCTAGGGTTTTAATATGTTCATGATTCGCTTGTAGTGGGTGGCTAGAGTGGCAGAAGCTTACACCCGACTAAGGGGATCGTTTGCATACGGGAGTAAAGAGTACTTGATGCTTAATGCTATGGTTGGGTTTACCTTAATGATTTCTAGTAGTTGCAGATGCTTGCTAGAGGTGCAATCTTAAGTTCATACGATCCAAGTATGGAAAGTATGTTAGCGTATGGCTCTCCCTCATATAAAGCAGCAATAATGATTACCGATCTAGTCATCAATTGCCTATGGACATATCCTTCTCTTGTGTTACAAAAAGCTTTCTACTAAAAACTTACTTATTAATCTTTATCAAAATAGACCCTAACTTTTATTTACTTGTTCTTTATTCCCCACAAAACTATTTATTAGACCTACTAAGTAGATCCAGTTTCCTTCTCGCAAAGTAGTTTCATACTTGGTCTAGGTAAAGTAAGCATTAGTGTGCGTAGAGTTGTATCGGTGGTTGATAGAATTTGAGATAATATTAATTCTACCTTTAGGTCCTCATTGGGTTCGGCACTCTTACTTATGCAAAAAGGCTACAAACGATCCCCTACACTTGTGGGTTATCACATGCACACCCACTTAGCATCATTTGGGCTTTCATGCACTTATAGCTCTAGTGCATCTGTTGCATGGAAATCCCTACTCCTTGCATTGATATTGATTGGCGGTCTTCCAATTTTGACTCATTTGATCTTTACCACCATACTATATGCCACCCATATGCTATATTCATGGTTCACGCTCATATATTTTGTGATATTGAAAATGTTGTAGCGTGTTAGAAGTATGATACAATTTCTTGGTTTGGCATCGTGGTGCTCATGATCTACACTTATGTAGTGAAGGTGGAGTTATACCATGCTGATATGATAAAATGAGTAGGGAATAACATTCTTTAAGGATTGTATATTTTGAATATTAATGATTATTCTTCTTATGTTTATGTATATTATTACTTTGATATCCATTATTTCATCATTTCTCCGTGATCATACCTAAAAGAGATTACATGTTGGGTAGGATGCCACATCAAAATTTGTGTTTTTATCATTTACCCACTTGAGGATAAGTAGGATTTAAGCTTGGGGATTTTGATACGTCTGCAATGTATCAATAATTCCTGATTTTTACATGCTATTATATTATCAATATTGTATACTTTATATGCAATAATATGGTAATTTATATTATTTTTGTGAATTAACCTATAAACCGAGTGCCAATTCCTGTTTTTTGAGTGTTTTTGACTTTTTGTGGAAATCAATACAAAAGAGAGTCCAAACACGATGACACTTTTTTGTGTTTTTCCTTGAAGATTTTGGACCCATGAAGCTTCAGAGGAGGCCATACGCAACACGAGGTGTCCACAAGCCTGGAGGGCGTGCTCTATAGGCTTATGTGCCCCTTTCTGGTCTTCCTGACCTAATTCCACATTCGTAAATTCTGAAATATTTCGAAAACATGAGAGAGCCACTAGAAACACTGTTTCCGCCACGCAAGTCTGTGTTCCACCGTGATAAAATTTGGAGACCTTTTGTGGTGCCATGCCGGAAGGGGAATCGATCATGGAAGCCGCCCACATCATCCTTGCTGCCTCCATGATGATGTGTGAGTAGTCCACCACATACCTATGGGTCCATAGCTAGTACCTAGATGGCTTCTTCTCTTTCTATGATCTTCAAAACAATGTTGGGGCCCGATAAGTTAGGGGTTTATGAGAAGAAAATTTATGGAAAGTAGTTGAGTCTTCTCTGAATTCTATTATGCATGATTATTATAGTTTCGTATTTCTCTCTGATCTATCTATTTTGTTTGTCCAACTAGATTGATTTATCTTCAGTGCGAGTGGTGCGTTATAGTGGGTTCAATCTTGTGATGCTCGATATCCAAGTGACAGAAGGGGACAAGACATGTATTTGAATCGTTTCTACTAAGGATAAAATGATGGGGTTTGAACACATTTCTTGTCTTACTTTGTCTACATCATGTCATCTTGCTCCAAGCATTACTCTATTTGTCATGAACTTGATACCTAGAGAGGCAAGCATAGAAGCGCTCTCGAAGTGGAGAAATAGTAGTAGATGCGTGATGTGCCTCTGTAGTAGCTATGACTTTTGACTGTTCATGCCAATATTATACACTTTCACATATTTTTGGCAACATTTTATATGATTTATTGGACTAACATATTGATCCAGTGCCAAGTGTCATTTCCTGTTTGTTACATGTTTTTTGTTTTCCAGAATATCCATATCAAACGAAGTCCAAACACGATAAAAATATACGAAGAATTATTTTCGAATATATGAGATTTTTAGGAGGTGGAATCAACGCAAACGGAGGCCCACGGCCTCCACTAGGTACCAGGGCGCGACCCATACCCCCTGGCGCGGGGTGGTGACTAATGGCAACCTCGTAAGTCATTTGGGGCTCTTCTTCGTGCGAAAGAAATCTAATTTATTGATAAAAGTTCACTCAAAATTTCAGCCCGATCGGAGTTACGGATCTCTGGAAATGTGAGAAACAGTGAAGGGCCAGAAAACAGGAACTTGAAACAGAAAAGAACAGAGAGGGAGATCAAATATCGGAGGGGCTCCTGCCCCTCCGCTGCCATGGAGGCCATGGATGAGAGGGTGAACTAGGGGGTGGCCAAGGAAGAAGAAGGAGGAGGGGGCTCTCTTCCCCTCTCTCCCGGTGGCGCCGGAGTGCCCGTCGGGACAAGGAGCGTGACGACGATCTACATCAACAACCTTCCCATCGTCAACACCAAGTTTCTCCCCCTCCATGCAGCGGTGTAACACCTCTTTTCCCACTGTAACTCTCTACTTAAACATGGTTCTCAACACTACATACTATTTCCCAATGATATGTGGCTATCCTATGGTGTTTGAGTAGACCCGTTTTGTCCTACTTGTCAATTGTGATATGATGTTATTGATATGAGTTGTGTTTTGATATGGTCCCGTGTGGGGACCCCGACTAGCAAGTCGAGTTCGCCGTGCCCAGTGACCCCAGGGATCAATGTTCACTGAACACAGATACTGAATAATAGAGTCTTACATCCAAGTACCGAAATTATTACATCAAACGACCAGAACGTCGGGTTCAAGAGCGAGGCCTAAAGCCAATTAAACAGATACACCGGGTAGCGGAAACTCGTAAGGGCTAGGCGGTGCCCATGCCATCAAGCCTACACCGATAGGCATTCTGACTTGGAAGCGTCCTAGATCGCAGGTTCGTCTCCGACGGCGTACTCGTCGCCAAACTCCGGTCCTTCCATGTCTGGTCAATAATATAACCAGTGGCAAGCCAATGAGTACTTTGAATGTACTCGCAAATAGCCCATGATATGAACATTGATAGTGAAGAATAACATTAATATGTATCTTTGGTGGAATGCAATTTGGTGGAATGATCAGGTATATGCAACAAGTTAAAGAACTACTCTTGAAGAACAGGTTACATACATCGACATATCCGACAGGGTTGAACACATCGGGTTCACCCTATATGCGAAGTCACCGAACTTGGTCATATCAATTCCTCAAGTAACTCCGGTTATTAACACCATTCACCGAACTCACACACACACACTTGGTTTATGCGGAAACGCTGGACGTAGTTTCAGCAGCACCACCCAACTGTTCTTGACCGTGGACACGGCTATTCGAATAGTTTGACACTCTGCAAAGGTAGTACGCTGGACCCACGAGAAACAGGAAACTTCTGTGTCATCCACGACTCGCGGTATATCACGTATACCCGAGGTAGGTACCCGATTATCATCTTTCCCCTGACGATACTAGACAAAGAGGTCCACTCGATTGGTACCCAGCCCACATGTTGTACGTCTTACGGGCACCAACTCTGGACAGTATCAACCATGCGGGGACCAACGGTGTGCCTGGAACTCATAATAATGGCATAGTCGTCCTACTTGGCACGACCCCATCAGGAGAGTGACGACAATCTCTCCCGCCACTAGTAATGTGGCTCTTTGCTAGTACCGACCAGAGTAGTCAACAAAGCCCCATCCCATAAAGGGGTATCGTGGTCATACTGGTAAGGTTGGGACGGTCGACACATCAGAAATCTAATCCCATTTCCAAAACCATACTCACACAAAAACACCGGTGCATCACTTCACCAAAAGTGATCACCAACTCATCATCACCCTCGGGCATTAGTGGCACCCGACGGGGTTTTCATAAACTCTTTGATTTAACTCATCATCATGCTCATAATAATATGCTCTATCTTTACTTGTCAACATGGTATTAGCATGACCCTCAAGGGGTAGGGTCTAGCTCAATGCAATGATCTAACTTTAGTAACCCGCATGATAGTAGCGTGACCCTCATAGATGGTAAGATCAAGATCATCATGCTCATGTTCCGAGGAGCCATGTTAATAACATCATTAACATGCAAGGGCTTCGAAGAAGCCTCCGGTGCCATCACCACAATGATGAACCGGCATCGTGATCACATGCAACGGGAAAATACCAACTATACTAGCATGCAACAATGTTTATGATCAAGTCATGGTCAAAGGGCTGCTTGCCTTGGTCAGCTAGGTATCCGTGGTCTTCGAGGTCTTCCGCTCCGAATCCTCCTTCACTTGGTAACTCAACCGTCGAGAAAGGAATAAATAAATAATAGCTCACACCAAAACAGATCACAAGGTGCTTTTAAAAATGTTGCAAAGCTTGAATAAATTCAGTTTATTATTTTGGAAAATGCTTCGTATGGTTTTTATTAGCTAAGCATATTTATTTAAAAGCAAACAGGAGCAAACAAATGCTTTTAATATCATTTTATTACACCAAAACAAATTCTGTTTTTTGAAAAATGTCAAACTCTACAGAATCAATTACTACACATTTTTAGAAAATTGTTGGTGGAAGAATCATATTTTTCTACTGGCTAAATATTTTTATAAAAATCATTTAAGCATGCAGGTTAAAAATAAAAGAAAAGGCCGGGGGGGAACCCAGCCGGCCCAGCCAGCAGACCGGCCACAAGGCGCGCGCGTGCGGGGTTCAAACCTGACATGCGGGCCCCTGGGGTCAGCGTCAGCGGCTGTGCGCGCTGGCTGCCCCAGGACACCGACAGGTGGGCTCCACCTGTCGGGTCCTTCTCCTACCTCCAGCCAGAGAGGTGGAGACGGACGCCGACGAGGCTACCGTTGCCCTCAGGCCAATCTAGGAGCGGGAACGGGTCCCTCGTTCCTCCGCCTACCTTCTCGTGGTCGGGACGTCACCGGAGGTGGTCTGGGTCGCCGACGACGAGGTGACCGTGGCGGAAAGGTTTCGGGATGGCGTCGAGCTAGTGGCTAGGGGCACGGATTCGCTCGGGGAAGTTGGGGAAAATGATCCTGGTGTCAAGGGAAGTGCAATGGGAGGTCGGGCGGCGCAGGAGCCGGCGTGTAGCCCGAGATCGACCGGAGCTCCGAGGCGGAGGGGCCTCGGTCGATCTCGAGTACCGGGGCTCTGCAAGCTCGATTGGGTGGCTAGGGGGAGTCTAGTGGTTGTGCTGAAGCTGCCTCGGGGGTGCTGGGGTGCCGGGGAGACATATTTATAGGCCAGCGACGGTGAGCCGACTCGGGCGCGCCGGTGACTCACCGTGGTGCGTGTGCGTGCACAGTGAGGTGCTGGCTGTGAAACCACGGGCTCGGGACGTGGTTTAGGACCTTCTGGTGCATCGGCCGCAGAGGGAGAGAGAGTGGGGTCGAGCCGCAGCGTCCGTGCATGCTCGGCCGCGTCGGTCGTGCGCGGGCACGCGTCGTCTAAGTTATTGCGCGAGGAGAGGGGCCCCCTGATGGTAGCTTTGCACAGAGTGGCTGCCGGGGGAGCGTTTGGACACTACTGGGGAGGTTGGAACTGGCCGGGGCGACGTCCCCTTGCTGGAGGTTCTCTGTAGCGCGCCCAGAGCGCAGTTTTGGCATGCCACGGCATGCTGGTGCGTTCTGGGGCACTTGGGACGTGTCCTCCATGTCCTGAGTGTTGCTGGGTGTGTGCCTAGCCGTTGTGTGCTAGTGGGAGCACGAGCTGGTCAAAGGAGGCAAGGAACACCAGTGTTGCCAGCCCTGGCCCGCGGGTCAAATTGAAGATCTTGTCACTGGTGCTTGGAGTTGGGGAGGGGCTGGTCAACTGAGTGCTCAGGGTGTTCTGGGGCTCTAACTCACCAGGTTTGGGGCTTTGCCATTGGGTAAAACAGTGGCTAGGAGGGTTTTTACCTTCCCGTCAGAAGGTGTTCGACAGTGATTTGGGGTGCTTCCACTCCACCACTGGAACTGACACTTAACAGTTTTGGTCTTGGGGTAAAAACATGGGGTTTCACCAAATTTGAGCTCCATTGAACAAGTTTAGCTTTGTAAACTTGGAAATGCTTCAAAATGACCAGTACTGTCCTTTACAAAGGAAGTGTGGCCAATCCGAGTCTCACAAATCCCATCTTTGGTGTGGAGTCCTCATTTGGGGTGTCAAACACCTCTGCAAAGTTTCAGCTCCATTGGAGAAACTTTGCAATGTAGAGTTGTTTCAACTCTTCTCTGGAGAGAGAGGGTTCTGGGCTCGTTAGGTGCACTTCCCCACCTTGGATCAAAGTGAGATTTTTTGTGAGCACCTCATATGGCTTGGGAGGGCTCTTGTAATTTTATGGGAATTTATTGAGATTATTTCCTTTGGAAACATCTCAAAAAGCTAAAACAGGCAGAAATGGTTTTCAGGGTTTTACTCAAATAATATTAATATAAAATAGGGTTGAAAATCGTATATATGGAAAATATATGTCCTTCTGAGCTTCCATGAATTTACTCAGAATTTTCTAAGGCAGGAAAGCAATTTTCCTTGTGGGAATATCATTCCTGGCCTTAGAAACAGACATGAATATAAAATAGGAAAATAATATTTTAAATCACCAATTATGTTTTTAATGAATGAAAATAATATTTGGATCAGATCACCAACTTTGGTTGGAAGTGCCACTTGGCTTCATGAGCTAGTAGTGTATCCCAACATGATGAAGGTGATCTTGATATAAAGGAAAAAGGGTTTTTGAAGAGAGCAAAATAATAAGTTTCATGGGTTTGAGTCATCAAGCAAGCAAGCATTCACTCACACAAGGGCTTACATTGCACTCACAACATTATTTGAAAAAGTTTTAATAAGCTCTGATTTTGCAATCATAAAATACTTGTGGTGAAAAACAGGGTGTGACATCCCGTCCGAAGGTGCCTTCCGTGATGCGCACACGTGAAGGATACATGCTGGAGGGTTTGCAATATGTTCATGATTCGCTTATAGTGGACGAAGAGAGTGATAGAAACTTACAGCCGAGTGAGGGAGTTCTGCACGTAAGGGAGTAAAGAGCACTGTATAATGATACGTCCATTTTGCATCATGCTTTTATGTTGATATTTATTGCTTTTTGGGCTGTTATTACACTTCACCGTACAATACTTATGCCTTTTCTATCTTATTTTGCAAGGTTTACATGAACAGGGAGAATGCCGGCATCTGGAATTCTGGCGTGAAAAAGGAGCAAGTTTGACATCTAGGTTTACATGAAGAGCAAGTTTGACATGCGCAACTCCAAAAGTCGTGAAAGTCAAGGAGGATTTATTTTGGATTTTATAAAAAATACTGGGCCGAAGAAGTACCAGAGGGGTGCCAACAGGAGTCCACAAGCCTGCTAGGCGCGACCTCCCCGCTGGTCGGGCCTAGGGGGATTGTGGGCTCCCAGCTTGCCCTCTGGCTCCCCTCTTTTGCTACAAGAAGGGTTTCGTTCCAGAAAATATCAAGAGGAGGCTTTCGGGAGGAATCGCCACCGCCACGAGACGGAACTTGAGCAGAATCAATCTAGAGCTCCGGCAGGACGATCCTGCCTGGGAAACTTCCCTCCCAGAGGGGGAAATCATCGCCATCGTCATCATCAACAATCCTCTCATCGGAGGGGACTCATCACCATCAACATCTTCATCAACACCATCTCATCTCCAAACCCTAGTTCATCTCTTGTAACCAATATCTGTCTCGCGACTCCGATTGGTACTTGTAAGGTTGCTAGTAGTGTTAATTACTCTTTGTAGTTGATGCTAGTTGGATTACTTGGTGGAAGATTATATGTTCAGATCTTTGTTGCTACTCATTACCTCTCTGGTCATGAATATGATTATGCTTTGTGAGTAGTCACTTTTGTTCCTGAGGACATGGGATAAGTCATGCTATAAGTAGTCATGTGAATTTGGTATTCGTTCGATAATTTGATGTGTTGTATGTTGTTTTTCCTCTAGTGGTGTTATGTGAACGTAGACTGCATAACACTTCACCATTATTCGGCCTAGAGGAAGGCATTGGGAATTAATAAGTAGATGATGGGTTGCTATAGTGACAGAAGCTTAAACCCCAGTTTATGCGTTGCTTCGTAAGGGGCTGATTTGGATCCACTAGTTTAATGCTATGGTTAGACTTTGTCTTAGTTCTTCTTTCGTAGTTGCGTATGCTTGCGAGAGGGGTAAATCATAAGTGGGATGCTTTTCCAAGTAAGGGAAGAACCCAAGCGTCGGTCCACCCACATATCAAACTATCAAAGTAGCGAACGCGAATCATATGAACATGATGAAAACTAGCTTGACAGAAATTCCCATGAGTACTCGGGAGTGCTTTACCTCCTATAAGAGCTTGTCCAGGTTTGTACCTTGCTACAAAAGTGACTAGGCCACTTTGCTGCACCATTGTTACTTTTGTTACTTGCTACTTGCTACGAATAATCTCACCACACAACTATTTGTTACCGATAATTTCAGTGCTTGCAGAGAATACCTTGCTGAAAACCACTTGTGAGATCCTTCTGCTCCTCGTTGGGTTCGACACTCTTACTTATCGAAAGGACTACGATAGATTCCCTATACTTGTGGGTCATCTAGACTCTTTTCTGGCACCGTTGCCGGGGAGTGGAGCACCTTTGGTAAGTGGAATTTGGTATGGAAACATTTATATAGTGTGCTGAAATTTATTGTCACTTGTCACTATGGAAACTAATCCTTTGAGGAGCTTGTTCGGGGTATCTTCACCTCGAATGGAAGAACAAAGAGTTTCTCCTCAACCTGCTGCACCTATTGAAAATATTTGCTATGAATTTCCTTCGGGTATGCTTGAGAAATTGCTGGCAAATCCTTTTACAGGAGATGGAACATCGCATCCAAACTTGCATCTAATCTATGTAGATGAAGTTTGTTTATTTGAACTTGCAGGTTTTCCTGAGGATGAGGTCAAGAATAAGGTCTTTCCCTTATCTTTGAGGGATAAGGCGTTGACATGGTATAGGCTATGTGATGATACTGGATCATGGAACTACAATCGGTTGAAATTGGAATTTCATCAAAAGTTTTATCCTATGCATCTAGTACATCGTGATCGGAATTATAATTATAATTTTTGGCCTCGTGACAGAGAAAGCATCGCTCAAGCTTGGGGGAGGCTTAAATCAATGTTATATTCATGCCCCAACCATGAGCTCTCGAGAGAAATTACCATTCAAAACTTCCACGCTCGGCTTTCTCATGATGATCGTACCATGCTTGGCACTTCTTGTACCGGTTCTTTTATGAAGAGAGATATTGACTTCAAATGGAATTTATTGGAAAGAATTAAATGCAATTCTGAAGATTGGGAGCTTGATGAAGGTAAGGATTCAGGTATGAATTTCAAGTTTGATTGCGTTAAATCCTTTGTTGAAACAATTACTTTTTTGTGATTTTAGCGCTAAATATGGACTTGACTCTGAGGTAGTAGCTTCATTGTGTGAATCATTTGCTTCTCATATTGATCTCCCCAAAGAGAAGTGGTTTAAATATCATCCTCCCTTAGAAGACAATGTAGTTAAACCCAATCCAGTTGAAGAGAAAGTCATTGCCTATAATGATCCTATTTTTCCTAGTGCTTACATTGAGAAACCACCTTTCCCTGTTAGGATAAAGGATCATTCTAAAGTTTCAACTGTGATACGTAGGGGCTACACTAGAACACCTACACCCCCTGAGCAAATTAGAGTTGAACCTAGCATTGCTATTATCAAAGATCTCCTGTCCGACAATGTTGATGGCCATGATATTCACTTCTGTGAAGATGCTGCTAGAATTGCTAAACCACATGCTAGAGACAAACATAGGCCTGTTGTTGGCACGCCTGTTGTTTCTGTTAATATAGGAGGTCATTGTTATCATGGTTTATGTGACGTGGGTGCTAGTGTTAGTGCAATACCTCGATCCTTATATGATGAAATCAAAGACGAGATTGCACCTGTCGAGATAGAACCCATTGATGTCACTATTCAACCTGCCAATAGATATACTATCTGCCCTGTGGGAATTGTTGGGGATGTTGAAGTCTTGTGTGGTAAAACGAAGTATCATGCTGATTTCCTCGTTCTTGCTACCACACAAGATAGCTTTTGTCCCATCATATTTGGCAGACCCTTCCTCAATACCGTCAATGCTCATATTGACTGTGAGAAGCACACTGTCACTATTGGCTTTGAAGGTGTGTCACATGAGTTCAGTTTCTCCAAGTTTGTTGGACAACCTCATGAAAAGGAGTTGTCTAGTAAGGATGAAATTATTTCCCTAGCTTCTATTGTCGTGCCTCCTACTGATCCTTTAGAGCAATACTTGCTTGAGCATGAAAATGATATGCATATGGATGAAAGGGATGAGATAGATAGAGTTGTCCTTGAACAATATCCTATCCTTAAGAATAACTTGCATGTTGAACTGCTTGCAGATCCACCCCCACCAAAGGGTGATCCTCTGTTCGAGCTTAAACAGTTGCCTCCTACTCTTAAGTATGTTTATCTTGATGAAAAAGAGATATGTCCCATTATTATTAGTGCTAGTCTCTGAGAGCATGAAGAAAAGAAATTACTAAAAACTCTGAGGAAGCACCGTGCTGCTATTGGATATACTCTTGATCATCTTAAGGGCATTAGTCCCACTCTATTCCAACAAGATTAAAACCGATCTTGATTCCAAACCAGTTGCTGATCATCAAAGGAGATTAAATCCTAAGATGAAAGAGGTAGTAAGAAAAGAAATACTAAAGCTCCTCGAAGTAGGTATTATTTATCCTGTTGCTCATAGTGATTGGGTAAGTCCGGTGCATTGCGTCCCTGAGAAGGGAGGTATTACAGTTGTCCCTAATGATAAGGATGAATTGATCCCACAGAGGATTATTACTGGCTATAGGATGGTGATCGATTTGAGAAAATTCAATAAGGCCACTAGGAAAGATCATTACCCTTTGCCTTTTATCGACCAAATGCTAGAAAGACTGTCTAAACACACACACTTCTGCTTTCTAGATGGTTATTCTGGTTTCTCCCAAATACCAGTTGCACAATCTGATCAGGAGAAAACCACTTTCACCTGCCCTTTCGGTACCTTTCCTTATAGATGTATGCCTTTTGTCTTATGTAATGCACCTGCCACCTTTCAAAGATGTATGATGGCTATATTCTTTGACTTTTGTGAAAAGATTGTTGAGGTTTTCATGGATGACTTCTCCGTTTACAAATCTTCTTTTGATGATTGCCTCAACAACCATGATCGAGTCTTGCAGAGATGTAAAGATACCAATCTTGTCTTGAATTGGGAGAAGTGCCACTTTATGGTTAACGAAGGCATCGTCTTAGGAATAAAATTTCTGAAAGAGGTATTGAAGTCAATAAGGCTAAGGTTGATGCAATTGAGAAAATGCCACGCCCCACAGATATCAAAGGTATAAGAAGTTTCCTTGGTCATGCTAGATTCTGTAGAAGGTTTATTAAAGACTTCTCTAAGATTTCTAGGCCTCTTACCAATCTCTTGCAAAAGGATATTACTTTTGTTTTTTACGATGATTGTAAGGAAGCCTTCGAAATACTTAAGAAGGCTTTGATAACTGCGCCTATTGTTCAACCACCTGATTGGAACTTACCTTTTGAAATCATGTGTGATGCTAGTGATTATGCTGTTGGTGCTCTCCTAGGACAAAGAGTTGATAAGAACTTGAATGTTATTCACTATGCTAGTAAAAATCTAGACGGTGCCCAAAGAAACTATGCTACTACGGAAAAGGAATTTTTAGCAGTCGTGTTTGCATGTGAAAAGTTCAGATCTTACTTAGTAGATTCCAAAGTCACTATTCACACTGATCACGCTGCTATTAAGTACCTCATGGAGAAGAAATGCGCTAAAACTAGACTTATCAGATGGGTTCTCTTGCTACAAGAATTTGATTTGCATGTTGTCGACAGGAAGGGTGTTGATAACCAAGTAGCAGATAAGTTGTCTAGGTTGGAGAATGTTCTTGATGACCCACAACCTATTGATGATAGCTTTCCTGATGAGCAATTGAATGTCATCAATGCTTCACATAGTACACCGTGGTATGCTGATTATGGAAACTATATCGTTGCCTAATATATACCACCTAGTTTCACATACTAGCAAAAGAAGAAATTCTTCTTTGATTTGAGACATTACTTCTGGGATGATCCTCACCTTTATAAGGAAGGAGTAGATGGTGTTATTAGAGGTTGTGTACCTGAACATGAACAGGGACAGATCCTACAGAAGTGGTACTCCAAGGCTTACGGAGGACACCATGCGGGAGATAGAACTACACACAAGGTATTGCAATCAGGTTTCTATTGGCCCACTCTCTTCAAGGATCTCCGTAAGTTTGTCTTGTCTTGTGACGAATGTCAAAGAATAGGTAATATCGGTAAACGTCAGGAAATTCCTATGAATTATTCACTTGTCATTGAACCATTTGATGTTTGGGGATTTGATTATATGGGACCTTTTCCAAAATCCAACGGGTATACTCATATCCTAGTTGCTGTTGATTACGTTACTAACTGGTTAGAAGCTATCCCGACTAGTAGTGCTGATCACAACACCTCTATGATGATGCTTAAAGAAGTTATTTTCCCTTGATTTGGAATCCCTATATATCTAATGAACGACGGTGGTTCACATTTCATTCATGGTGCTTTCCGTAAAACGCTTGCTAAGTACGATATCAATCATAGAATTGCATCTCCCTATCAGCTAAAATCCAGTGGCCAAGTAGAGCTAAGCAATAGAGAGATTAAACTAATTCTGCAAAAGACTGTCAATAGGTCTAGAAAGAATTGGTCGAGGAAGCTCGATGATGCACTGTGGGATTATAGAACTGCCTATAAGAATCCCATGGGCATGTCTCCGTACAAAATGGTTTACGATAAATCATGCCATTTACCTCTTGAGCTAGAGCATAAGGCTTATTGGGCAATCAAAGAGCTCAACTTTCATTTCAAACTTGCTGGTGAGAAGAGGTTATTTGATATTAGCTCGCTTGATGAATGGAGAACTCAGGCATATGAGAATGCCAAGTTGTTCAAAGAAAAGGTTAAGAGGTGGCATGATAAAAGGATACAAAAGCGTGAGTTCAATGTAGGTGATTCTGTCTTGCTATATAATTCTCGTTTAATATTTTTTGGAGGCAAGCTTCTCTCTAAATGGGAGGGTCCTTACATTGTTGAGGAAGTGTATCGTTCCGGTGCCATGAAGATCAACGACATGGAAGGTAATTTTCTGAGAGTGGTAAATGGGCAAAGAATCAAGCATTATATCTCAGGTACTCCCATAAATATTGAAAGCAATATTATCAATACCATAACTCCGGAGGAGTACATAAGGGATATTTATCAGCCTGTTTCAGAATCCGGAAATGAAGAGGTATGTGATTCGGTAAGTAAACCGACTCCAAAACTTTTCCAGTAGGAATTTTTCTCCGTTTTGGAATTTTTGAAAAAAATAGAAAAATTTAAAGTTGTACTGAAAGCGCATGAGGAGGCGACAAGCCTGCCAGGCGTGGGCCACCCCCCTGGCCGCGCCTGGGGGCTTGTGACCACCTCGTGTGCCTCCCGGATTCTGTTTTCTTGTGAAGTACTCCTTCTGGTCGGAAAAAAATCATTATATATTCTCCCGAAAGGTCTGACCCTCGTATCGTGCAAATTTCCTTTGTTTTCATTTCGAGCCTGTTTTTGCTGCAGATCTAGATCGCTATGGCGTCCCCAAAAGCTCGGAAGGACAAGATCTTCGAGAAGGTCATCAATCCCTACCTCGCGGGAGTGCTGCAACACCCTCAATCTATCGAGATGCGTGAGGGGATGCTGCACATCCGTGATGTTGAGGGGCCCAAGAAGACTGGAAGCATGGAGGCGAGGCTCGAGGCAATGGAGCAACAAGTCTTCAAGTGCCAAGGGATGGTGGAGCGTGGACTCAACGCCAACCACATGATGATCACGGAGTTCACCAACAAGCACAAGCTCGATGCCAATGACATCGGGAAGCACCTCTCCAGGCTCTATGACAGAATTGATCACCTCCAAGCCCAGATCTATGACCTGCAGAACCAAAACTGTGAGTATGAGTATAGATTTAAATCAATACGGTTGGCTGCAGATTTGAGGATTCCAGACACTCGGTCATCTTTCAATGATGGAGCACCTATTCCTTGGAAGACGGAGGATCAAACCCAGGTTGCAACAACTCCACCACCATCACCTCCAAAGGAAGACAACTAAGCATGGGTATGGGCAATCCCCTTGGCTTGTTCCAAGCTTGGGGGAGTTGTCCCGGTATCGTATCACCATCACATCTTTTGCCTTTACCTTAATTACTTCGTTCCTTTTTGGTTTTATCTTTCTCTAGTAGAATAAAGTTCTTAGTTTTTCAGGCTTGAGTTTTGCTTTGTGTCACCCCCGATGTATTCGAGCTCGTGAGCCATATAATAAAGAGCGTCTTAGTTAAGGGCCTTGCCTCATGCCATGATCAAGAGAATGAGAAAAGAACAAAAGCATGAAAGATCATGTAATGATCTTATGGCACTAGACGAATCAGCTTCTTTGCCGTCTGCCATCACAGAGGGCAAAGACAAAATCCAGGATGGCAAAGACAAAACAGCGGACGACAAATATTCTCACGGCCGGCAAAATTTCTACGTCAGCCTACGACGACATCGTAGCTTCTTTGCCGTCTGCCCCCGAAAGCGGACGGCAAAGCTCTTTGCCGTCAGCTTTCCTTAGGAGCAGTCGGCAAAGTGCTCGAGACGGCAGCCGACAGGCGTTGCCTCCGTTAGGGGTTAACGGAGGCTTTGCCGTCTGCCTCTCCCTTTATCTTTGCCGTCTGCCTCTCCCTTTATCTTTGCCGTCTGCCTCCTCCTCCTCCCCCCTCCACTCTTTGCCGTATGCTTCTCCCCCCCTCCACTCTTTGCCGTCTGCCTCCTCCTCCTCCCTCCTCTGTGCCCTCTTCTTTGCCGTCTGCACACCCTGGAGGCTGACGGCAAAGAGCCTATATAGACAACCCAGGATGCACAGCTGGGTGCCATGTGGCACCTTTGCCATCTGCCAGCTGATGGCACAGGTCTTTGCCATCAGCTGGCAGACGGCAAAGAGCCCATATAGTACCTGTTTTTTTTGTATTATATTATTTCACAGAACACACACACACATATATATATATATATATTTGACAGCACATTTATATAATTCACCACACATATATGATATATAGTTCACCACACATATACTTGCCAACACATATATATAATTCACCACACATATATGATATACATATAAATCAATGTACATCCCCATATATCGAAAGAACCAACATACAAAGTATTGCACTATTTATCCATATATACATATACATATAGTTCGACATTGTTCATCAACTCAAATGAAAACTAGATGATATACATATAAAGTTCATCCATCGACATTGTTCAACTCCATGAATGCCAGCTTCCATGCATGTACTATATCCAGTCTGCAAAAATATGAATAAGAAACTCAGAAGAAGAACAAAATATGATGTTTTTCAGCTAATTATGCCATTTTTAGCGGAAAACAAGCTAAGAATATAATTTTCATGAGCTAACCAAGGTATTTATGCCATTTTTAGCTTATTATGGCATTTTCGAGCTAAATGGGTTAATTAAAGCAAGGATAATATGAAAGAGGAGAACAAAGAGGAGGAGGAGGAGAAGAAGAAGAAATCAAGAAGAAGGAGGAGAAGGAGGAGAAGGAGGAGGAGGAGAAGGACTAGAAGGTCCTTGGCCTTCTCCTCCTCCTCCTCCTCCTTCTCCTTCTTCTCTTCTTCTTCTTCTTCTTCTTTCTTTTCATTTTGCCTATTTCTTCTCCTCTTCTCCTCTTATTGGAGCTAAATTACCTAATTATGTCTTTTTCGAGCTAAATGGGTTAATTATCCCATTTTAGAGGAAAACAAGCTAAGTATATAATATTCATGAGCTAACCAAGGTTCTTATGCCATTTTGAGCTTATTTTGGTATTTTGGAGCTAAATGGGCTAATTATGTCATTGTTGGAGAAATTAAAGCAAGGATAATATGAAAGAGGAGAAGAAAGAGGAGGAGGAGGAGAAGAAGAAGAAATCAAGAAGAAGGAGGAGAAGGAGGAGAAGGAGGAGGAGGAGAAGGACTAGAAGGTCCTTGGCCTTCTCCTTCTCCTCCTCCTCCTCCTTCTCCTTCTTCTCTTCTTCTTCTTCTTCTTATTCTTCTTCTTCTTATTCTTCTTCTTTCTTTTCATTTTGCCTATTTCTTCTCCTCTTCTCCTCTTGTTGGAGATAAATTACCTAATTATGTCTTTTTGGAGCTAAATGGGTTAATTATCCCATTTTAGAGGAAAACAAGCTAAGTATATAATATTCATGAGCTAACCAAGGTTCTTATGCCATTTTGAGCTTATTTTGGTATTTTGGAGCTAAATGGGCTAATTATGTCATTGTTGGCGAAATTAAAGCAAGGATAATATGAAAGAGGAGAAGAAAGAGGAGGAGGAGGAGAAGAAGAAGAAATCAAGAAGAAGGAGGAGAAGGAGGAGAAGGACTAGAAGGTCCTTGGCCTTCTCCTTCTCCTTCTCCTCCTCCTCCTCCTTCTCCTTCTTCTCTTCTTCTTCTTATTCTTATTCTTCTTCTTCTTATTCTTCTTCTTTCTTTTCATTTTGCCTATTTCTTCTCCTCTCCTCCTCTTGTTGGAGCGAAATTACCTAATTATGTCTTTTTGGAGCTAAATGGGTTAATTATCCCATTTTAGAGGAAAACAAGCTAAGTATATAATATTCATGAGCTAACCAAAGTTCTTATGCCATTTTAAGCTTATTATGGTATTTTGGAGCTAAATGAGCTAATTATGTCATTGTTGGGTTAATTAAAGCAAGGATAATATGAAAGAGGAGAAGAAAGAGGAGGAGGAGGATAAGAAGAAGAAACCAAGAAGAAGGAGGACAATGAGGAGAAGGAGGAGGAGGAGAAGGACTAGAAGGTCCTTGGCCTTCTCCTCCTCCTCCTCCTCCTCCTCCTTCTCCTTCTTCTCCTTCTTCTCTTCTTCTTCTTCTTTCTTTTCATTTTTCCCGTTTATTCTCCTCTTCTCCTCTTGTTGGAGCTAAATTACCTAATTATGTATTTTTGGAGCTAAATGGGTTAATTATCCCATTTTAGAGGAAAACAAGCTAAGTATATAATATTCATGTGCTAACCAAGGTTCTTATGCCATTTTGAGCTTATTATGGTATTTTGGAGCTAAATGGGCTAATTATGTCATTGTTGGGGAAATTAAAGCAAGGATAATATATGAAAGAGGAGAAGAAAGAGGAGGAGGAGGAGAAGAAGAAGAAATCAAGAAGAAGGAGGAGAAGGAGGATAAGGAGGAGGAGGAGAACGACTAGAAGGTCCTTGGCCTTCTCCTGCTCCTCCTCCTCCTCCTCCTTCTCCTTCTTCTCTTCTTCTTCTTCTTCTTTCTTTCCATTTTTCCTATTTCTTATCCTCTTGTTGGAGCTAAATTACCTAATTATGTCTTCTTGGAGCTAAATGGGCTAATTATATCATTTTAGAGGAAAACAAGCTAAGTTTGCAGGAGAAACTTACCGTAGTTGCTCGCGGCAGCTTCTTTTGGAGACGGTTGCCCTGGAGAAGGGTCGTGCGATGCCGCTCGGGAGTTATTCTGCAGAAAAGATATTTTGCAATGTCTTAGTTAGCATGATGACACTCAATTATTAATACTAGTTTATAATGAAACTCACCGTGCCAATCGAAGAGAAGACGGGCATCGGCGGAGGGACTTGACCGCTCTTCTCGCAAAGACCCTAAAGAGTGGGTCGTATTAGTTAGTAATGAAATAGACATTACACACATGATTTGGCTAGTGTGAAAAAAACATACCACAAAAAGCTCGTACAGGGCCCGTTGACCCGGCTCATTCCGGGCTCTCTCCTCCTCAAGCAATCGTGCCATGGTCTGGTCCCTCTCATCAAGAGCAGCCTGAAGAGCAGCATGGCTTGCCAATCTCTCTTTCTCAAGAGCAGCCTGGTTTGCCGCTCTCTCTTTCTGAAGAGCAGCCTGAAACACCATTCCTCGTTACCACGGTAATGATCTATGGTGACACACATAATGAAATGGATGAAAGTGTTCTTAGTCCGTACAACTAACCTCAATGGCAAGTTCGACTGGCCATGGACGACGCGTTATCTCAGAACAGCTGCTTGACTGGCGCGCCTTGATCTCCGGAAGAGTGAGTGGACAACGTATTATCCCAGCTCCAATGGCTATCGAGCCATGGGGCCCCCCGCCACCAGATATCATCACCAGCTCTGGATCCAAAGGTTCCTGGCTAGGGTTAAAGTCATCCCCTTTCGTAGCCTTCCCCGCGTCCCTGTATGCCACGAGCTTCTGGTGGGATGATATGTTGGTGAAGTTATTGGGATCATCCAGGTCAGACTCAGAGAATGCCTTCGCCTTCTTGTACGAGGTGGTATGGGCCATGCCATAAAGGTCGTACAAGTGTGGCATCTCAGTCTTATTGTGATGCGCCTAAAAGAGAGGAAAAAATATTAGCATCAAGAATGAATTGCATGAATCATGAAGCAAATCACATACCCAGTTTCGTCCAAACTGAAGTAAGTTGGCGCTTCCTTGATGGTGTGGCACACCAACCATTTGGCTACGCCGATCCTTCGCATTCTCGTGGACGGCTCGCCAGCTGCGTGTGCACCACTCATCAACCAACGCCTCCCAACAATCCATCTTATCCGCACACCATCTCGGGGGCACCTGTAAGTTATTAGAAAGAATTTTCAGCGCTACGCCTATGAATGAAATCAAGAAAACTACGTAGAAGGACTTAAGAATAGGTAATTACCTTCATGTATTGCTCCTTCTTCAGAAACTTTCCGCGGCAATCCTTCTTCTGCTTCTTAATACCACGCGTGGCGTAGTAATCTCGATTAGCCTGCGGCTGAGCCTCGTGGCGGAAGTTCTGTAGTAACCGCCTAAACTCGGCCTCGAGAACCCTGGCCGCCTCCTCCTCATATCCATCCTCACACCTATAGAAGGTCTGCAATCAAACGTGAAAACACCGATTAGTACAATAATGAGCTATATTGTTAATTTTAGATTCTGTAAAAGGATAATTTACCCAAAAGCTCTTGATCACCATCTCGGCCCTTGTGTGGCACAAGACACCATCTATAATCTCCTCCTGCGGGGCCTACGAAGCCTAGTAGTTCTCCCAGGTAAATCTTAGTGTAGGAACCTGACCCTCACCAGGCAACGTGACAAACCCCGGGAAATTTCTCCGGCAAAGCACACCAAGGACGGAGTTCGGCCTGCGGACTCCAAGAGGGTGTACCCATCCCCTGCGGTATGATAAGGTCAACACATTAGATATTTGAACAAACTTCAAGGCAAAAGCTAAAAAAAGGGTAAATGTACTTACCTATCTCCTTCAGGTTTAATCACCGGCCTTTACTCGCGGGTTGCCGGGGCGACCGGGAGACGTGTACTACCACGCTTGTACACGGTGGCCCCGTCCACCTGCACATCGCCCTCACTATCCGTAAGCTCATCCCCGCCATCCCCGCCCCGTGAGCCACCCGGACCCTCGGTCCAATCCGGCAACTCGGCACGATCCGGCCAGGTCTCCCATCCGGGCCTCTCCACGTCGGGTGAAGCCTCCGGAACCGTAGTCTCCTCCGGCTGCTCCTGGGCCGAATGCACCTCGACCCGAGGCTGCTCCTGGATGGGAGTCTCATGGGACGAATGCCCGTCAACAACAGGCTCCTGGAACGGAGTCCCCGTAGCCTCCTCCGCAAACGGGTCGACCATACTAGTCCTATGCTCGGGTGAATGAGCTGGTGGTGTTGGCGAGGACGGCTCAACAGTCCTCCTGGATCTTCCCGGCCACCACCTCTCCCTGTACCCTTCCCCTTCTTCCCTACCCGACCAACACCTCTCCTAGTGGGCAATGCCGCCGACGAAGAAGAACCCATGGGTGGTGTCGACAGACTGTCTGCCAAGGCTCTACGAGAGATATGGGTGGAAGGGAAGTACCACCCCTCATGCGGGGCGCGTGGGAAGAACCCGTCGAGCGATCTGGACCAGCGCCCACCATCTTTCCACACCTGGTGACCTGCCATGATAAAGAATAAAAGAAATTAATACAACATAAAAAAATTGAATAACTGATATGAATAATAATATGTACATGAATAATAAAGATTAAAATATACATAATTTAAGATGTGAATCTTACAAACTAATAATCATCATCAATAAATGCATCCTCATCATCACTATCACGCATGTCTTCATGAATGACGTGCTCGTCGGGTTCAACGACGTGAAGTTGTGAAAGGCCTTCCTTTAATCGTTGAAGCATTGACTGGTCATCCGCATCAGTAACCTCTACGAGTTCCAGGTCTTCTGGTTCCGTCTCAGGGCTGGAGTCGGATCCATTGTCGCAGTCTACTTCCATGTTCTTGGGTGAAGCACGGCGGTTCTTGAAATGTTTCTTGGAAAGACGTGTTTCTTGGAAGAATTCTCCATCATATGTGTCTCGGTTAATGTGAGGTTCATAATTCTGTTCATTTGAGAGAGGTGGTCTGACATGTGGCGGCACTTCATAAACAACATACCAACCTTCCAGATTCTTATCTATTTGGCATGCCCACGGTAGATAGAAAACTTGGGTCGCCTGTTGAGCCGTAATATAGACATCGGGAACATCTAAATGGGTGTTTGGATTGATTTCGACTAGTCCTATATGTTCATGAGTCCTTCTAGTCTTTTTCGGCTGGAACCGATAACATTTGAAGACTACGACGTTCGGTGGGTTTTCACCATAGAATTGAAGTTCATAAATTGCTTCAACTCTTCCATAATACTCGATAACACCTTCGCCGATAGCAGAGACACCACAATTTGTAGATTTCCGGTTGGGCATAGATAGCTCTTTACCAAAGGTACGAAAGAGATACCCGTTAATGTTGTATTTCTCAAATGAACGGACCTTATAGTCAAAACCATTAGCGACTTGTCTCTATTCGGTGTCCATAGACTCTGAATTAGCCTACAAGTTTAATACGAAACGGTTGTTGCATTAGCTGCAAGTTGTACCAAGAATGAAATGGACCATTATTGATAGTTACCGTTTTTTGAACCAAGAGATGAAACCGGGATAGCTGCCTCCTGTCTTTAACGGAAGCTCATACTCTTCGACGGAATTATTTTCGATCACCGCTCCATCAGAGAATTTGACGATGTAACGGCTGTTTGAAATATTCGGGAATAAGAGCAGTTCAAATGAATTAGAAGTTACGGGAAAATGTGCCGAGAACTCACTCGATGTACGACCGCACTTCTGTTCGGTTGTTGAAGATATACAACGAAATGTTCCGCCATTCTTCGACATCCAACGTTATTGGTTTTGAAGCACCGGCTGGTGCGAGCTTCCCTTTTAATAGGCTGAGGTTGGACCCACCTTTTTTAGGGTCTGCATCATTGTGCCGAGGCTTCGGTGATGATTTCTGGCTTCGTAGTGTGCTGTCACAAAGTTTGCCACCTCCTCAGTAATGAATGCCTCAGCCATCGATGCTTCAATTCTACGCTTATTTTTACATTTAGCTCGAAGGGTCTTCTAGATCATCTCAGTTGCATAGCACCAACGATCTTGCACGGGCCCACCCAATCTTGCCTCGGTCGGTAGATGTAAAATCAAATGCTGCATTGTATTAAAGAAGCCCGGTGGAAAGATCTTCTCTAACTTGCACAACAACTCTGGTGCAAACTCCTCCATGTCTTCTACCACGCTAGGCGACAATTCTTTTGCACAAAGAACACGCAAGAAATAGCTCAGCTCCGCCAGTACTAGACATTCATCCTCAGGAATAAAGCCACGTAACATCACCGGCATTACCCGCTCTAGCCATATATACCAATCATGAGTCTTGAGACCAAAGATTTTTAATTTTCAAGACTCGCTCCCCTCTTTAGATTCGCTGCATACCCATCGGGGAACATCAAGTGCATTTTGACCCACAAGATAATTTCCCTCATAGCTGGCCTTCCAAGATTGAACCAGGCCTTTGGCTTCGACCACTTCTGCTTTCCTTTGCCTTCTCGCATGTTTTGTAACGGTCTATGACATAGTGTCTCTTGATCAACTCTAGCCTTAATATTATGCTTTGTCTTCCCATCTATGCCGAACAATGTACCAAAAATAGCCTCTCCGATATTAGTTTTAGTGTGCATCATGTCGATATTGTGTTGAAGAAGGAGGTCTTTGAAGTAAGGCAGATCCCAGAAGCATGGCTTGTGAGTCCAGGCGTGTTTTGAATTATACCTCTTGAAATACCCTGGATGCTCTGGATCAGGTTCGAGGGCTTTTAACTGATCCAGGATCTGTTGGCTTGTGAACGCAGGTGGTGCCAAGTTTTTGACAACTTTACCTTTGGTAAAGTTCTTCTTATCTTTTCTGAACTGATGGTCAGGATCCAGGAACTGTCTATGCAAGTCAAAGCAAGAATACTTACGACCCTCCTGCAACCAATGAAACTGAAGAGCTGCCTTGCATTGGGGGCACGGGAACCTTCCATGCACACACCATCCAGAGAATAGCGCATACGCTGGCAAGTCATGCATAGAGTACATGTACCACACATGCATTTTGAAGTTTTCTTTTCTAGCGGCATCGTATGTCTTGACCCCATTTTCCCAAGCTTCTTCCAAGTCATCTTTAAGAGGTTGTAGGTACACATTCATATTCTTCCCCGGATAATTGGGCCCTGGAATTATCAACGTCAGAAATATGTTCTTTCTTTGCATAATCTGCCCGGGGGGGAGATTGAGTGGAATGACAAATACAGGCCAACAACTGTATTGGGTTGCCGTCATGCCGAAGGGATTAAAACCATCCGTGGTGGCGCAGACTCGAGGATTCCTTGGATCTGCCGATCTATCCTAATGCAATCCATCGAAATGTTTCCACGCTTCCCCATCCGATGTGTGTACCATCATCTTATTCCCATCCACGTCTAGTTCGGTTCTTTTGCCCAATTTGTGCCATGTCATCTGTGTGGCTGTCTCTTCGACCATGAAAAGACGTTGAAGTCTTGGTATGATTGGCATATACCGAAGAACACTAACTACGATTTTGGTCTGCCTCTTCTCACCCATACCGTTGTCTACCACAAGATACCTGCAAGACTCGCAATTGGGACAATAGTCCAAGTGTGCATACTCCTTCCTACATAAGACATATGATTTCTCACATGCATCTATCTTCTCATAGGGCATCTTAAGTACATGAAGTATTTTGTCCGACTGGTACAGGCTTGCAGGCATGACATGGCCTTTGGGTAGGAAACGTCCAAATAGTGTCATCATCGCGTCGTAGCATTCTTTTCCCAAGTTGAACTGAGGCTTCAGAGCCATTACTTGTGCAATTGCATCCAGCTGACAGAGCTCAGTGTGCTCATGGAGAGGACGCTTTGAATACTCCAACATTTCATAAAAGGCCTTTGCAGATTCCTCCATCTCATCTTCCGAATCCCGAGCATCATCAAAGTCTTGCACCATGTCTTCGATCTCGGTACCATGCTCGTCCGTGCGACGACGGACCACCTCAGCTCTTGTGCGTTGTATAGACTCACCATGAAATGTCCACACCGTATAATTAGGCTTAAAACCCCTCCTCTGCAGGTGTTTAATCATTATAGCCTCTGTCGTCTTTTTATAGTTGTCGCATCTAGGACAGGGGCAATACTTTCTTTCCTGGCCATTTGCGAATGCGGCTGTCACAAATTCCTTTGTTTTTACAAACCATTCTTTCGTCATCTCTTTTTGACTAGGGTGACCGGTATACATCCACGCACGATCACTCATCTTGCGTAGCTACTAAAGACAGAAGAAATATATTTATATATAATTTAGCATTTATATTCATCGGTTAATCAGGTTCGCCATTTTTATTACGTCCACGCAACCTACACGCTAATAGGTCAAGATAGGTCCTAATCCCACCCGAGTATGTGTAGATTGGGTTCGTTTTCCCATGCTCTGCTCCGGATCCAACGCAAAATTTCGGCAGCACCACCCCGTTGTTCTCCTGATACACGTCTCCGCAATAAACAGAGAGGATGCGCATCCGGAGACCAACGGGGGAGACACTGACGAAATTCCGCATCGGATACAGAGCACAACATACGGGAAAACGAACCCAATCTACACATACTCGGACTGTCCATGGATAATGTTGGACAATTCGAAAGGATGGCGGTTATAAATACGCAAAGACATGCATATTTATAGATGTCGCCCTTTCGAACAGGAGACACATACTGGTCACGCATACTGATAAATTAATTGAATTACCTAAATCTAGAAAGTTTCATCTGGAAACCGAGCCACAGTAAATGAACGGGCGGGGAGGAGATGAAATTTGTACTGACCCACGAATGCAGGGGCGGAGCTCGTACAACGCACGGGCAGGTCTTCGCACAGCAGACCTCACAGCGACGAGACAACTATCACATGTAAATCCACCCGATCAACACAAATATTCCAATTATGTCATTTTAGAGGAAAACAAGCTATGTATATAATATTCATGATCTAACCAAGGTTCTTATGCCATTTTGAGGTTATTATGGCATTTTGGAGCTAAATGGGCTAATTATGTCATTGTTGGGGAAATTCAAGAAAGGATAATATGAAAGAGGAGAAGAAAGAGGAGGAGGAGGAGAAGAAGAAGAAATCAGAAAGGAGGAGAAGGAGGATCAGGAGAAGAAGGAGAAGGTATTTTTCTTCTCTTCTTCTCTTCTTCTTCTTCTTCTTCTTCTTCTTCTTCTTCTTTCTTTCTTTTCATTTTTCCTATTTATTCTCCTCTTCTCCTCTTGTTGGAGCTAAATTATCTAATTATGTCTTTTTGGAGCTATATGGGCTAATTATCCCATTTTAGAGGAAAACAAGCTAAGAATATAATACTCATGAGCTAACCAAGGTTCTTATGCCATTTTGAGCTTATTATGGCATTTTGGAGCTAAATGGGCTAATTATGTCATTGTTGGGTTAATTAAAGCAATGCTAATATGAAAGAGGATAAGAAAGAGGAGGAGGAGAAGAAGAAGAAGAAATCAAGAAGAAGGAGGAGAAGGAGGAGAAGGAGGAGGAGGAGAAGGACTAGAAGGTCCTTGGCCTTCTCCTCCTCCTCCTCCTCCTTCTCCTTCTTCTCTTCTTCTTCTTCTTCTTTCTTTTCATTTTGCCTATTTCTTCTCCTCTTCTCCTCTTGTTGGAGCTAAATTACCTAATTATGTCTTTTTGGAGCTAAATGGGTTAATTATCCCATTTTAGAGGAAAACAAGCTAAGTATATAATATTCATGAGCTAACGAAGGTTCTTATGCCATTTTGAGCTTATTATGGTATTTTGGAGCTAAATGGGCTAATTATGTCATTGTTGGGGAAATTAAAGGAAGGATAATACGAAAGAGGAGAAGAAAGAGGAGGAGGAGGAGGAGAAGAAGAAGAAATCAAGAAGAAGGAGGAGAAGGAGGAGAAGGAGGAGGAGGAGAAGGACTAGAAGGTCCTTGGCCTTCTCCTTCTCCTCCTCCTCCTCCTTCTCCTTCTTCTCTTCTTCTTCTTCTTCTTCTTCTTCTTCTTTCTTTTCATTTTGCCTATTTATTCTCCTGTTCTCCTCTTGTTGGACCTAAATTACCTAATTATGTCTTTTTGCAGCTAAATGGGCTAATTATCCCATTTTAGAGGAAAACAGGCTAAGTATATAATATTCATGAGCTAACCAAGGTTCTTATGCCATTTTGAGCTTATTATGGTATTTTGGAGCTAAATGGGCTAATTATGTCATTGTTGGGTTAATTAAAGCAAGGATAATATGAAATAGGAGAAGAAAGAGGAGGAGGAGGAGGAGAAGAAGAAGAAATCAAGACGAAGGAGGAGAAGGAGGCGGAGGAGAAGGACTAGAAGGTCCTTGGCCTTCTCCTTCTCCTCCTCCTCCTCCTCCTTCTCCTTCTTCTCTTCTTCTGCTTCTTCTTCTTTCTTTTCATTTTGCCTATTTATTCTCCTCTCCTCCTCTTGTTGGAGCTAAATTACCTAATTATGTCTTTTTGGAGCTAAATGGGCTAATTGTCCCATTTTAGAGGAAAACAAGCTAAGTATATAATATTCATGAGCTAACCAAGGTTCTTATGCCATTTTGAGCTTATTATGGTATTTTGGAGCTAAATGGGCTAATTATGTCATTATTGGGTTAATTAAAGCAAGGATAATATGAAAGAGGAGCCGAAAGAGGAGGAGGAGGAGAAGAAGAAATCAGGAAGAAGGAGGAGAAGGAGGAGGAGGAGAAGGACTAGAAGGTCCTTGGCCTTCTCCTCCTCCTCCTCCTCCTCCTCCTTCTTCTCTTCTTCTTCTTCTTCTTCTTCTTCTTCGTCTTTCTTTTCATTTTGCCTATTTCTTCTCCTCTTGTCCTCTTGTTGGAGCTAAATTACCTAATTATGTCTTTTTTGAGCTAAATGGGCTAATTATCCCATTTTAGAGGAAAACAAGCTAAGTATAGAATATTCATGAGCTAACCAAGGTTCTTATGCCATTTTCAGCTTATTATGATATTTTGGAGCTAAATGGGCTAATTATGTCATTGTTGGGTTAATTAAAGCAAGTATAATATGAAAGAGGAGAAGAAAGAGGAGTAGGAGGAGAAGAAGAGGAAATCAAGAAGAAGGAGGAGAAGGAGGAGAAGGAGGAGGAGGAGAAGGACTAGAATGTCCTTGGCCTTCTCCTCCTCCTCCTCCTCCTTCTCCTTCTCTTCTTCTTCTTCTTCTTCTTCTTCTTCTTCTTTCTTTTCATTTTGCCTATTTCTTCTCCTCTTCTCCTCTTGTTGGAGCTAAATTACCTAATTATGTCTTTTTGGAGCTAAATGGCCTAATTATCCCATTTTAGAGGAAAACAAGCTAGGTATATAATATTTATTGAGCTAACCAAGGTTCTTGTGAAATTTTGAGCTTATTATGGTATTTTGGAGCTAAATGGGCTAATTATGTCATTGTTGGGTTAATTAAAGCAAGGATAATATTAAATAAGAGAAGAAAGAGCAGGAGGAGGATAAGAAGAAGAAATCAAGAAGAAGGAGGAGAAGGAGGAGAAGGAGGAGGAGGAGAAGGACTAGAAGGTCCTTGGCCTTCTCCTCCTCCTCCTCCTTCTCCTCCTCCTCTCCTCTTCTCCTCCTCCTCCTCCTCTCCTTTTCTCCTCCTCCTCCTCCTCTCCTCTTCTTCTTCTCCTCCTCCTGCTCCTCCTCTCCTCTTCTCCTCCTCCTCCTCCTCTCCTTTTCTCCTCCTCCTCTCTTCCTCTTCTCCTTTCACGGGAAATTTCGGCATGACATGTCCCATTTCGAAATATCACGTGTCCAAATCACATGTCCACATATGACATGTCCACTTCAAATTTTCATATAATAGGAAGAACAATATAGAACTTGAAGCAAAATGCAAGAGTCTTTTTTCTTCGCAATATTTGGACCTAGTGGTAATCAATTCTGTTTTTTTTATTTAAATAGCCTATATGAAACTTGAAGAAAAATTTGCAACCTTATAAGAATTAACCTAAGTAACTTAACCTAAGAACCTAATAAAATTAACCTAAGTAAATTAACTGAGTAACTTAACTAAATTAACCTAAACAAATTAAAGTAAGAACCTAATAACAATAACCTAACTAAATTAACCTAAGTCACTAAACTTAACTAAATTATCCTTAGAAAAGAGGCAAAGAGAGGAAAGGAGGGCCGGAGGACTTACAAGTGGCTAGGGAGACGTCAGCGACGAGGTGGAACTCGGGGGAAATGCCAGCGGCAAGGTGGACCAGGGGCACGGAGAGGAGGGGCGGTGGTGGAGCAGGGGGTCGCAGGGAAGAGGGGGCGCTGGTGGAGCAGGGGAACGGAGAGGAGGGGGCGGTGGTGGAGCAGGGGCATGATGGTGGAGGTGGGGGTTGCAGGGAGGTGGAGGGGCGAGCTCCGGTGGCGGGTCGCGGGGAGGAGGGAGTAGGGAGGACGAGCTCCGGCGGCGGTGCAAGGAGAGAGTCGGGGGCGGTGGTGGAGCAGGGGAACGGAGAGGAGGGGGCGGTGGTGGAGCACGGGCACGATGGTGGAGGAGGGGGTCGCAGGGAGGAGGAGGGGCGAGCTCCGGCGGCGGGTCGCGGGGAGGAGGGAGGAGGGAGGACGAGATCCGGCGGCGGTGCAGGGAGGGTTGTGGTGAGCCCTTACGGGGGGGAGAGGGGGTGGGGTGGGGGTTGAGGACGTTAGGTCTAGTGGGCGCTTTGCCGTCTGCCCCCGACGGCAAAGGGGTAACAGGCTGACGGCAAAGAGGTGGACCGTTATGGGTTAGAGGGCGGTGTGGGGTGGGTTCTTTGCCGTCTGGCTGCATGTGCTTTGCCGTCAGCTGGCAGACGGCAAAGAGGGAGCAGATGGCAAAGACACTCTTTGCCATCAGCCTGCTCTTTGTCTTCGGGTTTTGGGGAGCTGATGGCAAAGAGTGTCTTCGCCATCAGGCAGCAGACGGCAAAGAAGCAGCAGATGGCAAATTCTCTGATTCCAGTAGAGTGGGAAGTGATGGCTTCACATATAAAAAGAATGTTGATTGAAACTTGTTGAGGGTAGACAAACGTAGACCTTGGTCATTGTTGCAATTAATAGGATGTGATAAAGAAGGAGAGGTTCACATATAAATATATCATATTTAACACCATCTATGATTGTGAACACTCATTAAACTATCACTACAGGAATCACCTTCTTTGCCGTCTGCCATCACAAACGGCAAAGACAATATCCCGGACGGCAAAGACAATATCCCGGACGGCAAAGACAATATCACAGACGGCAAAGATTCTCATGGCCGGCAAAATTTCTGCGTCAGCCTACGACGGCATAGGACCTTCTTTGCCGTCTGCCCCCCCAAAGCGGACGGCAAAGCTCTTTGCCGTCAGCTTTCCTTAGGAGCAGTCAGCAAAGCGTTTGAGACGGCAGCCGACAGGCGTTGCCTCCGTTAGGGGTTAATGGAGGCTTTGCCGTCTGCCTCCTCCTCCATCTTTGTCGTCTGCCTCGCCACCCATCTTTGCCGTCTGCCTTCTCCTCCCCTCCCCTCCCCCTCCATCTTTGCCGTCTGCCTCCCCGTCCATCTTTGCCGTCTGCCGGGTCCTCCCCTCCCCCCTCTCTCCACTCTTTGCCGTCTGCCTCCTCGCCTGTGCCCTCTTCTTTGCCGTCTGCCCCCAGGAAGCAGACGGCAAAGAGACTATATGGCCAGCTGCTACTGCCTAGGTTGCACAGCTGGGCGCCACATGGCACCTTTGCCGTCGGCTGGCTGACGGCAAAGGCCTTTGCCATCAGCTAGCACACGGAAAAGAGCCTATATTGTCACATATTTATTTATTTTTTCTATTTCACAGCACATATACATATAATTCATAGCACATATATCATAAATAGATCACAACACATATATGATATACATATAAAGCTCATCAATGCCATTTGTTCATCAACGTACATCCCATATATCAAAAGAACCAACACATACAAAGTTTCATCCATATATACATACATATAGTTGCACATATATTGTTCATCAACACATTGTTCATCAACACATACAAAGAACCAACACATTTTTCATCAACTCAAATAAAACGGAAACTAAAGCACTCCAACGCCAGCTTCCATGCATGTAGTACATCCAATCTGCAAAATGGGAATAAGAAAGTCAGAAGAAGAAGAACAACAACATATATATGAAAAATAAGCTAAATTGAAGAAGAAAGAGAAGAAGAAAGAAGTGAACAAGGAGAGGAAAAACAAGAAGGAGGAGGAGGAGGAGGGGAAGGGGAAGGAGAAGGAGAAGGATGAGGAGAAGAATAAATAAGAAGAGAAGAAGAAGGAGAAGAAGGAGGAGAAGAAGGAGAGAAGAAGAAGGAGAAGAAGGAGGGCTCCTTCTCCTTCTTCTTCTCCTCCTTCTCCTTCTTCTTCTCTTCTTCTCCTCCTCCTCCTTCTTCTTCTCCTTCTCCTTCTCTTCTTCTTCTCTTCTTCTTCTTCTTCTTCCTTCTCCTTCTTTTTGAGCTAAATATTCCAATTATGTCATTTTAGAGGAAAACAAGCTAAGTATATAATATTCATGAGCTAACCAAGGTTCTTATGCCATTTTGAGCTTATTATGGTAATTTGGAGCTAAATGGGCTAATTATGTCATTCTTGGGTTAATTAAAGCACGGATAATATATAAGAGGATAAGAAAGAGGGGGAGGAGGAGAAGAAGAAGAGATCAAGAAGAAGGAGGAGGAGGAGAAGGACTAGAAGGTCCTTGGCCTTCTCCTCCTCCTCCTCCTCCTCCTTCTCCTTCTTCTCTTCTTCTTCTTCTATCTTTTCATTTTGCCTATTTCTTCTCCTCTTCTCCTCTTGTTGGAGCTAAATTACCTAATTATGTCTTTTTTGAGCTAAATATTCCAATTATGTCATTTAGAGGAAAACAAGCTAAGTATATAATATTCATGAGCAAACCAAGGTTCTTGTGCCATTTTGAGCTTACTATGGTATTTTGGAGCTAAATGGGATAATTATGTCATTGTTGGGTTAATTAAATCAAGGATAAATTGAAAGAGGAGAAGAAAGAGGAGGAGGAGGAGGAGAAGAAGAATCAATCAAGAAGAAGGAGGAGGAGGAGAAGGATCGAAGGTCCTTGGCCTTCTCCTCCTCCTCCTCCTCCTCCTCCTCCTCCTTCTCCTTCTTCTCTTCTTCTTCTTCTTCTTCTTTCTTTTCATTTTGCCTATTTCCTCTCCTCTTCTCCTCTTGTTGGAGCTAAATTACCTAATTATGTCTTTTTTGAGCTAAATGGGCTAATTATCCCATTTTAGAGGAAAACAAGCTAAGTATATAATATTAATGAGCTAACCAAGGTTCTTATGCCATTTTGAGCTTATTATGGTATTTTGGAGCTAAATGGACTAATTATGTCATTGTTGGGGAAATTAAAGCAATTGCAAGGATAATATGAAAGAGGAGAAGAAAGCGGAGGAGGAGGAGAAGAAGAAGAAATCAAGGAGGAGGAGGAGGAGATGGAGGAAGAGGAGAAGGACTAGAAGGTCCTTGGCCTTCTCCTCCTCCTCCTCCTCCTCCTCCTTCTCCTTCTTCTCTTCTTCTTCTTCTCTTCTTCTTCTTCTTCTATCTTTTCATTTTGCCTATTTCTTCTCCTCTTCTCCTCTTGTTGGAGCTAAATTACCTAATTATGTCTTTTTTGAGCTAAATGTTCCAATTATGTCATTTTAGAGGAAAACAAGCTAAGTATATAATATTCATGAGCTAACCAAGGTTCTTGTGCAATTTTGAGCTTATTATGGTATTTTGGAGCTAAATGGGCTAATTATGTCATTGTTGGGTTAATTAAAGCAAGGATAATATGAAATAGGAGAAGAAAGAGGAGGAGGAGGAGGAGAAGAAGAAGAAATCAAGAAGAAGGAGGAGGAGAAGGATAGAAGGTCCTTGGCCTTCTCCTCCTGCTCCTTCTCTTCTTCTTCTTCTTCATCTTCTTTCTTTTCATTTTTCCTATTTCTTCTCTTCTTCTTCTCCTCCTCCTCCTCTTCTCCTCTTCTCCTCCTCCTCCTCCTCCTTCTCCTTCTCTTCTTCTTCTTCTTCTTCTTCTTCTTCTTCTTCTTTCTTTCTTTTCATTTTGCCTATTTCTTCTCTTCTTCTTCTCCTCCTCCTCCTCCTCCTCTTCTCCTTTTCTCCTCCTCCTCCTCTTGTTCTTCTTCTTATTCTTTATAGTAAGTTAACTAACTAACTAACCTAACTAACCAAGCTAACTAAACCTATCGCTAAACCTAGATAGCACTAAACAACAAAAAAATAACAAAAACAGAATCTACCACTAAGTAACTAAAAAATAATCAAGCTACCACTAAATAACAAAACAAAATCTACCACTAAACTACCTACTAAATCTACTAATTAACTAACTAAATCTACCAACTAACTAAACTACCACAAAAACTACTAATTAATTAACCTACCAACTAAACTATATATGCCACAACAACTACAATAACAACAACAACTACAATAACAAGAACAACTACTACAACTACAATAAAAAATCATGCCGGTAGTTATAATCTAATTCCAAAAAACTAAATACCAAAAAATAAAAAATCAAGGGGGTGGGGGTGGATGGGCTTCCCGGCAGTGGGGCTGCAGGGGCGGCGCCGAGGCCTGCGGGGGCGGCGCCGAGGCCTGCGGGGCAGTGGATGGGCCGGCGGCGCCGGTGGTGGGGCTGCGGGGGCGGCACCAGGGGGGCCGGGGGTGGGGCAGCAGGGGCGCACCAGGGGCACCACAGGGTGCTGGCGGTGGGGCTTCAGGGGCGGCACCAGGGGGCACCAGGGGGGTTGTGGGGCTTCGGGGCGGCACCAGAGGAACCGGGGCGGCGCCGGTGGTGGCCGGGCGACAGTGGTGGCGGCGTTGGGCGTCAGGGGAGGAGAGAGAGAGGGAGGGGTCGTTTGAGAGAGAGAGAGAGGGCCGCGGTGGGGGCGGGACAGCCGTTACTAGATTTAAGACCTTTGCCGTCTGCTGGCACATGGCAAAGGGGTCTATACTCTTTGCCATCTGCCTCTGGCATCTTTGCCGTCAGCCAGCAGACGACAAAGAAGGGAGTAGTTTGACCTAAGGTTCCCCCGACTAGATGAGCTTCTTTGTCGTTTGCTGGCCCCTTCTTTGCCGTCTGTGGCAGACGGCAAAGAGTTGACTGCTGGGAAAGACCTTCTTTCCCATCAGCCAGTTCTTTGCCGTCAGTTTTGCTGAAGCTGATGGCAAAGAGTGTCTTTGCCGTCACCTAGCAGACGGCAAAGACTAGGCAGATGGCAAAATCTCTGATTCCAGTAGTGTATTACATGCTTAGAAGTAGATGTTGGACAAGGAAGACAACATAATGAATTGTGTTTGCTTGGTTCCGAACAATGTTATATGACTAGGGATCCCTTAGCATGTGACGATTGCTTCCACCTCATATTAGCCAAAACTCCCGCACCAAGTAGAGATACTACTTGTGCATCCATAAACCTTCAACCCAGTTTTGCCATGAGAGTCCACCATACCTACCTATGGATTGAATAAGATCCGTCAAGTAAGTTGTCATCGGTGCAAGCAATAAAAATTGCTCCCTAATATATATGATCTATTAGTATCACTACTGGAATCCAGTTCTTTGCCGTCAGCCAGTTCTTTGCCGTCTGCTGGCTGATGGCAAAGAACCTCTTTGCCGTCAGTTGACACCAAGTAGATGGTAAATGACTGACTGATGGCAAACATACTATTTGCCATGTGTCGGCCCTTTGCCGTCTGCCAGCGGACGGCAAAGAGACCCAGGGCAGACGACAAAGAGGACGGGTGGGTCCCATGCTTGTTGTGTCCGAAGGAAGGCAAACTTTGCCATCCGGGGGCCTTTGCCATCTGCCATGGGGCCCGTTGCCGTCGGGGGGCGGACGACAAAGGTGCTGACCTTATAACGGTCGTCAACTTCCCCTCGCTAACTATCTCTCTCTCCCCCCACTGTCTCTCTCCCCTCACCACAGTTGCCCCGCCCCCGCCCCGCCTCGCTCCTGCACCACCGGTGGAGCCCCCTGCTCGGGGTGACCCCCTCCCCGTGGTGACCCCCTCCCCGCGGCGGCCCCCTCCACGCGGCGACCCCCTCCCCGCGGCCCTCCCGTCCACTACTGCGGCCCTCCTCCCCCACCACCACACCTCCTCCCTCATTTTGGTGAGTTCATTTTCTTTCTTTTTTTCTTTTTTTCATTTCATTGCATCTGTTAGTTTAGGTTACTGTCAGTGTTAATTAGGTTAATGTCAGTTTAGCTTAATTAGGTTAATATTAGTTTAGTGGTAATTAGGTTATTGTTAGTTTAGGTTAATTAGGTTACTATAAGTTTAGTGTTAATTAGGTTACTGTTAGAAGAGGAGGAGGAGGAGGAGGAGGAGAAAAAAGAAGAATAATAATAGTAATAAGATGATAAAAAAGAAGAAGAAGAAGAAGAAGAAAAAGAGGAGAGAGGCGAAGAAGAAAGAAGAGGACCCCGACCCTCGACCCCCCGCCCACGACCCCCGACGCCCGACCCCACCAACCCCCAACCCTCGACACCCGACCCCCGATGCCACTGACACCCGACTCCCGACCCTCGACGCCCGGCCGCACTGACCCCCGACCATAGACCCTTGACTCCACTAAGCCCCGACCCCCGACGCCCGACACCACTGACCCTCGACTCCCGACGCCACTGCCGTCGACCCCCGACCCCCGATGCCCGATGCCACTGACCCTCGACCACCGACCCCCGACCCCCGACGCCACTGACCCTCGACCCCCGACCCCCGACCCCGACCCCCTACCCCGACCCCCGACGCCACTAACCCCCAACCCCAGACCCCCGACACTTCTTTGGCCTTTTGTTGATCGAAAAGACCCCACCACCCGACGCTAGTGACCCTCGACCCCCGACGACACTGACCCCCGACCATCGACGTATTTAACTCGACTCCCGACCACCGACACCCGACAACACCGACCCTCGACGCCACTAAGCCCCGACCCCCGACACATCTTCTACTTACTATTGAATGAGAAGGTGCATTTCGGCTTTCTAGAGGCCCACGGGGTCATAGTTTTGTAAATTATGAGTTAGCTCACATATTTTCTGATTATGTTAATTATAAAAACATCATATTTGTGTTGATCGTGTGAATTTCAATGTGCAGTTGTTCGACGACCTCCACGTGCGTTGTACGAGCTCCGGCCCTGCGTTTGTTGGTGAGCACAAATGACTTCTCCTCCTACCTCCTTATTTTGCTCTGTCCCGGCCTTCGTGTCGATGAAACTTGCTAGCTATAGGTTTCTTCAATCATGAGTATGCGTGACCAGTATGCGTCTCCCATTCGAAAGGGTGACATCTATAAATATGCATTTATTTGCATATTTATAACCGCCATCCTTTCGAATTGTCGTCCATTATCCATGGACAGCCCGAGTATGTGTAGATTGGGTTCGTTTTCCCGTATGCTGTGCTCTGGATCCGATGCAGAATTTTTTCAGTGCCTCCCTGTTGTTCTCCGGGTACACATCCTCTCTGCTTATTGCCGGGACGTGTTTCACGAGAACAGCGGGGAGGTGCTGCCGTAATTCTGCGTCGCATTCGGAGCAGAGCATGGGAAAACGAACCCATTCTACACATACTCGGGTGGGGTTAGGACCTATCTTTACCTATTAGCGTGTAGGTTGCATTGACGTAATAAAACTAACAAACTTGATTAGTGTATGAATATAGAAGATGAATTATATATTTATTTCTTGTGCACCCATAGGTAGCTAGGCAACATGAGTGATCGTGCTTGGATGTACACTGGTCACCCTAGTAAGAAAGACATGACTAATGAATGGTTAACTAAAACCTGGGGGTTTGTGAGAGCCACATTTGCAAATGGCCAGCAAAAAACATGGTGCCCCTGTCCCAACTGCGACAACGGGAAAAAGCAGACAGAGTTTGAAATGGGTAAACACCTGCAGAAGTGGGGTTTTACGCCTAATTATACGGTGTGGAATTTTCATGGTGAGTCTGAACAACGTGCCAGAGCTGAGGTGATTCGTCGTCGCGCCGACGAGCATGGTACCGAGATTGAAGACATGGTGCAAGACTTTGATGATTCTCAGGATTCGGACGATGAGATGGAGGAATCTGCAAAGGCCTTCTATGAAATGTTGGAGACTTCAAAACGTTCTCTCCACGAGCAGACTGAGCTTTGTCAGCTGGATGCCATCGCGCAAGTAATGGCTCTGAAGGCTCAATTCAACCTAGGCAAAGAATGTTACGACGCGATGATGACAATATTTGGACACTTTCTACCCAAAGGCCATGTACTGCCTGCAAACCTGTACCAGTCAGAGAAAATCCTCCGTGTACTTAAGATGCCCTATGAGAAGATACAATCCTGTGAGAATGGATGTGCCTTATTTAGGCTTGAGTATGCAACCTTGAACTATTGCCCCATTTGCAATTCTTCCAGGTATATTGTGGTAGACAACGGTATGGGTGAGAAGAATCATACCAAAATCCCCATTAGTGTTCTTCGGTATCTCCCAATCGTACCAAGAATTCAACGTCTTTTCCTGGTCGAAGAGACGGCCAGGCAGATGACATGGCTTAAATTGGGCAAAAGAACTGAACTAGATGCGGATGGGAACAAGATGCTGGTACACACTTCAGATGGTTTTGCGTGGAGCCACTTCGATGCATTACATAAGGATAAATCAGAAGATCCAAGGCAACCTAGAGTTGCCATCAGCACTGATGGGTTCAATGTGTATGGTATGACGGCAGCACAATACAGTTGTTGGCCTGTATTTGTCATTCCACTCAATTTGCCACCCGGAGATATTATGAAAAGAAAGAACATTTCCCTGGCGTTGATAATTCTAGGGCCCAACTATCCGGGGAAGAATATGAATGTGTACACGCAGCCGCTTAAGGATGAGTTGCAAGAAGCCTGGGATAATGGGATCAAGACCTACGACGCGGCTACCAAAACAAATTTCAAAATGCATGTGTGGTACATGTACTCGACGCATGATTATCTGGCGTTTGCGCTATTCGCTGGCTGGTGTGTGCATGGAAGGTTCCCATGCACCACATGTAAGGCAGCTCTTCAGTTCCGTTGGCTGCAGGTTGGTCGCAAGTTTTCTTGCTTCGACATGCATAGACAGTTCCTCGATCCTGACCATAAGTTCAGAAAAGACAAGAAGAATTTCGTCAAAGGTAGAGTTGTCAAAAAACACTACATTGACAGTCTAACAGACCCTTGATCAGTTAAACGCTCTCGAGCCTGATCATTTGCGTCCAGGATACTTCAAAGGGTATCATATGGAACACGCCTGGACTCACAAGTCATGCTTATGGGATCTGCCTTACTTCAAAGACATCCTTTGCCCACACAACATCGACGTGATGCACACTGAAAAGAATATTGCGGAGGCCATTTTTGGTACATTCTTCGGCATAGAGGGGAAGTCAAAAGATAATCCTAAGGCTAGAATCGACCTGGAGGCTCTATGTGATAGACCGTTGCAAAATTTGCGACAACGGAAAGGAAAGCAAAGCATAGCGAAGCCAAAGGCATGGTTCAATCTTGAAAGTCCAGCTATGAGGGAAATGCTATATGGGTGAAAATGCGGTTGATGTACCCCGATGGGTATGCTATGAATCTAAAGAGGGGAGCGAGTCTTGAGAAGTTGAAAATATTTGGTCTCAAGAGTCATGATTGGCACATATGGATTGTGCAGGTAATGCCGGTGATGTTGCGTGGCTTTATCCCTGAGGATGAATGGCTAGTACTGGTAGAGCTGAGCTATTTCTTCCGTTATCTTTGTGTGACAGAACTATCGCGTGGCGTGCTAGATGAAATGCAAGAGTTGGCGGCGGAGTTGATCTACAAATTAGAAAAGATCTTTCCACCGGGCTTCTTTAATCCAATGCAACACTTGATTTTGCATCTCCCGACCGAGGCAAGAATATGGGGGCCCGTTCAAAATCAATTGTGCTACTCAACTGAGAGGATGCAGAAGACGCTTTGAGCTAAGTGTAAAAATAAACGTAGAATTGAAGCATTGATGGCCGAGGCATTCATTATCGAGGAGGCGGCAAACTTCGTGACAGCACACTACGAAGACAAAAATCATCATTTGCATAACCCAAAGCCTCGGTACTATGATGGCGATCCAAAAAAAGTTCGATCCAACCTCAGCCTATTCAAAGGTAAGCTCGCACCATCCGGTGCTTCGAAAGGGAAATCGTTGGATGTCGAAGAATGGCGGACCATTTCATTGTATATCTTCACCAACCTAACATAAGTGCGGCCGTACATCGAGTAAGTTCTCGGTAAATTATTGTTCTGCAACTTCTAATTGCTTTAACTACTCTTATTCCCGGATATTTGATATAGTCGATACGTCGCCGAATTCTCGGATGGAGCGGTCATCGAAAAGGATTCCGTCGAAGAGTATGAGCTTCTCGCAAAGCATGGAGGCGACTATGCCGGTTTCATATCTTGGTTCAAACAAAGGGTAATTAATTACCATTAAGGGCCCATTTGATTTCTTGGTCTAATTTGTGACTAATGCATCCGTTCTTTTGTATTAAACTTGTAGGCTGATGGAGAGTCTATGGACGCCGAGTTAAGACAAGTCGCTAATGGTTTTGACTATAAGGTCCATTCATTTGACAAATACAACATCAACGGGTATCACTTTCGTACCTTTGGCAAAGAGCTATCTATGCCCGACCTAAAGACTACAAATTGTTCTATCTCTGCAATCGGCGAAGGAGGCACCGAGTATTATGGAAGAGTTGAAGCAATTTATGAACTTCTATTCCATGGTGAAAACGCACAGACCATCGTAGTATTCAAATGTTATTGTTTTCAGCCGAGGGAGACTAGAAGGACTCATGAACATATAGGACTAGTCGAAATCAACCAAAACACCCACTTAGATGTTCCCGATGTCTATATTACGGCTCAACAGGCGACACAGGTTTTCTATCTACCATGGGCCTGCCAAACTGATCCAAATCTCAAAGGTTGGGATGTCGTTTATGAAGTGCCACCAAATTTTAGACCACCTACCCTCAATGAAGAGGATTACGAACCTCACATTAACCTAGACACATATGAAGTAGAATTCTTCCAAGAAACACGTATGTCCAAGAAACGTTTTAAGAACCGCTCTACTTCACCCTAGAACATTGAAGTAGACAGCGACAGTGAATCCGTCTTAACCCCTGAGCCCGAACAGGAAGAGCTAGAAGAAGAAGAGGTTACTGCTGCGGATGACCTGCCACTTCTTGACCGATTACATAATGCTAGCCATATACATGGTCTTCCTGATAGTGATGATGATGATGCATTTATTGATGATAGTGATGATCATGATGCATTTATTGACCCCGAAGCGTATAAAGACGAGCACGATTATTATTAGTTCATGTCAGATATTCAACTATTACTATATATAAATTTTGAGTTCATGTTAGGTATTCAATTTTTATTAGTCATGTTGGTATTTATGTTGGTATTTTTATTAGGTATTCAATTTTTATTAGTCATGTTGGTATTTATGACGATGATACACTTAAATTATATACATTTTATTACTCATGTTGGTATTTATGTTGTACTAATTTCATTTACTCTTTGTCATGACAGGTGTTGAAAGATGGTGGGAAAGGGTCGAAAGCACTCCGCGGCTCCTTCTTCGTCGGTGGGTGGTGGGATGGGTACTTCCATTCCTGCCTCGCCTCTTCGGAGAGCGTTGCTCTCTACTCTGCAAGGAGCGCCCCCCGTGAGAGGAGGTCGACCCCCCGCGAAGCCGAGAGGTACTAAAGGTACACGTTGTATTCATGTTGGTATTTATGTTGCAGTCATGTTGTATGCATATTGGTATTTATATACATTTTATTACTCATGTTGGTATTTATGTTCTACTAAAGGTACACGTGGCCGCGGGAGAGGTAGGGCGGTGGCTGCCATGCCTTTTGAGGTGGAGGCTACACGGTCTCCGCAACCATCCCAAGATGATTTAGCTGAGCACAGGACTTCTAGGGTGGATTTGTCTGAGGTGGAGGCTACACGGTCTCCGGTTCTCGAGCCTCGGGTCGACGAGCCTCAGGTCTACAAGCCTTCGACCCATGAGACTCGTGTCCCAGAGGCTTCGTTCCAGGCGATTCCGGAGCAAAGCAGGGATGAGGGTACGTCCCCACAGAAACAGTGGGATACCTGGGCTAAGCCAAGTGGCCATGCTGGTAACGATGAGGAGCTGGGTGAGGGGGCTACCGTCTACCAGCGTGGTAGTTCGGGGCTCCCGCTCGTGCCGGCGTCCCGCGAGCAGAGATGGTCGATTAAGCCAAATGGGCACAAGTAAGTTAATTTACTCTTATTTAACCTTTTTCCTTCATGCTTTCTCAAATATCTAATTTTTTGGCTTTAATTTTTCATACCGTAGGGGTTGGATTGTTGCCAAGGGTTTCTGCAAGCCCAACAGCGTCCTTGGTGTGCTTTGCCGTCAAAACTTCCCAAGGTTTGTTATGTTTCCCGGTCGGGAGCGAGAGGTAGGAATGACCTGGGAGCACTACTTGGGTGCCCCAGCCCCGCCGGAGGTGGAGATCGACGGTGTTTTGTGCCACACGAGGGCCGACATGGTGATCCGACAGTTCTGGGTAATTTCTCCTTCACACAATTATAAATCAACCATAGCTAGTTATTGTACTAATCGGTGTTGTCTCGTTTGCAGACCTAGTACAGGTGTGAGGAGGGATACGAGGAGGACACAGCAAAGGTTATCGAAACCGAATGTCACCGCCTACTTCAAAACTTTCGGGATGAGGCTCGGGTGCAGGCTGTTCGAGACTACTATGCCACACGGCGTATTAGGAAGGACAAGGCGAAGTGCCGTGATTCTAAGATGGAGAAGGAGCATTACATGAAGGTAATTACATATTCTTAAGGCTTTGTAGTTAATTTCCTTGATTTGGTTCTTACGCGCTCAAATTTCTCTTTATTAACTTAGGTGCCCCCGAGACGGTGTGTGGATAGGATGAATTTTTGGGAGGCCTTGGTGGATCAGTGGTGCTCCGAAACGTGGGAGGCCAGCCACAACAACGCCGAGGAGAGGCGTGGCAAAATGGTTGGTGTGCCACACCATCAAGGGAGCGCCAACTTAATCCAATTTGGCGAGAACTAGGTATGTGGTTTGCTTCATGCCTCATGCAATTCATTCTTAATGCTATCTTGAGCCCTTTACTAATACAATTTTCTTCTCTCTCTCTTTTAGGCGCGTCACAATAATACGGAGTTGCCACAGATGTACGACCTGTATGCGATGACCCATACTGCCTCGTACAAGAAGGTCAAGGCATTCTCTTAGTCTGACCTCGAGCATCCACAAAACTTCATCAACATCTCCTCCCACCACAAGCTCATGAAGTACAGAGATCATGGGAAGGCGAGGAAAGGGGAGGACTTTAACCCGAGCGAGGGGCCTATTGATGTAGAGCTGGTGATGATAGCTAGCAATGGGAGGCCCCATGGCTCGATCGCCATTGGAGACGGCCTTATACGTTGTCCTAGCACTCTCCTGCAGATAAAGGCATGCCAGACGAGCTCCTGTCCGGAGATAACACCTCGTCCACGGCCACTCGAGCTCGCCATTGAGGTTAGTTTAATGGACTCAACTATCTTTCTGCATTATGTTGTACGTTGGAACCAATATGATTACAATGCTAACAATGAGTTGTGTTGCAGGCTGCTATTCTGAAAGAGAGAGAGGCAATGCAGGCGGTTATGGCGGAGAAGGATAAGGACATGAGGGAGATGGAGGAGAGGACGACTGCATTGGTGGAGGCGGAGAGGGCACAGAATGATGCGTGTAACAGGGCCATATACGAGATCTTCGTGGTAAGTTTATTCTTCATATTATTTCAAATCTTGCATTTTAATGTCCGTTTCATTAATAAGTAAAAAAGTTTGACTTCTCGAAACCAAATGTACTGTCTATGTGCGAGAATACCGGCCAAGTCCCTCCGGCGATGCCAGTCATTAACATGGCGGGGACGGTGAGTTTCATTTTAGTGAAGTGATCTTAAGAGTGTCCTCATGCTAACGACACATTGCAAACGATGTTTGGTGCAGAATATCTCCCGAAACGCATCGCATGACCCTTCTACAGTGGAGCCTTCTCTAGGGCAGCCTTCTCCATGTGAAACAAGCCACAGCCACCGTGCTTCACCGCCGTGATGACGATAATGGTATGTTATTTCTAGTGTTTTAATAAAAATGACATATACTTAGATAATTATCCTTGAAATGACATAATTAGCTCCAAAATGACATATACTTAGCTAATTATCCTCCAAAATGACATATTTAACCCAAGTTAGTTCTGAAACGACATATAGTTAGCTAGGCTTCCACCTAAATGACATAATTAGCTTAGTTAGCTCCAAAATGACCTATTTAATAAAAAATAATCTATACTTAGCTAAGTTCTCTCCTAAATGGCATAATAAGGCTTACGTAGCTCCAAGATGACCTATTCCCCCTAACCTAGGTATTAAATGGCCTATAATTATCTTAGCTAGATCCAAAATGGCTTAATAAGCATATTTTGCTCCGGAATGACCTATTTCACCCAAGTTAACTCTGAAATGACCTATAGTTAGCTAGGCTTCCACCTAAATTACATAATTAGCTTAATTAGCTCTAAAATGGTCTATTTAATAGAACATGACCTATACTTAGCTAATTATCCTCGAAATGACATAATTAGCTCCAAAAAGGCATTCTTAGCTAATTTAGCCCGAAGAAGGGGACAAGAGGAGAAGAAAAAGGAAAAATGAAAAGAAGGAAGAAGAAGAAGAAGAAGAAAAGAAGAAGAGAAGAAGAAGGAGAAGGCGAAGGAGGAAGAAGGAGAAGATGGGGAACGAGGAGAGAAGCTCCTTCTCCTTCTTCTCCTTCTTCTTGTCCTTCTTCTTTTCTTCTTCTTCTCCTCTTCCTTCTCCTTCTCCTCCTCCTCCTCCTCCTCCTCCTTCGTTTACTTCTTCTTCTCTTCTTGCTTCTTCTCTTTCTCTTCTTCTACGTAGCTTAGACTCATCCAACAAAGACTAAATTGGCTAATTATCCGACAAAATGACATAATTAGCTTAGTTACGTGAAAACATCATAAGAACCTTGGTTAGCTCATTAAAATGACCAATTTAGCTAAAAATGAAATAATAAGCTCAAAATGGCATAAGAACAATGGTTAGCTCATGAATATTATATACTTGGCTTGGCTTCCACCTAAACGATATAATTAGCCAATTTAGCTCCAATGTGGCTTAATAAGCATAGTTAGCTCCTAAATGACATATTTAACCCAAGTGAGCTCCGAAACAACCTATAGTTAGCTAGGCTTCCACCTAAATGACATAATTATCTTAGTTAGCTCCAAAATTACCTATTTAATAAAAGATAATCTATACTTAGCTATGTTCTCTCCTAAATGACATAATAAGGCTTACGTAGCTCCAAGATGACCTATTCCCCCTAATATAGGTATTAAATGGCCTATAAATATCTTAACTAGATCCAAAATGGCTTAATAAGCATATTTTGCTCCAGAATGACCTATTTTACCCAAGTTAACTCTGAAATGACCTATAGTTAGCTAGGCTTCTACCTAAATGACATAATTAGCTTACTTAGCTCTAAAATGGTCTATTTAATAAAACATGACCTATACTTAGCTAATTATCCTCGAAATGACATAATTAGCTCCAATAAGGCATTCTTAGCTAATTTAGCCCGAAGAAGGGGACAAGAGGAGAAGAAAGAGGAAAAATGAAAACAAGGAAGAAGAAGAAGAAGAAGAAAAGAAGAAGAGAAGAAGAAGGAGAAGGCGAAGGAGGAAGAAGGAGAATATGGGGAACGAGGAGAGAAGCTCCTTCTCCTTCTTCTCCTCTTCTTGTCCTTCTTCTTTTCTTCTTCTTCTCCTCTTCCTTCTCCTTCTCCTCCTCCTCCTCCTCCTCCTCCTCCTTCGTTTACTTCTTCTTCTCTTCTTGCTTCTTCTCTTTCTCTTCTTCTACGTAGCTTAGACTCATCCAACAAAGACTAAATGGCTAATTATCCTACAAAATGACATAATTAGCTTCGTTAGGTGAAAACATCATAAGAACCTTGGTTAGCTCATTAAAATGACCAATTTAGCTAAAAAATGAAATAATAAGCTCAAAATGGAATAAGAACCTTGGTTAGCTCATGAATATTATATACTTAGCTTGGCTTCCACCTAAACGATATAATTAGGTAATTTAGCTCCAATATGGCTTAATAAGCATAGTTAGCTCCTAAATAACATATTTAACCCAAGTGAGCTCCGAGATGACCTATAGTTAGCTAGGCTTCCACCTAAATGACATAATTAGCTTAGTTAGCTCCAAAATGACCTATTTAATAAAAAATGACCTATAGTTAGCTAAGTTCTCTCCTAAATGACATAATAAGGCTTACGTAGTTCCAAGATGACCTATTCCACCTAACTTACGTATTAAATGGCCTATAATTAGCTTAGCTAGATCCAAAATGGCTTAATAAGGATAGTTTGCTCCAGAATGACCTATTTTACCCTAGTTAGCTCCGAAATGACCTATAGTTAGCTAGGCTTCCACCTAAATGACATAATTAGCTTACTTAGCTCCAAAATGGTCTATTTAATAAAACATGACCTATACTTACCTAATTATCCTCAAAATGACATAATTAGCTCCAATAAGGCATTCTTAGCTAATTTAGCCCGAAGAAGGGGACAAGAGGAGAAGAAAGAGGAAAAATGGAAAGAAGGAAGAAGAAGATGAAGAGAAGAAGAAGAGGAGAAGAAGAAGGAGAAGGAGAAGGAGGATGAAGGAGAAGTAGGAGAAGGAGGAGAGAAGCTCCTTCTCCATCTTCTCCTTCTTCTTGTCCTTCTTCTTGTCCTTCTTCTTATCTTCTTCTCCTCCTCTTCCTTCTCCTTCTCCTTCTCCTCGTCCTCCTCCTCCCACTACAAGAAATAAGGTCAACTATGACTGCCTATATTGGTCATTGATTCGTCATTATTGTTGTTTATTGACCTTTTTTTGACAAAATTTACAAGGTCAACAGTTGGCCGTCAAGGATGAAGAAACTTGACCTTTCTAAAATTTTGGTCATAAAGCGCTATTGACCAAAAATTTGGTTTGGTCATTACCCATTTATGTGAGCCACGTAGGATCTGACGTGGCTGTGCTGACATGGCATTGCTAGTGACCAAATGGAATCATCATAAATTTCACAGCCCAATTGAATAATCTTGTCTACATGGACCTCCACCAATACTATTTTATTATTAAAAATGTCTAAATTGTTTAGGTTGATGCATTATTTTACCAAAAGTATGTATATCTTAGGATAGGCCCATTAAAAAACAAGTACAAAAGAATAAAAGATTGCCAATTAGTTGTATATATTTCATTTCAGTAGCACATCACATGAATTACAATACATAATACATCGACTCCTCTACACATAAAGATTTCAGGCCCAACAAGTGCACAACAAAACAGTTCTACAAGTGCACAACAAATTAGATGAGAAGCACAAGTTTTTATTAATCATACATAACATCAATGATACACGAAACTTCCTGTTCCCTCCTCCTGACCTCTCCTCTACTTCTTCTGGGTGCTTCAGATCATCCTGGTAATTCAAATAATCAAACATAAGAAAGCACACAAAATAATCAAATATTATAATGTACAAGTAATAAATAAACTGCAAGAAGGATAGCACTTGTTCTATCAATACGCAGCCCTTCACGACACGCAAGCATTTTGTTCTATTTGATAGCCATTAAAAACATAAAATCCCAGCATAATGAACCGGTTAAAACTGAACATGGACACCATTACTAAGCCCTGTAGCATGCAATACAAAAAAGGGCAGCCCTGTAGCCTATCACAGAATACAGTAATATAAATGTAAAATAATGTCAAGTTGATATGTACTCTAACAAGGATTTCTATATCAAAATGGATGAACCTAATGGTTACATTGATGGCTCAGATTTAGCAGGAACAAAAGTGAACCTAATGGTTCAAATTTAGTCTGATGCTCTCAGACCGTAAACTTGACATCTAGATTAACCACACCCAAGAATTGTGAAGAACAGTAACATTTGTTCAAAGAAAAAAAAGGATGCATTCTCCCATTTACTAATTACACTTCATGGCATACAAGGTACATAATTATCTCTGCCCACGCTTCAATATTTGGGATACAAGGCACACAATTATATTCATACGTCAAAGTTTAAAACTCACAAACGGCTGTGTATATTCATTTTGTGTCTCATGTGGAGCCTCTGCCTTCTAAGGTACTAATTTAACAATTTTTCATTTACTCATTTCTGTAACGGTGGTTGTGCATGTCAAAGGAAGCTATTGATTATATTTTCGTTGGTTTGTGATCTCGGTCAAAAGTAGCACTTTGCTAAGTTTGTTGAACAACTTGCTTCTTGCTCAATAGCAGTTAGGCTTCTTGCTCAACAGAATGAAATATTCAGTGTTGATTACTTAATTTTGCTTCATCATGAAGTGGTTCCTACTGACTACGTACATGAATGCTGTTAAATTTTAACAGGATTTATAACTTAATTTTGCTAAATTTTGAAATTGTTTTTTCACTTAATGCACTCAACCTTTTTAACTTGTTGCTATGTCCATACAGTGGTTTGCAGGTGCCAGTCTGATCATTCTTGGCGTGTTCATCCTCAACAAATCAAGTATAGAGGAGAAAGTGAACTCTGATTCATTGATTGGGAGTTGCTACCAGTATGTTAGCTGGGGCATAAATTTTTTGAGCTTACACCTCCATTTCTAGTAGATGTTTGCTCGTCCTGATGCAATGCTTAACATCCGAAAATAATGAGTGCATTTGATCTCAGCTCATCCACTATTATGTTTAAATATTTGGGATACTAGTAATCTTAAAAAACGTGCAATCTTCACTTCCATCACTCCTCGAGATTGCAATTCTGTGTATATTCATTTAAAAAAAATGCAATAGCACAAGATCCAACTCCTCTGCTATAATAAGCGAAAAAACCAGCGTCAATTAAACCCTTAGCTTCCCAACCCAAAGAACAAGGGAAAATGGAAGATTATTTGTACAATTATATTCCAAAGTTGGGTTTGAATAAGACATCAAGGTAGTAATCAAATTCATACCACAGATAATGTAAATTTATTCATAGATTTAGATTAAACTAATTCGGTTATATATATTTACTGAGTTGTAGGAGACAAGGACTAAAAAAGAAATGCCTGGGACAAAACAACAAATAGCACATCTCACCAAGTTAATATATTCACAGAAATCATATCTCCAAAACATATTTGATGAAATTATTCATCACACCTGGTTACATTTATTCCTACCGAATTATATATTGGTAGAAAATAAACTAAATGATATTTTACACTTGATTATATTGATTTAAAGAACAAAGATAAACCAAACTTTTGGAAAAATCTAAAAGGGATTGGATTTGGTAGAGAACTAACTGAATTAGATCTTGATAGAATGTCACATGTGCATCCGATTGACGACATGTGCAGTTTATCTCTACTTGATACCCTGCAATATACAAGATACAGAGAAAATTCAGTGGTAAAAGATTCAGAGAGGAGGCGCACACACACAACATACCAACTACTGCACACATGCACATCTCACTCGTAGACAAGCCTGTGCCTTCGATAGCCGCTGTCACCACCATGTCAAGCACGCACACATAACACAACATTGATGTCCTCCCAGTTCTCTTTGAGTGCCTTAACACATCTGGTACAAAAGATAAACAAGCATTCTGAGTCACTGATTATGCATCAAGACGACTGCAATTTCGCAAGTTTCACTCACCGCAGTAAGTTTTAAGTTATAAAGTACTGAATGAACAAACTTGTTTTCGACGGGTCAAAGGAAAGAACATAAGCAATTAGGATATGATTATGCACAACATGCAGTTATGATGAAATGAAGTCAAGAAGCATATGAACATGAGCCGAAATATATGAAGAACACATACAAACTGAACCAAAGCATGGTTCTTATTCATATTTATCTATAGATGCAGGTGCCATCCAAATTGACACATACAAAGGAACTAGGGATCTGCCAAAGAACATGAAGTATTGGTATGCAGAAATAGGTTCATATTTGGTGAACCGAATCCACCAATTGGAGCAATCATCAATGGTTTCCTACGACAGCAGTTTCTCCTCATCAGGGCAGCACCTGCACAAAATAGAGCCTTTAACATTTATAGATCGAGAAGTGGAACATAAAACTTAAAAAGATAGAACAGGAAAGGACCACCTTCCATTGCATCCTGTACTAGGAGCAGCTCCTCTCTCTCCGCCCATGGCCTTGAATTCCTTTACTTGGCACAGTACGCGCACACATCAAGAGGAGAATAAGAGAAGTTGTAGAAGAAGACAGCCGGTGAGAGATTCATACCTCTAGAGCTTCAGGCAGTGGGAGGGAGGCTCCATGCGTGATGTGGGAGAAGGACCTCCGTCTCCATGGGGTAGTGGAGGAGATGCGTCATTCACGGCATCGGGACAAGGAAGGAAGAAGACTTCCCATCCATGGCGCCCAGTTGCTCGAGCGGCGACGGTGCGGTCGATCTGCGAGGGAGACGAAATGATGTGAGGAAGAGATGAGGGTATGTGACGAGGAGGAGTGGAGGGACTCACCTGAGTCACCAGAGCAAGGCCGGAGCCACGCCGACGACGTGCTGTCACAAACCCTAGCTGGTGGGTAAGGTCACGCTTGGCCCCAGGAAGAAGCGCGTCGTATCTGGCCTGATGGGAGGAAGGAGCATTGAGAGGGGGACACGGTGGTGTGCTGGGCGCCGCCGGAGGACGCTGGAATCGGGACGGATCGGGCATCATAGGTGGAGGCGGCGGCGAGAACTGGTTCAGGGAGAGGGAGAGACGAAAAAGAGGAGCGATGGGTGGATCAGTGGGATTTTTCTTTCACGGGGCTGGGTCTTCTTTATTTATCATCCATGCGCTGTGGAAGTGAAAACAAAACGAAAAATGCAAACCTCTCGGCGCCAAAGTGTAAGCCTGACTTTATCTCACTTTACCCAAAAAAAGATTTTACCTCACTTTATTTATTTATTATTATTATTATTATTTACTTTATTTTCCCTCATAAATTACTATTTCTAATTATACTTCAAATAAAAATAATTTACTTAAAATTGATAACTAGAAACATCATGTATACAAAATTGTTGAGTTATCACTATCAAATGAGCCTTTGCATTGCAACGGGTGAAGAAAACACTCACTAATCTAATAACCATGATTCCATATGTTCATGTCCTTTATTTCAACACATGGCATCCAATATGTGTTCCTATTTATCCTTCTTTCCACTCTCGTCGACTATGGCCTCAATGTTCACATCATTACAACACATTGTCAATTTTAAGACGTCTCCCACTCGGCATGGGATGATAAATCTATTTTTTTGGTGAGGTTTTTATGAGGCGTGCTTGCGTGGTTATAGATATTGTTATTTTCTCCATCCTGATTTTGTCGTAGTGTTCATTTTCGAGGAACACAAGATTGAGACGAAATGTGGGCATAAATAGAGCTACACATGCTAGTGATCATTTTGGGCAATGGGATTATGACCTTCTTGATAGAGATGGTCAAACAATTCTACGGTTTGGACCCTCTTAGACACCTCATGACTTTTTTGTAGATTTTAGTCATAGATCTATGACCAATAAAACCACCGTCATTATTTTTTGTCATAAATGAGCTTATTTCTTGTACTGTCCTTCTTTTACTTCTTCTTCTCTTCTTGCTTCTTCTCTTTCTCTTCTTCTACGTAGCTTAGACTCATCCAACAAAGACTAAATTGGCTAATTATCCTACAAAATGACATAATTAGCTTAGTTAGGTGTAAACATCATCAGAACCTTGGTTAGCTCATTAAAATGACCAATTTAACTAAAAATGAAATAATAAGCTCAAAATGGCATAAGAACCTTGGTTAGCTCATGAATATTATATACTTAGCTTGGCTTCCACCTAAATGATATAATTAGCCAATTTAGCTCCAATATGGCTTAATAAGCATAGTTAGCTCCTAGATGACATATTTAACCCAAGTGAGCTCCAAAACGACCTATAGTTAGCTAGGCTTCCACCTAAATGACATAATTAGCTTAGTTAGCTCCAAAATGACCTATTTAATAAAAAATGACCTATAGTTAGCTAAGTTCTCTCCTGAATGACATAATAAGGCTTACGTAGCTCCAAGATGACCTATTCCCCCTAACTTAGGTATTAAATGGCCTGTATTTAGCTTAGCTAGATCCAAAATGGCTTAATAAGAATAGTTTGCTCCGGAATTACCTATTTTTCCCAAGTTAGCTCCGAAATGACCTATAGTTAGCTAGGCTTCCACCTAAATGACATAATTAGCTTACTTAGCTCCAAAATGGTCTATTTAATAAAACATGACCTATACTTAGTTAATTATCCTCAAAATGATATAATTAGCTCCAAAAAGGCATTCTTAGCTAATTTAGCCCGAAGAAGGGGACAAGAAGAGAAGAAAGAGGAAAAATGAAAAGAAGGAAGAAGAAGAAGAAGAGAAGAAGAAGAAGAGAAGAAGAAGGAGAAGGAGAAGGAGAAAGAAGGAGAAGAAGGAGAAGGAGGAGAGAAACTCCTTCTCCTTCTTCTCCTTCTTCTTGTCCTTCTTCTTGTCCTTCTTCTTTTCTTCTTCTCCTCCTCTTCCTTCTCCTTCTCCTCCTCCTCATCCTCGTCCCTCCTCCTTCTTCTTTTACTTCTTCTTCTCTTCTTGCTTCTTCTCTTTCTCTTCTTCTACGTAGCTTAGACTCATCCAACAAAGACTAAATTGGCTAATTATCCTACAAAATGACATAATTAGCTTCGTTAGGTGAAAACATCATAAGAACCTTGGTTAGCTCATTAAAATGACCAATTTAGCTAAAAAATGAAATAATAAGCTCAAAATGGAATAAGAACCTTGGTTAGCTCATGAATATTATATACTTAGCTTGGCTTCCACCTAAATGATATAATTAGCTAATTTAGCTCCAATATGGCTTAATAAGCATAGTTAGCTCCTAAATAACATATTTAACCCAAGTGAGCTCCGAGATGACCTATAGTTAGCTAGGCTTCCACCTAAATGACATAATTAGCTTAGTTAGCTCCAAAATGACCTATTTAATAAAAAATGACCTATAGTTAGCTAAGTTCTCTCCGAAATGACATAATAAGGCTTACGTAGCTCCAAGAAGACCTATTCCCCCTAACTTAGGTATTAAATGGCCTATAATTAGCTTAGCTAGATCCAAAATGGCCTAATAAGCATAGTTTGCTCCGAAATGACATATTTTACCCAAGTTAGCTCCGAAATGACCTATAGTTAGCTAGGCTTCCACCTCAGTGGAATAATTGGCTTACTTAGCTCCAAAATGGTCTATTTAATAAAAGATGACCTATATTTAGGTAATTATCCTCAAAATGACATAATTAGCTCCAAAAGGAATTCTTAGCTAATTTAGCCTGAAGAAGGGGACAAGAGGAGAAGAAAGAGGAAAAATGAAAAGAAGGAAGAAGAAGAAGAAGAGAAGAAGAAGGAGAAGGAGAAGGAGGAAGAAGGAGAAGAAGCAGAAGCAGGTGAGAAGCTCCTTCTCCTTCTTCTTGTGCTTCTTCTTTTCTTTGGCTCCTCCTCTTCCTTTTCCTTCTCCTCCTCCTCCTCCTCCTCCTTCTTTTACTTCTTCTTCACTTCTTGCTTCTTCTATTTCTCTTCTTCAACGTAGCTTAGACTCATCCAACAAAGACTAAATTGGCTAATTATCCTACAAAATGACATAATTAACTTAGTTAGGTGGAAACGTCATAAGAACCTAGGTTAGCTCATTAAAATGACCAATTTAGCTAAAAAATGAAATAATAAGTTCAAAATGGCATAAGAACCTTGGTTAACTCATGAATATTATATACTTAGATTGGCTTCCACCTAAATTATATAATTAGCCAATTTAGCTGCAATATGGCTTAATAAGCATAGTTAGCTCCTAAATGACATATTTAACCCAAGTGAGCTCCGAAATGACCTATAGTTAGCTAGGCTTCCATCTAAATGACATAATTAGCTTAGTTAGCTCCAAAATGACCTATTTAATAAAAAATGACCTAGAGTTAGCTAAGTTCTCTCCTAAGTGACATAATAAGGCTTATGTAGCTCCAAGATGACCTATTCCCCCTAACTTAGGTATTAAATGGCCTATAATTAGCTTAGCTAGATCCAAAATGGCTTAATAAGCATAGTTTGCTCCGGAATGACCTATTTTACCCAAGTTAGCTCCGAAATGACCTATAGTTAGCTAGGCTTCCACCTAAATGACATAATTAGCTTACTTATCTCCAAAATGGTCTATTCAATAAAACATGACCTATACTTAGGTAATTATCCTCAAAATGAAATAATTAGCTCCAAGAAAGCATAATTATCTAATTTAGCCCGAATAAGGGGACAAGAGGAGAAGAAAGAAGAAAAATGAAAAGACGGAAGACGGAAGAAGAAGAGGAAGAGAAGAAGAAGAAGAAGAGAAGAAGAAAGAGAAGGAGAAGGAGGAAGAAGAAGGAGAAGGAGGAGAGAAGCTCGGAAGAAGAAGGAGAAGAAGGAGAAGGAGGAGGTAAGCTCCTTCTCCTTCTTCTTGTCCTTCTTCACCTTCTTCTTGTCCTTTTTCTTTTCTTCTTCTTCTCCTCTTCCTTCTCCTTCTCCTCCTCCTCCTCCTCCTCCTTCATCTTTTACTTCTTCTTCTCTTTCTCTTCTTCTACGTAGCTTAGACTCATCCAACAAAGACTAAATTGGCTAATTATCCTACAAAATGACATAATTAGGTTCGTTAGGTGAAAACATCATAAGAACCTTGGTTAGCTCATTAAAATGACCAATTTAGCTAAAAAATGAAATAATAAGCTCAAAATGAAATAAGAACCTTGGTTAGCTCATGAATATTATATACTTAGCTTGGCTTCCACCTAAATGATATAATTAGCCAATTTAGCTCCAATATGGCTTAATAAGCATAGTTAGCTCCTAGATGACACATTTAACCCAAGTGAGCTCCAAAACGACCTATAGTTAGCTAGGCTTCCACCTAAATGACATAATTAGCTTAGTTAGCTCCAAAATGACCTATTTAATAAAAAATGACCTATAGTTAGCTAAGTTCTCTCCTGAATGACATAATAAGGCTTACGTAGCTCCAAGATGACCTATTCCCCCTAACTTAGGTATTAAATGGCCTATATTTAGCTTAGCTAGATCCAAAATGGCTTAATAAGAATAGTCTGCTCCAGAATTACCTATTTTTCCCAAGTTAGCTCCGAAATGACCTATAGTTAGCTAGGCTTCCACCTAAATGACATAATTAGCTTACTTAGCTCCAAAATGGTCTATTTAATAAAACATGACCTATACTTAGTTAATTATCCTCAAAATGATATAATTAGCTCCAAAAAGGCATTCTTAGCTAATTTAGCCCGAAGAAGGGGACAAGAAGAGAAGAAAGAGGAAAAATGAAAAGAAGGAAGAAGAAGAAGAAGAGAAGAAGAAGGAGAAGGAGAAGGAGAAAGAAGGAGAAGAAGGAGAAGGAGGAGAGAAACTCCTTCTCCTTCTTCTCCTTCTTCTTGTCCTTCTTCTTGTCCTTCTTCTTTTCTTCTTCTCCTCCTCTTCCTTCTCCTTCTCCTCCTCCTCATCCTCGTCCCTCCTCCTTCTTCTTTTACTTCTTCTTCTCTTCTTGCTTCTTCTCTTTCTCTTCTTCTACGTAGCTTAGACTCATCCAACAAAGACTAAATTGGCTAATTATCCTACAAAATGACATAATTAGCTTCGTTAGGTGAAAACATCATAAGAACCTTGGTTAGCTCATTAAAATGACCAATTAAGCTAAAAAATGAAATAATAAGCTCAAAATGGAATAAGAACCTTGGTTAGCTCATGAATATTATATACTTAGCTTGGCTTCCACCTAAATGATATAATTAGCTAATTTAGCTCCAATATGGCTTAATAAGCATAGTTAGCTCCTAAATAACATATTTAACCCAAGTGAGCTCCGAGATGACCTATAGTTAGCTAGGCTTCCACCTAAATGACATAATTAGCTTAGTTAGCTCCAAAATGACCTATTTAATAAAAAATGACCTATAGTTAGCTAAGTTCTCTCCGAAATGACATAATAAGGCTTACGTAGCTCCAAGAAGAACTATTCCCCCTAACTTAGGTATTAAATGGCCTATAATTAGCTTAGCTAGATCCAAAATGGCCTAATAAGCATAGTTTGCTCCGAAATGACATATTTTACCCAAGTTAGCTCCGAAATGACCTATAGTTAGCTAGGCTTCCACCTTAGTGGAATAATTGGCTTACTTAGCTCCAAAATGGTCTATTTAATAAAACATGACCTATATTTAGGTAATTATCCTCAAAATGACATAATTAGCTCCAAAAGGAATTCTTAGCTAATTTAGCCCGAAGAAGGGGACAAGAGGAGAAGAAAGAGGAAAAATGAAAAGAAGGAAGAAGAAGAAGAAGAGAAGAAGAAGGAGAAGGAGAAGGAGGAAGAAGGAGAAGAAGGAGAAGCAGGTGAGAAGCTCCTTCTCCTTCTTCTTGTGCTTCTTCTTTTCTTTGGCTCCTCCTCTTCCTTTTCCTTCTCCTCCTCCTCCTCCTCCTCCTTCTTTTACTTCTTCTTCACTTCTTGCTTCTTCTATTTCTCTTCTTCAACGTAGCTTAGACTCATCCAACAAAGACTAAATTGGCTAATTATCCTACAAAATGACATAATTAACTTAGTTAGGTGGAAACGTCATAAGAACCTAGGTTAGCTCATTAAAATGACCAATTTAGCTAAAAAATGAAATAATAAGCTCAAAATGGCATAAAAACCTTGGTTAACTCATGAATATTATATACTTAGATTGGCTTCCACCTAAATTATATAATTAGCCAATTTAGCTGCAATATGGCTTAATAAGCATAGTTAGCTCCTAAATGACATATTTAACCCAAGTGAGCTCCGAAATGACCTATAGTTAGCTAGGCTTCCATCTAAATGACATAATTAGCTTAGTTAGCTCCAAAATGACCTATTTAATAAAAAATGACCTAGAGTTAGCTAAGTTCTCTCCTAAGTGACATAATAAGGCTTATGTAGCTCCAAGATGACCTATTCCCCCTAACTTAGGTATTAAATGGCCTATAATTAGCTTAGCTAGATCCAAAATGGCTTAATAAGCATAGTTTGCTCCGGAATGACCTATTTTACCCAAGTTAGCTCCGAAATGACCTATAGTTAGCTAGGCTTCCACCTAAATGACATAATTAGCTTACTTATCTCCAAAATGGTCTATTCAATAAAACATGACCTATACTTAGGTAATTATCCTCAAAATGAAATAATTAGCTCCAAGAAAGCATAATTATCTAATTTAGCCCGAATAAGGGGACAAGAGGAGAAGAAAGAAGAAAAATGAAAAGACGGAAGACGGAAGAAGAAGAGGAAGAGAAGAAGAAGAAGAAGAGAAGAAGAAAGAGAAGGAGAAGGAGGAAGAAGAAGGAGAAGGAGGAGAGAAGCTCGGAAGAAGAAGGAGAAGAAGGAGAAGGAGGAGGTAAGCTCCTTCTCCTTCTTCTTGTCCTTCTTCACCTTCTTCTTGTCCTTTTTCTTTTCTTCTTCTTCTCCTCTTCCTTCTCCTTCTCCTCCTCCTCCTCCTCCTCCTTCATCTTTTACTTCTTCTTCTCTTTCTCTTCTTCTACGTAGCTTAGACTCATCCAACAAAGACTAAATTGGCTAATTATCCTACAAAATGACATAATTAGGTTCGTTAGGTGAAAACATCATAAGAACCTTGGTTAGCTCATTAAAATGACCAATTTAGCTAAAAAATGAAATAATAAGCTCAAAATGAAATAAGAACCTTGGTTAGCTCATGAATATTATATACTTAGCTTGGCTTCCACCTAAATGATATAATTAGCTAATTTAGCTCCAATATGGCTTAATAAGCATAGTTAGCTCCTAAATAACATATTTAACCCAAGTGAGCTCCGAGACGACCTATAGTTAGCTAGGCTTCCACCTAAATGACATAATTAGCTTAGTTAGCTCCAAAATGACCTATTTAATAAAAAATGACCTATAGTTAGCTAAGTTATCTCCGAAATGACATAATAAGGCTTACGTAGCTCCAAGAAGACCAATTCCCCCTAACTTAGGTATTAAATGGCCTATAATTAGCTTAGCTAGATCCAAAATGGCCTAATAAGCATAGTTTGCTCCGAAATGACATATTTTACCCAAGTTAGCTCCGAAATGACCTATAGTTAGCTAGGCTTCCACCTCAGTGACATAATTAGCTTACTTAGCTCCAAAATGGTCTATTTAATAAAAGATGACCTATATTTAGGTAATTATCCTCAAAATGACATAATTAGCTCCAAAAAGGAATTCTTAGCTAATTTAGCCCGAAGAAGGGGACAAGAGGAGAAGAAAGAGGAAAAATGAAAAGAAGGAAGAAGAAGAAGAAGAGAAGAAGAAGGAGAAGGAGAAGGAGGAAGAAGGAGAAGAAGGAGAAGTAGGTGAGAAGCTCCTTCTCCTTCTTCTCCTTCTTCTTGTGCTTCTTCTTTTCTTTGGCTCCTCCTCTTCCTTTTCCTTCTCCTCCTCCTCCTCCTTCTTTTACTTCTTCTTCACTTCTTGCTTCTTCTCTTTCTCTTCTTCAACGTAGCTTAGACTCATCCAACAAAGACTAAATTGGCTAATTATCCTACAAAATGACATAATTAACTTAGTTAGGTGGAAACGTCATAAGAACCTAGGTTAGCTCATTAAAATGACCAATTTAGCTAACAAATGAAATAATAAGCTCAAAATGGCATAAGAACCTTGGTTAACTCATGAATATTATATACTTAGATTGGCTTCCACCTAAATTATATAATTAGCCAATTTAGCTGCAATATGGCTTAATAAGCATAGTTAGCTCCTAAATGACATATTTAACCCAAGTGAGCTCCGAAATGACCTATAGTTAGCTAGTCTTCCATATAAATGACATAATTAGCTTAGTTAGCTCCAAAATGACCTATTTAATAAAAATGACCTGTAGTTCGCTAAGTTCTCTCCTAAGTGACATAATAAGGCTTATGTAGCTCCAAGATGACCTATTCCCCCTAACTTAGGTATTAAATGGCCTATAATTAGCTTAGCTAGATCCAAAATGGCTTAATAAGCATAGTTTGCTCCGGAATGACCTATTTTACCCAAGTTAGCTCCGAAATGACCTATAGTTAGCTAGGCTTCCACCTAAATGACATAATTAGCTTACTTATCTCCAAAATGGTCTATTCAATAAAACATGACCTATACTTAGGTAATTATCCTCAAAATGAAATAATTAGCTCCAAGAAAGCATAATTATCTAATTTAGCCCGAATAAGGGGACAAGAGGAGAAGAAAGAGGAAAAATGAAAAGACGGAAGACGGAAGAAGAAGAAGAAGAGAAGAAGAAGAAGAAGAGAAGAAGAAAGAGAAGGAGAAGGAGGAAGAAGAAGGAGAAGGAGGAGAGAAGCTCGGAAGAACAAGGAGAAGAAGGAGAAGGAGGAGGTAAGCTCCTTCTCCTTCTTCTGCTCCGTCTTCACCTTCTTCTTGTCCTTCTTCTTTTCTTCTTCTTCTCCTCTTCCTTCTCCTTCTCCTCCTCCTCCTCCTCCTCCTTCATCTTTTACTTCTTCTTCTCTTCTTGCTTCTTCTCTTTCCCTTCTTCTACGTAGCTTAGACTCATCCAACAAAGACTAGATTGGCTAATTATGCTACAAAATGACATAATTAGCTTAGTTAGGTGAAAAGATCATAAGAACCTTGGTTAGCTCGTTAAAATGACCAATTTAGCTAAAAGATGAAATAATAAGCTCAAAAAGGCATAAGAACCTTGGTTAGCTCATGAATATTATATACTTAGCTTGGCTGCCACCTAAATGATATGATAAGCCAATTTAGCTCCAAAATGGCTTAATAAGCATAGTTAGCTCCTAAACGACATCTTTAACCCAAGTGAGCTCTGAAACGACCTATAGTTAGCTAGGCTTCCACCTAAATGACATAATTAGCTTTGTTAGCTCAAAAATGACCTATTTAGTAAAAAATGACCTATAGTTAGCTAAGTTCTCTCGTAAATGACATAATAAGGCTTACGTAGCTCCAAGATGACCTATTCCCCCTAACTTAGGTATTAAATGGCCTATAATTAGCTTAGCTAGATCCAAAATGGCTTAATAAGCATAGTTTGCTCCGGAATGACATATTTTACCCAAGTAGCTCCGAATTGTCGTATAGTTAGCTAGGCTTCTACCTAAATGACATAATTAGCTTACTTAGCTCCAAAATGGTCTATTTAATAAAACATGACCTTTAGTTACCTAATTATCCTCAAAATGACATAATTAGCTCCAAAAAGGCATAATTAGCTAATTTAGCCCAAAGAAGGGGACAAGAGGAGAAGAAAGAGGAAAAATGAGAAGAAGGAAGAAGAAGAAGAAGAGAAGAAGGAGAAGAAGGAGAAGGAGTCCATCTCCTTCTTCTCCTCCTTCTCCTTCTTCTTGTCCTTCTTCTTTTCTTCTTCTTCTCCTCTTCCTTTTCCTTCTCCTCCTCCTCCTTCTTATTCTTCTTTTTCTTCTCCTTCTTCTTCTCTTCTTGCTTCTTCTGTTCTTGCTTCTTCTCTTTCTTCTTCTATGTAGGTTATTTTCCCCAACAAAGACATACTTAGCTAATTATCCTCCAAAATGACATAATTAGCATAGTTAGGTAAAAACATCATAAGAACCTTGGTTAGCTCATTAAAATGACTAATTTAGCTCCAAATTGACCTAATAAGGTCAAAATGGATTAATAATCATAGTTGGCTACAAAATGACATATTTTATCCAAGTTAGCTCTAGAATGACCTATACTTAGCTAAGTTCTCTCCTAAATGACATAATTAGGCTATGTAGCTCCAAGATGACCTATTCCACCTAACTTAGTTATTAAATGGCCTATACTTAGCTATGTTCTCTCCGAAATAACCTATATATACTTCTTCATCTAGTATTCTTCTTCTAACTTTCTTATTTGTCATTTTGCAGATTACATTCACTTCACGGGAAGCTTGGATTATATTGATGGAATGCTTGAATATGATTTCTTGTACCATGGCTTCACGGAAGCTTGTATTGAAACTATTGTAGTATATGGATATATATGAAACTTTGTATGCATGTGGATGAAACTGGTGTAATATATGGTTTGGTACGGATGCAACTTGCATAATATGTATGTACTATGGATGAAAGTTATTTTAATATGGTTATGAGTACGTAAACAAATTTATTTTTGTCAAATATATATATATATGTATATATATATACTGATTACTGTGAAAATTGCTGGATATAATAAGAAATAAAATAAAAGGGGTTGTTTTCAGCCTTTGCCGTCTGCCCCCTCATGGCAAAGGGTGGAGAGCAGTCGACAAAGAGGGAAGATAGAGGGGCTGGTTCCCACCTTTGCCGTTAGCCCCCTCAGGGAAAAGGGGGGAGGGCAGACGACAAAGATGGGAGAGAGAGGGGCTGGTTCCCCCCTTTGCCGTCATCCCCCTCATGGCAAAGGGGGGAGGGCAGACGACAAAGTGGGGAGAGAGAGTGGCTGGTTCCCCCCTTTGCCGTCAGCCCCCTCATGGCAAAGTGTGGAGGGCAGACGACAAAGAGGGGAGAGAGAGGGGCTGGTTTCCCCCTTTGCAGTCATCCCCCTCATGGCAAAGGGGGGAGGGCTGACGACAAAGAGGGGAGGCCTGCCGTTAACACTTAACGGGACCGTTGGTGGATCTGCCATCCCATTTAATTTGCCGTCTGCCCCCTCATGGCAAAGATTCTTTGCCGTCCGCTTTGCAAAAGCAGACGGCAAAGAACCTATTCACCGGAATTTTTTTTGCCGTCTACTGAGAGACGGCAAAGCCTTTGCCGTCTGTGGTTCCCCCCTTTGCCGTCAGCCATGGCAGATGGAAAATTATAAATTCCAGTAGTGTATGTGGAAAATAAGCTTTCTACGAACCTGTGATGAGGAAGACATAAAAGCGACAGACTGCATAATAAAGTTCTTTATCACAGGAGGCAATATAAAGTGACGTTCCTTCACACTAAGAGGACACACATCCAAACCTCAAAAGCGCATGACAACCTCTACTTCCCTCTGCGAAGGGCCTATCTTGTACCTTTACTTTTTGCCCTTGAAAGAGTCATGGTGATCTACACCAATTCCTTATTTCGCCTTTATCTTGGCTAACGTCATATGCTAGGGAAAGATCTATATTCATATGTCAACTTGGAAGTAAGTATTCATGAATTATTATTGTTGACATTACCCCTGAGGTAAATATTTGGGAGGCGAAACTATAAGCCCCTATATTTCTGTGTGTTCGACTGAAATTTGATCTCATGAGTACCACGTGAGTTGTAGCAATTGCAGAAGATAAAAGGATGATTGAGTATGTGGATTTGATTTACAAGTTCTTATTTGACCATTCCGGATGTTGTGATAAATTGCAATTCCTTCAATGACTAAAGGCTATCGGTTGTTAATTCTCACTAAGGCTCTTGATCCATACTTTACCTTGTGAAGGAATTGTCACTTTAGCAGAAGAGTTCATATGATGGTATTGCTGTTCTGATTATGATCATGATGCCTGCATGTCCGTATCTTGTTTTTCGACACCTCTCTCTCTAAACATGTGGGCATATTTATTGATCTCGGCTTTCGCTTGAGGACAAGCGAGGTCTAAGCTTGGGGGAGTTGATACGTCCATTTTGCATCATGCTTTCATGTTGATAATTATCACTTTTTGGGCTGTTATTACACTTCACGGTACAATACTTATGCCTCTTCTCTCTTATTTTGCAAGGTTTACATGAAGAGGGAGAATGCCGGCAGCTGGAATTCTTGCCTGAAAAAGGAGCAAGTTTGAAATACCTATTCTGCGCAACTCCAAAAGCCGTGAAAGTCAATGACGATTTATTTTGGATTTTATAAAAAATACTGGGCCGAAGAAGTACCGGAGGGGCGCTAGTAGGAGGCCACAAGCCTGCTAGGCGCGGCCTCCCCCTTGGCCGCGCCTAAGGGGAATTGTGGGCTCCCAACTAGCCCTCTAGCTCCCCTCTTTAGCTACAAGAAGGGTTTCGTTCCAGAAAAGATCAAGAGGAGGCTTTCGGGAGGAATCGCCGCCGCCACGAGGCGGAACTTGAGCAGAACCAATCTAGAGCTCTGGCAGGACGATCCTGCCTGGGAAACTTCCCTCCCGGAGGGGGAAATCATCGCCATCGTCATCACCAACACTCCTCTCATCGGAGGGGACTCATCACCATCAACATCTTCATCAGCACCATCTCATCTCCAAACCCTAGTTCATCTCTTGTAACCAATCTCCGTCTCGCGACTCCGATTAGTACTTGTAAGGTTGCTAGTAGTGTTAATTACTCTTTGTAGTTGATGCTAGTTGGATTACTTGGTGGAAGATTATATGTTCAGATCTTTGATACTACTCATTACCTCTCTGGTCATGAATATGATTATGATTTGTGAGTAGTCACTTTTGTTCCCGAGGACATGGGATAAGTCATGCTATAAGTAGTCATGTGAATTTGCTATTCGTTCGATATTTTGATGTGTTGTATGTTGTTTTTCCTCTGGTGGTGTTATGTGAACGTCGACTACATAACACTTCACCATTTTTTTGACCGGCTACTGTAGGAAAACCCCCCACAGCCTTTTTTCTTTTATTCCCATATATAAGAGCAGTATGTACAAGAAGAAATTATAATGTACAAAAGGGAAGACGAAGGCATTGGGAAGTAATAAGTAGATGATGGGTTGCTAGAGTGACAGAAGCTTAAACCCTAGTTTATGCCTTGCTTCATAAGGGGTGATTTGGATCCACTAGTTGAATGCTATGGTTAGACTTTGTCTTAATTCTTATTTCGTAGTTGTGGATGCTTGCGAGAGGGGTTGGTCATAAGTGGGATGCTGGTCCAAGTAAGGGCAGTACCCAAGCGCCGCTCCACCCACATATCAAACTATCAAAGTAGCGAACGCGAATCGTATGAACATGATGAAAACTAGCTTGACAGAAATTCCCATGTGTCCTCGGGAGTTCTTTACCTCCTATAAGAGTTTGTCCAGGCTTGTCCCTCTCTACAAAAGGGATTGGGCGACTTTGCTGCATCGTTGTTACTTTTGTTACTTGCTACTTGCTACGAATCATCTCACCACACAACTATGTGTTACCAATAATTTTAGTGCTTGCAGAGAATACCTTGCTGAAAACCACTTGTCAGATCCTTCTACTCCTCGTTGGGTTCGACACTCTTACTTATAGAAAGGACTACGATATATCCCCTATACTTGTGGGTCATCATATGTTTAATGCTATGCTTGGGTTTACCTTAACGATTTCTAGTAGTTGCGGATGCTTGCTAGAGTTCCAATCATAAGTGTATACGATCCAAGTATAGAAAGTGTGTTAGCGTATGCCTCTCCCTCATTGCACATGATAAGTATCTATCATGTTATATTGAATTACCTATGGACAATCTTTTTCTTGCGTTATGCAAAAAGCTTTGTACTAAACAACCCCAAAATTTTATTTACTCGCTCTCTATTTTCTTGCAAAGTACTTCTAGTTTTATTCTTGTTTTAGGTAAAGCAAATGTTAAGAGCGCGTAGAGTTTTACCGGTGGTCGGTAGAACTTGAGGGAATATTTGTTCTACCTTTAGTTCCGCGTTGGGTTCGACACTGTTACTTATCTAAAAAGGCTCCAAAGGACCCCTACACTTGTGGGTTATCTAGACCTTTTTCACGCGCCGTTTACGGGGAGCAATAGCGTGGGGTGAATATTCTCCTGTGTGCTTGTTTGCTTTATCACTAAGTAATTTTTACTTTTGGTTATTAGTTCTTTTATATCTTGAGGTATGGATATGGAACAGGAAACACTAAACAAATTAGTTGTACTTGGTACTCATGGGGATGGGGAACATCCTGAAACCATCAATGCTCGTTATGTGGAAAATATTAAACTCTACTTTGATAATCCTAACAAAACCCCATTGAACTTGATAATGGGAGTAATGTTGGATTAACGTGAATACTTTAGGGATTATCGCTTGACTCAAAAATGGAAATTGTTATGGGATCAAATTCGTATGTTGCATTGGTATGCTTGGAATTTATGCGAGATAAATGTGATTATGCTTGTTTCTCTAGGATGAAGGCTCGACACCTCCCCTTTTCTAAGATCGAAAGTATGTCTAGAGGGTGGGTGATTAGACTACCTGACAAGATAAAAAGTTAGCCTGTTCCTAATTTTAAGTGTGGGCTAGTTTTAGCAAATATGACTAGTCAAGTACACCCTACTCATGCACATCTAAGAGTATAGTAGCGGAAAGTAAAACATGCAAGTGTAAAGTAGAGGGTAAGGTAGGGAGATCAAACGCAAAGGTTGACACGATGATTTTTGGCATGGTTCTGATAGGTGGCACTATCGTACGTCCATGTTAGTGGAGACTTCAACCCACGGAGCGTAACGACTGCAAGATTCCACGGAGGTCTCCACCCCCAAGGGGTCCACAAAGAAGCGGCCTTGTCTAGTACACCATGGCTTCCGTCCACACAGGACTAGCCTCACTCATCATAGATCTTCACAAAGTAGGTGATCTCCTTATCCTTACAAACATCTTGGTTCAACTCCACAACATGAAGTAGGAGGCTCCCAAGCGACACATAACCAATCTTGGGGGCACCACCCTCCAAAAGGTAATAGATGTGGTAGAGCGATGAAATCCTTGCTCTTCTGCTTCAAAACATAGTATTCTCAACACTCAATCACTCTCTCTCAGATATGATAGTATTCTCAACACTCAATCACTCTCTCTCAGATATGATAAACGTAGGAGAGAATAATTTTTTGGAAAGTAACTTGGGGAGGCTAGAAATCAAGGCTCAAATGGTTGGAATGGAATCTATTGATCTCAATACATGAGTAGGCGGCTCTCTCTCAAAAAATGGATCTCGCAAGTGTAAGTGCGTTCTGAGTGCTTCCTCTACAAATGAGAGGTAGGTGGACGGGTATAAATAGGCATCCCCCAAAATCCAACCATTCAACATTATTTCCCAACTCGGTGACAACGAAATGAATCTGAGTGGTACTGAATTGCACTAAATGTGTGTAGCGACCCGACTAAAAACGAGTCAAGCCTCTGTGTTTCTGTGCCATCCCTGGATCAGTATGCTAGCACACAGAGTACATCAATGTATATATCAAAGTACAATCACATGTAAATAGCGTAAAACTGATATATACCTTAAATATTTCAGCGGAAGCGGTCAAGGGAGTGGAGTCCCAATAAACACCAACGGCAAGTTGAGTGTAGACCGTAACCCCGAATCGTACTCTTACTCGTCGAAGAACAATATCTGCAACATAAGACGTTGCAGCCGTGTAGGTCAGCATATTGATTATGCCGGCAAGTCACATAAGAGAGGGGTGAAAAGTAATCATCTATACTATATGCAAATATGGCAGGTGGGGCTATAAGTTTTTAGCGAAAAGCAAGTTTTCTCCTACATCAAGAGAGGGCTAAAAGCAAAATGTTACTACATTGTTGGTTGTTACCGAGATGGTTCCGCCAACCAATTCTCATACCCGAGTTGTTAATAATTCCCACATCAATATTATTATTTGTGTTGAGAATTTCAGATAACTTCAGTTCCTTTGGCTCAAGTTGTCCATGACCGTGGACACGACTGATCGATTAGGTTTGAGTACTCTGTAGAGTTTTGCACACGTTCCCCACAAGATTTGATCGCCTCCGTGTATGTCCTCGCACTCCAGGGTGTTTGAAGACCGGGTGATCAAAACATGGTCTTTCAACGGGTCCCTCTGAATCCCTGTTGGTGCCCATCCAATCCTACCGTTCTTCTACATCTGCTAGCACCGCCTGTCCAGAGTCGCCACGTTGTACAACCAAGCCAGAGCCCATAATGGCTTGTGGCTGTGCAGGTAAGCCTTGGGTCTTGAAAATATCCGTCCGTCTCTTTTGAGCCTGGGTGAAGCTTTCCGCAAGATGTCATGGCCGTCTCCAGCATCCCGGGTCATCCACTGGTTTCTCCAGGGAGCCGATCAACCATCCTTCACCCAGAGTTGCATTGCATCACGAGGTCTTTAAAAGTCTTGACTTAACCGGTCTTGGTTATTAAATTATTCTCACATCACTCGTGATAAACTCTCAACCAGAATCTCGTGTACTCAAGCATAGCAATATGAAATTTGTCGTCCCGGGCCAAGTAACGGGGTTGTTGGGTGCCTACCACATGATACTACAATATGTAACCATAATTTCCAAGTACCTACTCAGCATGCAATTGGGCATAGGATGGTAGAACTACCTTGCATAAAACATAGGTGATACATGATCAAATGACTTGCCTGGTGATGTTGACGAAGAAGAATTTCTCGAGAAAATAACTTGATAGACTACTCGTCACTCTCTGATGAAATCTATATAATCAAACATAGTATTCACATAAGCACTCACACTAGCAATCATTCTAGCAATCAATTAACAAACAGCAATAAAAGTTGATGCAATTAGAAATCAATAAGAGAGAGCGGATAAAAATCCAAAGGAAACTTCAAAGAAGCTAGGAAGCCTTCTACTACATCAAACACTATATAGTTTTTGTTCTAACAGAAAATAAAACACTAAAATAGAAAAATAACAGAAAACAAAATATAAAATAACTAAGATAACAGAAGTAAAATTTACAAGACAATATTAGTTTATAAGTATTTTCAAAATAAGAAATCAAACTAGCAATGCAATCAATTCGCAAGTTAGTATAGAACTAGAATTGATTCCATGCAAACAAATAAGAATAAATAAAATAAAATTTTGTTGTTGTTGAAATGTTACTGGTAAATATCAGAAAACATAATATAACCTGTCACAATTACAAAAATAAACAAATTAAGAACAATTAATACAAAAGAAATAGCAAGAAAACAAAAAAGCCTAAACAGAATCTGTTTTGCTTAAAACCCTAAGTAAAAGTATTTAAAAAAAATTGAAAATTAAACTACTGAAAGATATGATCAATAGGAAACAGTAGCAAAAATAATTAATTTAAAAGCTATTTTTAAACTCCCGGTATAAGCAAAACAAGCTTTAAATCAAATCTGATCTAATTCAAATTGTATAAAGCCAAACATAGACAAATTATATATCTACAGAAACTACATAAAATTTGTGATCCAGCGCAAAATGAATCACCTAATTCGGAGTTATAGACTAACAGATATGAATTTTCTAAGATTGCAATTTTCTGAAAAAACTGCAATACGGGATTTCGTGAATCTCACCATGGTTGACAGAGAGGAAGAACTTCGGCGAGGTAGCTGCTCCGGCGAGGTGGGGAGGTCGCCGGCGGGGAGGGGGAATGGCGGAGGGGATCCCGGAGGCGAGGAAATGGGCGTCAGGGGCTCCTGGGCGTTCTTCTGTTCGGCTCCTTGCAGGAACAACAATGGTGGGGGCGTCGTGGCTACGGGCAGGGAGAGGGCGAGCTGATGGGGAAAATGGAACGAGGAGAGGAGGGGCGTTCTTGTAGGGTGGTGGGAGGCTCGGGAAGGAAGTGTAGCCCGTGAATCGGGGGAGGGAAACTTCCTGGGAAGCTTCTGCCATGGCCACAGAAGGAAGCTCGTGAGGAGGAAGAAGAAGGTGGGATTGGGCCAGATTGGTTTCCTAACGTGGCCCAAGTACATTCCTAAAATAAGAGATCTCTTTCCCTTTTTATTAAAACAGGAATTAATACGATTAAAAAGAAATAGAATATCCTCGGAATATAGGGGTATAATATATTAAAATTTTCAGAAAAATAAATTCAAAAAGATGGACATTTTTCCACGGCCAAAATACTTCAAAAAAATGTTTTTTTTCAGAAAATACCCTAAATGCTTTATTTCGTTTTGCAAATAATTACTCAAATAAATCTTGGGTGTCATGGCTCAAATATTTCAAAGAATATCCCCGTGTTTGGAGGGTCATGTTTCTCCTCTCTTTTTCTCTTGTTTGACAAAGTATTGTTCCCGGCATTCCGTGAGTGAAGAAGAAAACAAAATGCAAATGAAAAATCGAAAGGAAATTCAAGTACCACCTTGGTTCAAATTCTTTGTAGTTGAAGAAGTCATGCTATCTCCTCTCGCTGGTTTTGAAAAGATGAATTTGAACTCACAGGAAATGGGCAACCCATTTTATTCCCTCTCATTCAAAAGTTTTTGAAAAGTTTCAAATTGCACTCAAGTTTCAATCACTCAAACAAACAAACAATCAATCTAATAATTTTATTAACATTCTGAAATTTGGGATGTTACAATGTTGCAACTTTGGAATTCTCGGTGAGACCGATATAGGAATGTCGGTAGTACCAATACGATGATCCATACTAGTTCCAAAATCTCGGTGAGACCGATTTCAAACTCGGAAATTATGAAACTTGAAATCTTCTCAACAGAAAGTTGGTCACACAATCTCGGTGGCATCGATAGGAATGCTGGTTGTACCGAGATGGTGGGTTTGGCATAGGATCTGTCTTAGTGTAAAATCTATAGGGCCGAGTTGGAAATGTTGGTGGCACCGATTTTGTTTATGTGGCTAGGGACACATATATTTTGTGGGAGAATGGATGAGTATTTTTGGTGGCTATCTCTAAGCACTAGAGCAACCAATTCATTATAGCACCTCATCCCCTTTTAATAGTATTGGCTCTCCTATGGACTCTAGGTGATCTCTCAAAAATATAAATGTAGAGTTTTCTTGCTTGAAGCTCGAGCCAACTCTATTCCTTCCTTGCATCAAAGGGGCATTGTAATGCCCCAAGAGTGTAACTTGCCTTATTTGGAACTTTCTGCATGTGGGTCCATCTTGTCATTGCAATGAGAGTATATTCCATGTGGTATTTCATGTGCTCATGTCTTGTTTTCCTTTGCACGCATGCATCCATTTCATTCCAAGCTTTCATTGTGTTGTTGTTTTGTGAATCCAGGGTGTGGTGATGAGGTGTGATGATATGTGATGGTGTGATATGTCGTAATGAGTGGTGCATTTGGAGTGGGGTGCAACTTGTGAGGTTTCAAATAGGATTCAAAACTTCCCCCCTCTCTATTTATCTCAAGCCCAAGTTTCACTTGCCCCATCCCTGTTTTAAAAATGCCCATGCTTTAATTAGTATGATTTGTGGTGGATGTGATGCTAGTATTTGTTGTTTTGAAACAATGTTTTAGTGGTGCAAATATTCACATAAAAAATCAATTAAATCCAGTTTTCTAAATATTTATATGCTCCAAATATTCCTTTTCCTTTTATTTAAATAGGTCATAATTCCTTATGACCAGGGGAATTTTTGTTTTATTTTTAGCCTCAACAGATTTGCCTGTGCATTTAGTTTTGTTTCTGTTTGTTTTCAATAGGAAAACACCACTTGGTTTTCGTTTTTCTTATCTGGCGCATCGAGCACGCCTTCTCTCCCTAGCTGACCCATCTCCTTATCGCGCGCCAGCCTATCCCTTTAGATGGCCTCACCTTCCTCCTCCCTCTTCCGTCAGTTTCGTCAGAGGGGAGCCGAGACAGAGAGCAACGCCGTCACGGACGTCGAGGCCACGCGTCCCTCGCCTCCTCCTCCTCCATAAATATCCCTTGGCGTCCATGCAGAGCCTAGGGTTCCTCCAAGCCGCCGCCACTCTTTCCCCATCTCCTCCTCCCTCTCCCTCGTCGGCATCAGGTAAGTGAGCGAGCTCCTCCGCCATGGCCATGACTTGAGGAGGCCCTCGCCGTCACTGCCATGCTCATGCGTCCTCTCCAACCCTTCGGCGAGCACGCGGGACCGCCGGAGAACCCGTTCCCGCAGCTAGGAAGAGCAGATCTGCAATTCTACCCCTACATCGACGGCGACCTGCTTCCTCTCCGTCGATCCCCTCCGCCGCGTCTTCTTCCACTTCTTCCTCTGCCTCCTCTCCGGCAGGCACGACATCCTCGTCCAATGGTTGAGCCCAAGTCTTCCTTCCCCCTTCCTGTCAGTAGATCCAGCGCATAGGATTGTAGCTTCGCGCCGAGCATGTCTCTATCGCCGGCGCCGCCTGGCAACGTCGAGCAGCAGATGTAGGCCTCCTCGAGGAGAGATAGTTTAGGAAATGGACCCGTGGGAGCTCCTACTCTCTTCCATCGACGGGCCGTAGATAAATTTGGTGTAGATCGCCGGCGTGGTGCCTCCCGTGTTCCGGCCACCGTCGGGTAGAGGAAGAACTAGAGTTGTTGCTCAATAGAGTTAACTCCTCTACTCTCTTAAGATCTGAGCACGTAGCGTAGTGGCAGGTGGGTTTTGGTGCAGTAGGCGGTTGTGGGTTCGAGTCCCGCAACGCGCACCCCTTTTTGCTAATTGTTTTCGGCACAGTAGCTTCAGAGAAGGGTTACCTGCTCCCATCTTTGTTCCTGTCGATCCAAAGCACACTAGTCTAGTGGTGTTAGTTGCTGGGGTGATCCAGGGGCACCTAGGTTCGAATACCCCAAACCTTTTATTTTTTTGCTTATTTCTTTTTCTGTTTTTCTTTTGTTTTCTATGTAGTTGCTGTGGTGTACTAGGATAGCTAGTGTGGTATTATTTTTTTTGCCTCACAACCAGTATATTTACCTTGCTCTCGTTAGGTGCATGAGTGTTCTGGTATGCTTATGCTAGTGAGCTAGTGCATGTGTGATCCAGCTCATGTATGTGTATGTGTAGGTGATATTGTTATTTGTGTATGCTTTCAACTATATGCATGTGTTTATGCTTGCTGTGTGTAGGTGATCATGAGATGTGCATGTGTATATAGAGGGTGCAACTCTCATGAGGTGTGCTTGTGTGGTGCAAGCACCCTAGGGCATATGTGATGTAGTTTGTCCATGTAGGTGAGAGTGTGAGATTTCCATGTGGAGTTGTGTGTGTGTGTGTGTGCATGTGTGTGTGTGTCACACACATGACCAAGGCGTGATGTTACTTGATAAGCACTTATGGAAAGCTTGTATGTGTAGGTGTAGGAAGCATGTTGTGGGTCAAAACTAGTGTGTGTGTTTCAACTAGCATGTGTAGGTTCTTATTATATGTGTGCTTGATGTATGTGAATGTGAGGTGGTGTGCTAAGGCACATAGACATGAGGTCTACCCCTCATGTGCACCATGGGATTTGTGAGAGTTTGCAAGTGATCTGTAGGTGATGATCAAGTGAGGAGCACATGTGATATAACACTATTCACCTCTATGTGAATCAATGTCTATTTTTCTTCTTAGCTTTGTGCCCATTTGTTCTATGCAAGTACCTAGGTATTATATATGTTTTTGGGGGTAGAATCATCCCAGGAATCCATTGGTGGAATCGGATTCCACTTTGGAACACTTTCTGGGAATGTCATATTTCTGTTTTGATCAATGTTTGGAGCTTGGTTCCATGTGATGTGATGAGCCCAAGAGGTTGATTCCTTGTTGTGGCAGTAGAAGGTGAACCCCTCTATAGCATGTTGGTTTTGTTTCATGCTTAGGAGTTTTCATGTGCAAGTTGTGCCTAGTCAAATTAGGCATGTGGCTAAAAATTTCAGATTAGTGAAAATCTGTGATTTTCACTAAGTGTGAGAAACTGTTGTTATTTTCTTCCCTTGTAGTTGTGCTTGCAAAAGTTCATGTGTTGGGAATCAGCCCTTGCAATCAACTGGAAAGTTGTAGATTTTGTGTTTGTCTATCTCTTTGTCAATTTTCATTCCATTTGGCTTCCTGTAGATACTGTTTTGGGTGATGTAAAAATGCTTCAGGGCATAAACAGCTACTCGAAATCTGAGAATTTCACTAAGTCCCTGAAAACTGATATTTTTGTCCAAGTTAGCAGTTGTAGAACGTTCTGTGTGTAACTCCTTTGTATTATCTTTTTGCTCATGCTAGTAGAACTTTTGAATAGCTTCTGCCACATATCTTATTTGGCACATTTGGGTGGCCGTAGGTGCTCTGCATGTAGGTCTCAAACTGCTATGATGATGTTTAGGACAGAATGTATTGTTTTGTTGTTTTGATGCTTGTGAGTGCATAGTTGATGGTGTGGTGATATCCCTTGCACCACCCCATCCATATTTGTTTTTTTTGTGATATGGCAACCTGGGAATACCAGAAGTATGCCAATGGAGTGTGTTGTGATGGATTTGATCCGTAGGACTCCATTTCTTGTTTCATTGTTTCCGGTTGATCCGTAGCTCCGTTCGTAATGTTCTTTATATGTTTTTGCATCATTTTCGCGTGATGTATCTGTTCATGCCATCCTCATGCATGTTAAGATAGCTTAGAGTGCAGTTCTGTCCAGAAGTTTGTATTTTCTTCTCATGCATGTGCAAGTAGCTAGAATACAGATGCATGTTCATTCTCATGCATCATGTGCTTGTTGCATCTTGTTGTGTTGTTGTTCATTGGATGCTATTTTTATGTTGGGTAGCACCGGGATTAGAGAGCGATTACGTGTATCTGGGAGAGTACGTGCAGGAGGAACAAGATCAGTTCCAAGCTGAAGACATCACAAGCAAGATGATATGACCTTGATTCCATCTCTAGACTTGTTATGCTTGATTCATGTTTCCTTCGTCATATGCTTGCTACCGACCATTGAAATAATCCCGGTGAAGCTTTGGTTCTCCCAGAGTTGAGGCTTTCCTCTAAGGAATCCGACGAGATCAAGAGATTCGTGATAGAGGATTACTTTGCGGACTGTGACCGTTTGTGATGGACTAGTTGGAGCACCTTTCAGGGCTTAATATTTTGGAAAGCCATGCCCACGGTTATGTGGCAACTTGGAATAATTGTTAACATCTGGTTATAGATAACTTGAACATAATCTAATAAAATTGCCATGTGTGTGCGTAATCGTCATTGTACCCTTCGAAGACCTCTCTTCGATCGGGAACACGGTGGGGTTATGATTGACGCAAGTAGGTGTTCAGGGTCACTTATTGATCATCTAGTCTTCGCCCACTAGTATAGACCACCTACAACATCTTGTGCTACGTAAGTTGGCCACCAAAAATGCTTAGGATGCTGCAACCTAAACACTGAACCTTCCTTACCTAATAACTTGACTAGTTCTGGCACTGAGGTCATAGATTGCTGAGTCCCCGTGGCTCACAGATTACTTCAACACCCCAACAGGTACAGGTACGCCTGACACAGGTGATCCCGAAGGCACGCAGCTGGCGTGGCAGTATGATGAGGAGAATGACCGCATGTACGTGAACTATCCAGAAGACTGAGGCGTGGTCATGATCGTGGGCAAGCATGCAGGATAGCATAGCCTTTTCTCATGTTATGTAGTTTGTAGCGGAACTACCTTGTTTGAATAAATGTGTGATGTAAACTCCGATATTATCTATGAGATGACAAACGATTCCCTATTTGTCATTCTATTGTTATGTATCTGCTATGTTATCGTGCTTGCGAAACGCTTAGATACGCTTCTTTCCATTGTGGAGCCTCGTCCCCTAAATAGGAAAGGACCGCATCTTAGTCGTTACAAGTTGGTCATCAGAGCCTTACGACCATAGGAGCATCTGTGTGATCGTACTTGGCTGAGTCGAGTCTAGTAAAATGTTTTGAGTCTTAGTTATATCAGAGAGTAGGATTCTTTTTCTCCTCTTCCATGCTCTGGTGAGGTTCTCAACTTAGGAAATCTTAATTCTACTCCTCTTCTCGCTCAAAAAAAATTTAGGATCACGCGGGTATTTTTGAAATCTATATGATTTCGATGTGACGGAGTTCTCTCTTCGTGCCTCCTGTGTGCCTTGATTTCTTCCGGGGAGTTGAGCTCCAGGGGATTCTTGTGCACATCGCCATCATTCAGATTTCTGAGTATCTAAGAAGGAAGGATGTTCGTAATTGCTTCAATACTAGTAGTGGCGAGATAACCCCGATGTCCCCAGTACTGGTGTAGATTGCTCGGGAGTACTGCCATACTTTGTATCGTTGTGATCACAAGGGTCTGCTGTAGATGAAGGTCCGAGATTCTGGTTATGTGTTGATGGATGTGATACAGTGGACGGTTTAGTATAGGATTTTTGTGAATATTACTCCTTGTATCCCTGTACCAGATTGCATGACCAGATATTTCAGGAATTCATTGGTGGGATATCAAGTAGTGACTTATAGGACAATCTACCTACAAATGCATGATGTGAGGTTGGGATTCAGCATTCAGTGGGTATGTTTGTTCAGGGTCGTCTTAAAGCGGTTCTCATTGTGTCTTAAAGAGTCCTTGTAGCTTGCTATGACTCGGGGATACTTCGTAAGTCGTGTGCACTACCTTGCACAGCATGGCTACTGTAAATTCGAGCCCGTGCGATCTTATCCACGAAGATATCGGATGAAATCTCGATCATATGTTTGTTCCTATCAGTTCTAGCTCATACTTGTTTGCAAGTGTCTTAATCAGAATTTTGTCGAAAGTCACTTTGAGGAAGCATTCTTACTATTTTGTTCGAGTGCAATTGCTATATTCCTGTTCAGATATTCCTGCCTTCTTGATTTAGCTATACCTTCAATTTATTCTATGGGCTAATGTGTTGTCCGTCTTCAGGATGGCTCCACCAACTCGTAAAATCCAGGTCGTGAGGATGTGCCGCCACCACCTCCTCCTCCGGAGAATCCTCCTCCGCCGCCGCGTCCTCCGGCAGATGCTTGGCAAGCGGTGATGGCTGCTACAAATGCAAACACTCAGATGTTGATACAGTTGTTGCAACAGAGGCCTAATCAGCAGCAAGGCAACTTCAATCATGGTGGCAATCAGTTTGCTAATCTAAGTCAGTTCCTGTCAAATCAGCCGAAGACTTTCACTTCCTGCGACCAGCCGTTTGATGCTGAGGGTTGGATCCGCGACATGAACAAGCACTTTGAATGTAGCAATGTTCATCCAGAGGATTTGGTCAAGTTTGCAACATTCCAGCTGAAGGAGCAAGCATCTATCTGGTGGCAACAGTTGAAGGATTCTAGGGGTGCTAGAGTGATCACTTGGGATGAGTTCTGACGTGACTTCAGATCCCACTACATTCCGTCCAACTTCGTGGAGGAAATGCGTGACAAGTTCAGGAGCTTGAAGCAAGGTCGTAACTCCGTGTACAAGTACAACGTTGAGTTCCACGAGCTAGCCCGATACGCCTTGCAGGATATCCCTGATCAGAAGAGCAAGATTTATTAGTTCAGAGGTGGCTTGAAAGAAGATTTGTTGTTAGATCCCGCTTTGCACGATCCTGAGGAGTTCGATAAGTTCTACAACTTAGCTCTCGCGGCTGAGGCAGCTTGGCTCAGGGTGGAGAATTCTAAGAAGCGCTTCAGAGATGCCAGCTCGTCTTCCTCAACTCAGGTGGTTCAGAAGCAACAGAAGTATTGGGTGTCTCCTCCTCCTCCTCGGCACACGCAGCAGTTCAAGCATTCACGTGGCCGTGGTTCTTCCCACCCACCCAACACAGTACCGTCAGCCAGCAGATGTTACTTGTCACAAGTGTGGGTAGAAGGGTCACTATGCCAACAAGTGCACTTCTCAGCTCCGTCTTCCGCCTCCTCCTCCAGGCAAACCTCCAAGCAATACTCTCATCAAGTTCAACCCTAGGCCTGCTCGAGTCAACATGGTGAATGTAGCTGAGGCAAAAAACTTGTCAGATGTGATCATGGGTAACCTCCTCGTCAATGATATTCCTGCTAAAGTGTTGTTCGATTCTGGCGCATCGCATTCTTTCATGTCATATCCCTTTGCATCTGGTAATAATATTGCGACCGAGTTTTTAACCAGGTCATTGCAAGTTGTGTCTCCGGTTATGCGGATGAGCTCTCAGTTGTCCGTTCCGGGTGTTTCTGTCAAGATGGGTAGTTATTCTTTTCTGGGGTCTCCTATTGTCTTGGGCAATTCCGACATTGATTTGATCCTTGGTATGGACTGGCTGGCCATGAACAAGCATCGATTGATTGTGAAGCAAAAGAAGTGAAGCTTACTCACTCTACGGAGGACGTGATTATATTCGCGGCACGCGATGACACAATCCGTCTGTTCTCTTGGAATGAAAAGGGTGAGATTAATCCTATTTCGCAAGTCCGAGTGGTCCGCAATATGAAGATGTGTTTCCAGAAGAGCTGCCAGGAATGCCTCCGCACCGAGAAGTTGAATTTGTTATTGAGCTTGAACCTGGTACCGAGCCTGTGTGCAAACGGCCGTACAAATTGGGTCCAGAAGAGTTCAAGGAACATAAGAGGCAACTCGATGAGCCGGAGCGTTTGGGTCTGATCAGACCAAGCTCGTCTCCTTGGGGCTGCGGAGTTCTGTTTGTGAAGAAGAAGGATGGCACGGACCGTTTGTGTGTCGATTACCGTCCATTGAACAAGAAGACAATGAGGAACAGGTATCCACTTCCGAACAGAAATGAGTTGTTCGAACAGTTGGAAGGGGCTAACATCTTCTCCAAGCTCGATCTCAGAATGGGCTATCATCAAATTCGCATTCGCGAAGAGGATATTCCAAAGACTACTTTCAGGACTAGTTTTGGCTCGTATGAGTATACAGTCATGTCTTTTGGTCTGGCAAATGCTCCATCGACATTTTTTTGAATGATGAACTACATATTCTCTCCGTTCAAGAATGAGTTCGTCTTGCTGTATCTCGACGATATTCTGGTGTTTTAATAGACTGAGGAAGAACATGAAGAACATCTCAGCCTGGTGCTTCATAAGCTGAGAGAGAACAAATTCTATGCCAAGTTTCCCAAGTGTGAGTTCTGGTTGAAAGAAGTCATCTATCTTGGGCACATCATCTCTGCCGACGGCATCAAAGTTGATCCGTCGAAGGTGCAAGCAATTGTTGAGTGGGAGCCTCCGCAAAATGTGAAGCAGCTTTGAAGCTTTCTCGGGGTTGCAAGCAATTGTAGAAGGTTCATTGAGAACTGCTCCAAGGCTGCTAAGCCTCTCTCAAGTCTTCTTCAGAAGGGTGTGAAGTATGTCTGGTCTCCAGAGTGTTAGTTGGCCTTCGACACACTCAAAGAGAAACTCAGCTCTACTCCAGTCTTGGTTCCTCCTAATGATTCCAAATCATACCAAGTGTTCTACGACGCCTCCCTTCAAGGTCTTGGTGCAGTTCTGATGCAAGAGAAGAAAGTGGTTTCTTATACCTCCACGCAGTTGAAGCCAGCGGAGAAGAATTATCCTGTGCATGATCTTGAGCTGGCAGTAGTGGTACATGCTCTGATGACTTGGAGACTCCTCTTGTGGGAAGGTAAGGTTGAAGTGTTCACCGATCACAAGAGTCTCAAGTACATCTTCACCCAGCCTACCCTGAATCTTCGGCAAACTCGTTGGGTGGAAATGCTCCAAGATTTTAATCCGAGCGTCGAGTACACGCCAGGCAAAGCTAATGTCATGGCAGATGCCTTGAGCATGAAGGCTTACTGCAACAGTCTCATTCTGAAGCCTCTCCAGCCTGACCTTTGTGAATCTTTCAAAAAGCTCAACCTTCAGTTAGTACCTCAGGGATTTCTTGCAATTCTTCAGATCTCTCCTACCTTGGAAGATCAGGTCCGAGCAGCACAACTTCTTGATGCAATGGTGAAGAAAGTCAAGATTGGCTTGGCAAAGGGACTTCCCAAATATAAGTGCTTCAGTGTTGATGCCAGAGACATGCTGTTCTTTGAGGATCGTCTTGTCATTCCGAAAGGTGATCTCAGAAAGGTAATCATGGAAGAAGCTCATAACAGGAAGCTCCAAGTTGTATGAGGACTTGAAACAGACCTTCTGGTGGACTCGCATGAAGCGTGAGATTGCTTAGATCATAAATGAATGTGATGTATGTTGAAGGGTGAAAGCAGAGCATCATCCATTGCCCATTCCCGAGTGGAAGTTCGACCATATTGAGATGGATTTCGTCACCGAGTTTCCGAAGTCCAAGAAGGGTAATGGTGCCATCTTCGTCGTCATCGACAAGTTGAGTGAAGTGTCTCATTTTCTCCCGGTCAAGCAATCCATCTCCGCAGCTCAGCTTGTAGAGCTGTACACTTCCAGGATAGTGTCTTTGCACGGCGTGCCTATGATGAATTCTTCGGATCGCGGAAGTATCTTCACTTCCAAGTTCTGGGACTCTTTTCAGTCTGCGATGGGCACGAAGATACGCTTGAGCACATCATTTCATCCTTAGACTAGTGGTCAAGTGGAGAGAGTCAATCAGGTCCTTGAGAATATGCTGAGAGACTGTGTTACCTCTTTTGGCATGAAGTGGGAAGACTGCCTGCCTTTCGCAGAGTTCTTGTATGACAACAGTTATCAAGTTAGTTCAGGCAGAGCTCCGTTTGACATTCTCTATGGCAGGAAGTGTCGTACGCCGCTCAACTGGTCCGAGACTGGCGAGCGTCAGATTCTTGGGAATGACTTGATAGAAGAAGCTGAAGAGATATGTCGGGTCATTCGGGATAATCTCAAAGCAGCGCAGTCCCGTCAGAAGAGCTATAATGATAGCAAGCATCGTCACATGTCTTATGAGCTTGATGACTTCGTCTATCTCAAGGTGTCCCTTATGAAGGGTACACAACGCTTTGGCATCAAAGGCAAGCTTGCGCCTCGTTTCGTGGGTCCTTTCAGAGTTGTTGGCAAGAGATGCGACCTTGTATACCAACTCGAGCTCCCGTCAAACTTTGCAAATGTGCATGACGTGTTCCATGTCTCTCAACTCCGGAGATGCTTCGAGACTCCCGAGCGCAGTGTTCATCTTCAAGACATCGACCTTCAACCCGACCTATCCTATCATGAGCATCCAGTTGCAGTTCTCGAGGCGACTGAGCGCAAGACCCGCAACAAGACTGTCAAATTTCTCAAGGTGCAATGGTCACACAATTCCGATAAAGACGCCACTTGGGAACGCGAGGATCACCTCTGTTCTGAATTCCTAGAGTTCTTTCAGTCCTAGATCTCGGGGCGAGATCTTTTTGTAGTGTGGTAGAGTTTGTAATGCCCCAAGAGTGTAACTTGCCTTATTTGGAACCTTCTGCATGTGGGTCCATCTTGTCATAGCAATGAGAGTATATTCCATGTGGTATTTCATGTGCTCATGTCTTGTTTTCCTTTGCATGCATGCATCCATTTCATTCCAGGCTTTCATTGTGTTGTTGTTTTGTGAATCCATGTGTGGTGATGAGGTGTGATGATATGTGATGGTGTGATGTGTTGTAATGAGTGGTGCATTTGGAGTGGGGTGCAACTTGTGAGATTTCAAATAGGATTCAAAACTTCCCCCCTCTCTAATTATCTCAAGCCCAAGTTTCACTTGCCCCATCCATGTTTTAAAAATGCCCATGCTTCAGTATGATTTGTGGTGGATGTGATGCTATGTATTTGTTGTTTTGAAACTATGTTTTAGTGGTGCAAATATTCACATAACAGATCAACTATATTCTGTTTTGTAAATATTTATATGCTCCATATATTCATTTTCCATTTTATTTAAATAGGTCATAATTCCTTATTACCAGGGACAATTTTGTTTTATTTTTAGCCTCAACAGATTTGCCTGTGCATTTAGTTCTGTTTTTGTTTGTTTTCAATAGGAAAACCCCAGTGAGTTTTCCTTTTTCTTATCGGGCGCATCGAGCGGGCCTTCTCTCCCTAGCTGGCCCATCTCCTTATCGCGCGCCAGCCTATCCCTGTAGATGGCGTCTCCTTCCTCCTCCTTCCGTCAGTTTCCTCAGAGGGGAGCCGAGACAGAGAGCAATGCCATCACGTACATCGAGGCCGCGCGTCCCTCGCCTCCCCCTCCTCCATAAATATCCCTTGGCGTCCGTGCAGAGCCTAGGGTTCCTCCAAGCCGCCGCCACTCTTTCCCCATCTCCTCCTCCCTCTCCCTCGTTGGCGTCAGGTAAGTGAGCGAGCTCCTCTGCCATGGCCGTGATTTGAGGAGGTCCTCGCCGTCGCTGCCGTGCCCCTGCGTCCTCTCCAACCCTTTGGCGAGCACGCGGGACGTCCAGGGAACCCGTTCCCGCAGCTAGGTGGAGCAGATCTGCACTGCTACCCCTACATGGACGGAGGCCTGCTTCCTCTCCGTTGATCCCCTCCGCCTCGTCTTCTGCCACTTATTCCTCTGCCTCCTCTTCGGCAGGCACGACGTCCTCGTCCAGTGGGTGAGCCCAAGTCTTCCTTCGCCATTCCTGTCAGTAGATCCAGCGCATACACTACTGGAATCTGCTGGTTTTCCGACAGCCAGAGCTGACGACAAAGAACGGTTTAACTGATGGCAAAGGCTTTGCCGTCAGTGTGCTATCGGCAAAGGTACCGGCCAAGATTTTATCAGCAATCACCTTGTTTGCCGACAGCCGGAGCTCCACCGACGGCAAAGACTTTGCCATCAGCTTTGTGGCACGGGCTGACGGCAAAGAGCAGTGGCGGCAACGGTGCAGGCCGAGCTCCGTTAGAAGGATAACGGCAGGCTTTGCCCACAGCCGTAGCAAAGCTGACGGCAAAGCCTCTCCTCTTTGCCCACAGCCGTAGCAGAGCTGAAGGCAAAGCCGAAACCCCTAGGTCCCCTAGGTCCCCTCTGTGCCCACAGTCGTAGCAGAGCTGACGACAAAGCCGAAACCCTGGGCCTTGGCCGCCTCTTTGCCGACAGCTGGAGCCCAGCTGATGGCAAAGCCGAGAATTTGGTATTGCCAGGATACAAAGGCTGTCGCCACGTGTCTTCTTTGTCGTCAGTCCACCGATGGCAAAGCCTTTGCCGTCAGTGAGCTGTAGGCAAAGACCCTCTCTGCTTTTTTTCATATTTGTTTTCTGTTAATTCCCTGCATTTGTAAAACATAGATACAAATAGCAACATATATATATTGAATCTGCCCCTAAACAACACCACAAGTGCATCACAAAGTGCAAACAGCACAACACAAGTGCAAAATACACGAACATATGTCATTAAAGTGCAAACAAGATCACAAAGTATTACAAAGCATCACAAGTGCATCCACAAATACAATTTCATTACAAAGTTCATCCAGGACTACACAAGTGCATTACAAAGTCTCGAGCATCCATCCATATGCCATGCTGCTTTATCAAAATCTGCATAATGAGAAAGAATTTAGAAGAAGAATACAATAAGAAAGAAGTTATCTAAATTAAGCTAAGCAATTACAAGAAGAATACAAAGTCTCATATAGAACTGACTCCGAATACAACATCTAGTTGAGGAAAGAAGTTATTCTTGTTTATGTTTACAACCAAAAAGGGTGGTAGTGGTAGGGATGATTCGCAAATCTGGCACCACATCCATGTTGGAAGTTCAGGTTATTTTTCGATCATTGAATCACTACTCCACCGGTCCACCTTGTTAATATAAATAATTGGTTACAGTAACTATTATCACTATTATGCAATTTATCTCGCGAGTGTCTTGCACTGAACGTGTTCTTCCAAAATGATATCATATATGTGTATTCACGAATAGGAAAGTTAAGGTGCTTATTTTCAGGTTTCTTTTGTCAAACTGTTAAGCCTATGACTCATTTTTACTATTTTTTGTTTCTATTAAGTAACCTTCAGGGACAACGAAGAACAACTGCTACGATTATAAACCAAACTTAACTCTATGTTTTCACCTCTTGTTGTTTCTGAGCAGGAATGCGCTAAAAGGAAACAAAGAAGAAGAGACTCGAAGATGTATCATGAATTTCCAGTTCATTGATAGAATCCTAGCCCTCCAATATCTTCTGTTAACCATGCAGAAGATATCATTAATACAAGAACAAAGAGCAGCATATACTGGTTCAAAGGTACAAAGACTGACGATTAATAACAGAGTAAAAGGAAATAAACCAGCTTCAACACTACTTTACAGGCTGATCCAGAAATCATACAAGTGACTTAATTCAGTTACTGCGTCAACCTTGATTTGACTTATGACTTGGAGGACAGGGGGCACTTATCAAAACAGAAGTTTTTTGTTAAATTGCATGTCACTTTCTAAGTGTTTCTACAGATTCTCTAACTGAAAGAGACTACAGCTATGAGCTATGGTAGCAAAAATTATTATTTCAAACTGCAGTTTACTTACTATGCAAGCCTAATTCACATGTAGAAATGTGGAATTGTACTCCATTAATTTGCTCTTCATTGAAATTGAATGCGACATGCAAATATGACCGAAGTCTGGAGCTACTTGGGTGATGAACCGGTGATAAATTCCATGAGATTCTGTAATTAAAACAAGTCCTGATTCATATTTAGATTATACTTTCAGACCATTTTAAGAATTGTAGGTAATTGAGGTGAAGCTACATATGGCCATCTTGTTTCATCCAAGTACCTTTTAACTTCGAACTTGAATGTCATATAAAGTATATAGATAACTGGGGTAGTGATTTGGTTGTTGCGAGGCTTCTACTTGTATAGTCATTGACAGCACTCATAGGTGGGAGATGTTGCATGTGAGACGGGTCTACTCATGTGCATTTTCTTTTGACCTTGGCGACCCTTCTATTATTTTCTACCTTGCTTATCTAGATACAATTATACTTTCAATATGTACGGGATGATACTTGATGCAACTGGAGATACAAAACAATCTGATTCTCCATTGTCTTACATGGCAACAGCGCCCTGCACCTAGGGCGCCTCATCAGCTATTTATGGTTTAGATTACTCTATATAATATGAAGTTTGCAATATATATTATGTCATTTTTATACTATGGAAATACCAGATATTTCCAATTCAATCTCTCACATATCCGTTTTTGTCAGTTACGCATCCCTCACGTATCTCTATCTCAAAAAATAATATCTCTAACGTATCTCTCTCTCTTAACATATAGTCCATGTTTTTTACAACTGCACCACGTTCTACTTTGCAGAGTTGTATTTCCTTGTTTGGTACCTTATGTTGGCATGGAATTTAGAAGCTCAGACGAGGCTTGGTCATATTGGCTTAGCTACGGTGGGCAGAAAGGTTTGAGGTTAGGAAAAGGTATACAAACAAAAGTTCAGCCGATGGCAAGGTTACATCATGTAAATTTGTTTGTGCAAATGAGGGTCAGCGAGCACAAGACAAAAGGGATCATTTGACAAAGTGCCCTCGAGCTGAAACTAGAACCAATTGTGAAGTGCACATGAATCTTAAAATGGACCGGAAGAAGGGAAATCTCAAAGTGTCGGAGCTGGTTTTGGAACACAACCACACACTACACCTAGCAGAAACCTTACACTTAATGGTGTCCCAAAGAAAAATTTCAGAGTTACAAGCTTTTGAAATTGCAACAGCAGATGATGCAGGAATTTAAGAGTTACAAGCTTTTCGATAAGAAGCACAAGGCTAGGAAAAGGAGAGAAAACAAAGCTACATCACAGTTGGGTGAAGAGGTATGTTGCTAAAAAATACAGTGCTTTCGGTGTTATAATTATGTACATTAGTTCTCACAACCTCTAATTTTCTTTCACAATAAGATACAAGAGACGGGGGGAGTGGCAGGTGCTGGTGGTGCAGAAGTTGCAAATGATAGAGTTTATAGGGATAATGCCAAGGAGCCTGAAGGTTACAAGACCAACCTTAGCTTCACTCAGTTGTTGATGGTATAATCTTGCTCATGTAGTTTAAAAATCTAGAATGATCCCAACTAGAGATGGCAAAATCTTGCTCATACTTTATTCTTATTTATTTAATTTTCAGGGGCCAATTACTGATGATCTTTTCACTCGGTCATGGTGAAGTACTGTTGTTTTTCGAAAATGAATCAGAGTGCAAACAAGCATGGGTGGGCAAGTTCAGTTCTGGACAACACTCGGCAGAGATATATTACTTTGTTTTGGCATATATTTTGTTCAATGCACCTGCAAGTTATATATGCAAGGCCTCTGTTCAAGTAACACTTTTTGTGATAATTGTACAGTCAACATTTAAATGAAGCATCGTGACTTGTTAGTCTTTGTAGTCATCTAAATTTGGCATTTGGCTTTGTCTCTGTTGTTGTTGCTTCTCTCCTTGTTCTGTCCAACTAAAAATGATAAACATTACAGCAACAAAGTAGCAGGGAACATTCTGTCCAACTAGTTGCTTCTCTGCTTGTTCCAGGATGCTTGCTCCGGCGCGTCGCCGTATAGTGGCCTGACGGAGACAACGCGGGCATGTGGCCTCGATAGCTTGGCGACTAAATCTAAACCTGACGAAAATGAAGAAAAAGGACACCTAACACTGAAATTCAGAAAACTAAAACTGCAGCTGGCCCGGACGGACCTGGCGCGGACGGACCGACGGGAGGGAGAGGCCCCGCGCTTCGGGCGGGGGGGCGGGGGGGGGGGGGGGGGGGGCGGGGCGGGCGGCGCCTTGTCGTCCGGCGGCTGGCGGCGGGGGCAGGGGCGGCGGGGGCCCGAGCCGGAGGAGGAGGAGGAGGGGACTACGGCGGCGTCGGGCGGGGGTCGGCGGGGGAGGAGAAGGGGACTCCGGCGGCGTCGGGCGAGGGGGCGGCGGGGGCCGGGGCGGGCGGCGCGTCGTCGTCCGGCGGCTGGCGGCGGGCACGCGTCCGAGCGGAGCGGCGAGGGCCCGAGCCGGAGGGTGCGGCGCAGGGCGCCGCGGGGCGGCGCGGGGCGGGCGAGGGGCGGCGCGGGCGGGGCGGCGCGGGGCGGGGCGGCGCAGTGCGGGGGAGAGCAGTATGCGTGGGAGGGTGAGAGAGAGAACGGTGTGAGAGAGAAGAGGTAGGCACGGGGGGATAAGGCAGTTTTCTTTTTCTTTGCCCTCAGCCAGGTGTCGGCAAAGACAGCCGTTAGTCTTTGCCCTCAGCTGGCTGTCGGCAAAGAGAGCCCCCGTTTTTTTTTCTGGTCGAGGCGGTGACTATGTTAGCCCCTATGCTGTCAGCCTTTCTATGCCGACAACTTTTTTGTCCTTCGCCGTCAGCTGGCTACCGGCTTAGATAAAGTGGACGGGAGAGATTTTATTTGCCATCAGCCCCTCCTATGCCGTCAGCTATTATTTTGGCTGAGGGCAAAGTCTCTTTGCCGTGAGCCCCGTGAAATTGCTGACAGCAAAGCTTAAAGCTGTCGGCAAACTAGCAGATTCCAGTAGTGATAGGGCTGTAGCTTCACGCCGAGCATGTCTCTATCGCCGGCGCCTCCGCGCAACATCGAACAGTAGATGTAGGCCTCCTAAAGGAGAGTTAGTTTAGGAAATGGAGTCGTGGGAGCTCCTACTCCCTTCCATCGAAGGGTCGTAGGCCAATTTGGTGTAGATCGCCGGCGTGGAGCCTCCCCTGTTCCGGCCACCGTCGGGCAGAGGAAGGACCAGAGGGGTTGCTCAATAGAGTTAACTCCTGTACTCTGTTAAGATCCGAGCGCATAGCGTAGTGGCAGGTGGGTTTTGGTGCAGTAGGCGGTTGTGGGTTCGAGTCCCGCAGCGTGCACCCCTTTTTGCTAATTGTTTTCGGCACAGTACCTTAAGAGAAGGGTTACCCTACTCCCTTCTTTGTTCCTGTCGAGCCAAAGCACACCAGTCCAGTGGTGTTAGTTGCTGGGGTGATCCACGGGCACCTGGGTTCGAATCCCCCCAAGCCTTTTATTTTTCTTTGCTTATTTGTTTTGTTGTTTTTCTTTTGTTTGCTATGTATTCTATGTGGTGTACTAGGATAGCTAGTGTGGTACTCCCTCCGTCCCAAAATTCTTGTCTTAGGTTTGTTTAGAAATGGATGTATCAAAATACTAAAACGTGACTAGATACATTCATATCTAGACAAATCTAAGACAAGAATTTTGGGACGGAGGAAGTATTATTTTTTTGCCTCACAACTAGTATATTTCCCTTCCTCAAGTTAGGTGCATATAGTTTTGGTATGCTTATGCTAGTGAGCTAGTGCATGTGTGATCTAGCTCATGTATGTGTATGTGTAGGTGATATTGGTATTTGTGTGTGCTTTCAACTATATGCATGTGTTTATGCTTGTTTTGTGTAGGTTATCATGAGATGTGCATATGTATATAGAGGGTGCAACACTCATGAGGTGTGCTTGTGTGGTGCAAGCACCCTAGGGCATATGTGATGTAGTTTGTCCATGTAGGTGAGAGTGTGAGATTTCCATGTGGAGTTGTGTGTGTGTGTCACACACATGCCCAAGGCATGATGTGCCTTTATATGCACTTAGGGCAAGCTTGTATGTGTAGGTTTAGGAAGCATGATGTGGGTGAAATCTAGTGTGTGAGTTTTAACTAGCATGTGTAGGTGCTTATTATATGTGTGCTTGATGTATGTGAGTGTGAGATGGTGTGCTAAGGCACATGGACATACGGTCTACCCCTCATGTGCACCATGGGATTTGTGAGAGTGTGGAAGTGATGTGTAGGTGATAATCAAGTGAGGAGCACATGTGATATAGCACTATTCACCTCTATGTGAATCCATGTCTATTTTTCTTCTTAGCTTTGTGCCCATTTGTTCGATGCAAGCACCCAGGTATTATATATGTTTTTGGGGTAGAATCATCGCAGGAATCCATTGGCGGAATCATATTCCACTTTGGAACACTTTCTGGGCATGTCATATTTATGTTTTGATCAATGTTTGGAGCTTGGTTCCATGTGATGTGATGAGCCCAAGAGGTTGATTCCTTGTTGTGGCAGTAGAGGGTGAACCCCTCTATAGAATGTTGATTTTGTTTCATGCTTAGGAGTTTTCATGTGCAATTTGTGCCTAGTCAAAGTAGGCATGTGGTTGCAAATTTCAGCTTAGTGAAAATCTGTGATTTTCACTAAGTCTGAGAAACTGCTGTTATTTTCTTCCCTTGTAGTTGTGCTTGCAAAAGTTCATGTGTTGGGAATCAGCCCTTGCAATCAACTGGAAAGTTGTAGCTTTTGTGTTTTCTAGCTCTTTTTCAATTTTCATTCCCTTTGGCTTCTTGTAGATATTGTTTTGGGTGCTGTCAAAATGCTTCAGGGCATAAACAACAAGTGACAATATGAGAATATCACCAAGTCCCTAAAAACTGCTATGATGTTGTTTAGGACAGAATGTATAGTTTTGATGTTTTGATGCTTGTGAATACATAGTTGATGGTGTGGTGATATTCCTTGCACCACCCCGTCCATACTTGTTGGTTTTGTGATATGGCAACCTGGGAATACCAGAAGTATGCCATTGGAGTGTGTTGTGATGGATTTGATCAGTAGGACTCCAATTCTTGTTTCATTGTTTCCGGTTGATCCGTAGCTCCGTTCGTAACGTTCTTTATATGTTTTTGCATCGTTTTCGCCTGATGTATCTGTTCATGTCATCCTCATGCATGTTAAGATAGCTTACAGTGCAGTTCTTTCCAGAAGTTTGTATTTTCTTCTCATGCATGTGCAAGTAGCTAGAATGGAGATGCATGTTCATTCTCATGCATCATGTGCTTTTTGCATCTTGTTGTGATGTTGTTCATTGGCTGCTATTGTTATGTTGGGTAGAACCGGGATCGAAGAGCGATTACATGGATCCGGGAGAGTACGTGCAGGAAGAACAAGAGCAGTTCAAACCTAAAGACATCACAGGCAAGATGATATGACCTTGATTCCATCTCTAGACTTGTTATGCTAGATTCATGTTTCCTTCGTCACATGCTCACTGCCTACCACTGAAATAATTGCCTCCTGCTATCGCCATGAAACCCAAACACTTTTCCCATCCTAGCAAATATTAAATGGCTAAGTAGGCTTCCTCAACTTCTAATGTTAGCGTTGCTAGTTGCAGGTGCATTTGTCTCATGTGATAACATGAGTTGATATCATTATGTTAAATCAGTTATTTAAATAATGCACCTATATACTTGGTAAATAATGGAAGGCCTAGGCTTTTGCCGGGTGTTTTGTTCCTTTATTCCCGCCATAGTTTCCGGCTACCGGTGTTTGATTCCATAACTGATCGCTCCTAACACGTTCGGGGTTGTTATGGGGACCCCCTTGATAAATCATGGAGTGTTAAGACTTGTCCGGCAGGATCCAACATTGGTGTTAATTTGCTAATTACTTAATAATAATCTTCATAGGGAATATCTACCCCGAGGAATTTAATCAACAACCCAGGCTAGTGCTCCTCATGAGTGTTGGTCCAACCTGGTCTGCCTGCGGGGCCACCACAAGGAAACATGCACTACTGGAATCAGAGATTTTGCCGTCTGCCTAGTCTTTGCCGTCTGCTAGCTGACGGTAAAGACACTCTTTGCCATCAGCTTCAGCAAAACAGACGGCAAAGAATTGGCTGATGGGAAAGAAGGTATTTTCCAGCAGTCAACTCTTTGCCGTCTGCCGCAGACGGCAGAGAAGGGGCGAGCAGACGGCAAAGAAGCTCATCTGGCCGGGGGAACCTTAGGTCAAACTACTCCCTTCTTTGCCGACTCCTGGCTGACGGCAAAGATGCCAGAGGCACACGACAAAGAGTATGGACCCCTTTGCCATGTGCCAGCAGACGGCAAAGGTCTTGAATCTAGTAACGGTTGTCCCGCCCCCACCGCGGCCCTCTCTCTCTCTCAAACGGCCCCTCCCTCTCTCTCTCCTCCCCCGACGCCCAACGCCGCCACCACTATCGCCCGACCACCCCCGGCGCCACCCCGGTGCCCCTGGTGCCGCCCCGAGGCCCCACAACCCCCCCCCCCCCGGCGCCCCCTGGTGCCTCCCATGAAGCCCCACCGCCGGCGCCCCATGGTGCCCCTGGTGCGCCCCCGCTGGCCCACCCCCGGCGCCCCTCGTGCCGCCCCCGTAGCCCCACCGCTGGCGCCGCCGGCCCAGCCACTGCCTTGCAGGCATCGGCGCCGCCCCCGCAGCTCCACTGCCGGTAAGCCCATCCACCCCCGCCCCCTTGATTTTTTATTTTTTGGTATTTAGTTTTTTGGAATTAGATTATACCTACCGGCATGATTTTTTATTGTTGTTGTAGTAGTTGTTCTTGTTATTGTAGTAGTTGTTGTTACTGTAGTTGTTGTGGCATATATAGTTTAGTTGGTAGGTTAGTTAATTAGTAGTTTTACTGGTAGTTTAGTTAGTTCGTAGATTTAGTTAGTTAATTAGTAGATTTAGTAGATAGTTTAGTGGTACATTTTGTTTTGTTATTTAGTGGTAGCTAGATTATTTTTTAGTTACTTAGTGGTAGAAAGAATAGGAGAAGAAGAGGAGGAGGAGGAGGAGAAGAGGAGAAGAGGAGGAGGAGGAGGAGAAGAAGAAGAAGAAGAAGAAGAGGCGGAGGAGGAGAAGACAAAAATAAGAAGGAGAAGAAGAAAAGAAGAAGAGATGAAGAAGAGAAGAAGAGAAGAAGAATACCTTCTCCTCCTTCTCCTTCTTCGCCTCCTTCTTCTCCTCCTCCCCCTTCTCCTTCTTCTTGATTTCTTCTTCTTCTTCTCCTCCTCCTCTTTCTTCTCCTCTATCTTATTATCCTTACCTTATTTTCCCCAACAATGAGATAATTAGCCCATTTAGCTAAAAAATGGCCATTCTTCTCCTCTTTCATATTATCCTTGCTTTAGTTAACCCAACAATGACATAATTAGCCCATTTAGCTCCAAAATACCATAATAAGCTCAAAATGGCATCAGAACCTTGGTTAGCTCATTAATATTATATACTTAGCTTGTTTTCCTCTAAAATGGGATAATTAGCCCATTTAGCTCAAAAAAGACATAATTAGGTAATTTAGCTCCAACAAGAGGAGAAGAGGAGAAGAAATAGGCAAAATGAAAAGAAAGAAGAAGAATAACAAGAAGAAGAGAAGAAGGAGAAGGAGGAGGAGGAGGAGGAGGAGGAGGAGCAGGCCAAGGACCTTCTATCCTTCTCCTCCTCCTCCTTCTCCTCCTCCTCCTTCTTGATTTCTTCTTCTTCTCCTCCTCCTCCTCTTTCTTCTCCTCTTTCATATTATCCTTGCTTTAATTAACCCAACAATGACATAATTAGCCCATTTAGCTCCAAAATACCATAATAAGCTCAAAATGGCATAATAACCTTGGTTAGCTCATTAATATTATATACTTAGCTTGTTTTTCTCTAAAATGGGATAATTAGCCCATTTAGCTCAAAAAAGACATAATAGGTAATTTAGCTCCAACAAGAGGAGAAGGGGAGAAGAAATAGGCAAAATGAAAAGAAAAAAGAAGAAGAAGAAGAGAAGAAGAGAAGAAGGAGAAGGAGGAGGACGAGGACGAGGACGAGGACGAGGAGGAGAAGGCCAAGTACCTTCTATCCTTCTCCTCCTCCTCCTTCTTGATTTCCTCTTCTTCTCCTCCTCCTCCTCTTTCTTCTCCTCTTTCATATTATCCTTGCTTTAATTAACCCATCAATGACATAATTAGCGCATTTAGCTCCAAAATACCATAATAAGCTCAAAATGGCATAAGAACCTTGGTTAGCTCGGTAATATTATATACTTAGCTAGTTTTCCTCTAAAATGGGATAATTATCCCATTTAGCTCAAAAAAGACATACTTAGGTAATTTATCTCCAACAAGAGGAGAAGAGGAGAAGAAATATGCAAAATGAAAAGAAAGAAGAAGAAGAAGAAGAAGAGAAGAAGGAGAAGGAGGAGGAGGAGGAGGAGGAGGAGGAGGAGAAGGCCAAGGACCTTCTAGTCCTTCTCCTCCTCCTCCTTCTCCTCCTTCTTCTTGATTTCTTATTCTTCTCCTCCTCCTCCTCTTTCTCCTCCTCTTTCATATTATCCTTGCTTTAATTTCCGCAACAATGACATAATTAGCCCATTTAGCTCCAAAATGCCATAATAACCTCAAAATGGCATAAGAACATTGGTTAGCTCACGGATATTATATACTTAGCTTGTTTTCCTCTAAAATGACATAATTGTAATATTTGTGTTGATCGGGTGGATTTACATGTGATAGTTGTCTCGTCGCTGTGAGGTCTGCTGTGCGAAGACCTGCCAGTTCGTTGTACGAGCTCCGCCCCTGCATTCGTGGGTCAGTACAAATTTCATCTCCTCCCCACCCCTTCATTTACTGTGGCTCGGTTTCCGGAAGAAACTTTCTAGATTTAGGTAATTCAATTAATTTATCAGTATGCGTGACCAGTATGCGTCTCCCGTTCGAAAGGGCGACATCTATAAATATGCATGTCTTTGCAAATTTATAACCGCCATCCTTTCGAATTGTCCAACATTATCCATGGACAGCCCGAGTATGTGTAGATTGTGTTCGTTTTCCCGTATGCTGTGCTCTGGATCCGATGCGGAATTTCGTCAGTGCCTCCCTGTTGTTCTCCGGATGCACATCCTCTCTGTTTATTGCGGAGACGTGTATCAGGATAATAGCGGGGAGGTGCTGTCAAAATTTTGCGTTGGATCCGGAGCGGAGCATGGGAAAACAAACCCAATCTACACATACTCGGGTGGGATTAGGACCTATCTTTACCTATTAGAGTGTAGTTTGCCTGGACGTAATAAAAATGGCGAACCTTATTAACCGATGAATATAAATGCTAAATTATATATAAATATATTTCTTCTGTCTTTAGTAGCTACACAAGATGAGTGATCGTGCGTGGATGTATACCGGTCACCCTAGTCAGAAAGAGATGACGAAAGAATGGTTTTTAAAAACAAAGGAATTTGTGAAAGCCGCATTCGCAAATGGACAGGAAAGGAACTATTGCCCCTGTCCTGGATGCGACAACTATAAAAAGACGACAAAGGCTGTAATGATTAAACACCTGCAGAGGAGGGGTTTTAAGCCTAATTATACGGTGTGGACATTTCATGGTGAGTCTATACAACGCACAAGAGCTGATGTGGTCCGTCGTCGCACGGACGAGCATGGTACTGGGATCGAAGACATGGTGCAAGACTTTGATGATGCTCGGGATTCGGAAGATGAGATGGAGGAATCTACAAAGGCCTTTTATGAAATGTTAGATTCTTCAAAACATCCTCTCCATGAGCACACTGAGCTCTGTCAGCTAGATGCAATTGCACAAGTAATGGCTCTAGAGGCTCAGTTCAACTTGGGAAGAGAATGCTACCACGCGATGATGACACTATTTGGACGTTTCCTACCCAAAGGCCATGTCATGCCTGCAAACCTGTACCAGTCGGACAAAATACTTCGTGTCGGATGTGAGAAAGGATGTGTCTTATTTAGGAAGGAGTATGCACACTTGGACTATTGTCCCAATTGCGAGTCTTGCAGGTATCTTGTGGTAGACAACGGTATGGGTGAGAAGAGGCAGACCAAAATCGCAGTTAGTGTTCTTCTGTATATGCCAATCGTACCAAGACTTCAACGTCTTTTCATGGTCGAAGAGACAGCCAGATAGATGACATGGCACAAATTGGGCAAAAGAACCGAACTAGATGCGGATGGGAATAAGATGATGGTACAGAGATTGGATGGGGAAGCATGGAAACATTTCGATGGATTGCATCAGGATAAAGCGGCAGATCCAAGGAATCCTCGAGTCTGCGCCGGCATGGATGGTTTAAATCCCTTCGGCATGACAGCAACCCAATACAGTTGTTGGCCTGTATTTGTCATTCCGCTCAATCTCCCCCCCGGGCAGATTATGCAAAGAAAGAACATATTTCTGATGTTAATAATTCCAGGGCCAAATTATCCGGGGAAGAATATGAATGTGTACCTGCAACCGCTTAAGGATGAATTGGAAGAAGCTTGGGAAAATGGGGTCAAGACATACGATGCCGCTAGAAAAGAAAACTTCAAAATGCATGTGTGGTACATGTACTCTATGCATGACTTGCCAGCGTATGCACTATTCTCTGGATGGTGTGTGCATGGAAGGTTCCCGAGCCCCCAATGCAAGGCAGGTCTTCAGTTTCATTGGTTGCAGGAGGGTCGGAAGTATTCTTGCTTTGACTTGCATAGACAGTTCCTGGATCCTGACCATCAGTTCAGAAAAGACAAGAAGAACTTTACCAAAGGTAAAGTTGTCAAAAACTTGGCAGCACCTGCGTTCATAGGCCAACAGATCCTGGATCAGTTGAACGCCCTCAAGCCTGATTCACAGCATCCAGGGTATTTCAAGGGGTATAATTCAAAACATGCCTGGACTCACAAGCCATGCTTCTGGGATCTGCCTTACTTCAAAGACCTCCTTCTTCCACACAATATCGACATGATGCACACTGAAAAGAATATCGGAGAGGCTATTTTTGGTACATTGTTCGACATAGATGGGAAGACAAAGGATAATATTAAGGCTAGAGTCGATCAAGAGACACTATGTCATAGACCGTTACAAAACATGCGAGAAGGCAAAGGAAAGAAGAAGTGGTCGAAGCCAAAGGCCTGGTTCAATCTTGGAATGCCAGCTATGAGGGAAATTATCTTGTGGGTCAAAATGCACTTGATGTTCCCCGATGGGTATGCAGCGAATCTAAAGAGGGGAGCGAGTCTTGAAAAATTAAAAATCTTTGGTCTCAAGAGTCATGATTGGCACATATGGCTAGAGCGGGTAATGCCGGTGATGTTACGTGGCATTATTCCTGAGGATGAATGGCTAGTACTGGCGGAGCTGAGCTATTTCTTCCGTGTTCTTTGTGCAAAAGAATTGTCGCCTGGCGTGGTAGAAGACATGGAGGAGTTTGCACCGGAGTTGTTGTGCGAGTTAGAGAAGATCTTTCCACCGGGCTTCTTTAATCCAATGCAGCATTTGATTTTACATCTACCGACCGAGGCAAGATTGGGTGGGCCCGTGCAAGATCATTGGTGCTATGCAACTGAGAGGATGCAGAAGACCCTTCGAGCCAAATGTAAAAATAAGCGTAGAATTGAAGCATCGATGGCTGAGGCATTCATTACTGAGGAGGTGGCAAACTTTGTGACAGCACACTACGAAGCCAAAAATCATCATTTGCATAATCCGAAGCCCCGGCACAATGATGGAGACCCTATAAAAGGTGGGTCCAACCTCAGCCTATTCAAAGGGAAGCTCGCACCAGCCGGTGCTTTGAAACCAATAACGTTGGATATCGAAGAATGGCGGAAAATTTCGTTGTATATCTTCAACAACATAACTGAAGTGCGGCCGTACATCAAGTGAGTTCTCGGCACATTTTCCCATAACTTCTAATTCATTTGAACTCCTCTTATTCCCGGATATTTCAAACAGCCGTTACGTCGTCAAATTCTCAGATGGAGCGGTGATCGAAAATGATTCCGTCGAAGAGTATGAGCTTCTTTCAAAGACAGGAGGCGGCTATCCCGGTTTCATCTCTTGGTTCAAACAAACAGTAATTATCAATAATGGACCATTTCATTCTTGGTATAACTTGTGGCTAATGCAACAACCATTTCGTATTAAACTTGTAGGCTAATTCAGAGTCTATGGACGCCGAATTGAGACAAGTCGCTAATGGTTTTGACTATAAGGTCAGTTCATTTGAGAAATACAACATCAACGGGAATCTCTTTCGTACCTTTGGCAAAGAGCTATCTATGCCTGATCGGAAATCTACAAATTGTGGTGTCTCTGCTATCGGCGAAGGTGTTATCGAGTATTATGGAAGAGTTGAAGAAATTTATGAACTTCAATTCTATGGTGAAAACCCACCGAACGTCGTAGTCTTCAAATGTTATTGGTTCCAGCCGAAAAAGACTAGAAGGACTCATGAACATATAGGACTAGTCGAAATCAATCCAAACACGCATTTAGATGTTCCCGATGTCTATATTACGGCTCAACAGGCGACCCAAGTTTTCTATCTACCGTGGGCATGCCAAACGGATAAGAATCTAGAAGGTTGGTATGTTGTTTATGAAGTGCCGCCACATGTCAGACCACCTCTCCCAAATGAACAGGACTATCAACCTCACATTAACCCAAACACATATGATGGAGAATTCTTCCAAGAAGCACATCTTTCCAAGAAACGTTTCAAGAACCGCCGTGCTTCATCCAAGAACATGGAAGTAGACAGCGACAATGAATCCGACTCCAGCCCTGAGCCGGAACCAGAAGACCTGGAACTCGTAGAGGTTACTGATGTGGATGACCTGTCAATGCTTCAACGATTAAAGGAAGGCCTTTCACAACTTCACTCCGTTGAACCCAATGAGCACGTCACTCATGAAGACATGCGTGATAGTGATGATGATGATGCATTTATTGATGATGATTATTAGTTTGTAAGATTCACAACTTAAATTATATATATTTTAATCTTTATTATTCATGTACATATTATTATTCATGTCAGTCATTCAATTTTTTTATGTTGTACTAATTTCTTTTAATCTTTATCATGGCAGGTGTTGAAAGATGGTGGGCGCGGGTCCAGAGCGCTCGACGGGTTCTTCCCAGGCGCCCCGCACGAGGGGTGGTACTTCCCTTCCACCCCTATCTCTCTGTAGAGCCTTGGCAGACAGTCTTTCGACACCAGCGGGGGGTTCTTCTTCGTTGGCGGCATTGCCCACTGGGAGAGGTGCTGGTCGGGTAGGGAGGAAGGGGAAGGGTACAGGGAGAGGTGGTGGCCGCGGAAGATCCAGGAGGACTGTTGAGCCGTCCCCGCCACCACCACCAGCTCATTCACCCGAGCATAGGACTAGTATGGTCGAACCGTTTACGGAGGAGGCTACGGGGACTCCGGTCCACGAGCCTGGTGTTCACGGGCATTAGTCCCATGAGACTCCGGTCCAGGAGCAGCCTTAGGTCGAGGTGCATTCGGCCCTGGAGCAGCCAGAGGAGACTACGGTTCCGGAGGCTTCACCCGACGTGGAGAGGCCCGGATGGGAGCCTTGGCCGATTGTACCGAGTTGCCGGATTGGACCGAGGGTCCGGGTGGCTCAGGGGGTGGGGATGGCGGGGATGAGCTTACGGATAGTGAGGGCGATGTGCCGGTGGACGGGGCCACCGTGTACAAGCGTGGTAGTACACGTCCCCCGGTCGCACCGGCTACCCGCGAGCAGAGGCCGGTGATTAAACCTGAAGGAGATAGGTAAGTACATTTACCCTTTTTTTAGCTTTTGCCTTCAAGTTTGTTCAAATATCTAATGCGCTGACCTTGTCATACTGCAGGGGATGGGTACACCCTCTTGGAGTCGCAGGCCGAACGCCGTCCTTGGTGTGCTTTGCCGGACAAATTTCCCGGGGTTTGTCACGTTGCCTGGTGAGGGTCAGGTTCCTACACTAGGATTTACCTGGGAGCACTACCAGGCTGCGCAGGCCCCGCCGGAGGAGATTATAGATGGTGTCTTGTGCCACACGAGGGCCGAGATGGTGATCAAGAGCTTTTGGGTAAATTATCCTTTTACAGAATCTAAAATTAACAATATACCTAATTATTGTACTAATCGGTGTTTTCACGTTTGATTGCAGACCTTCTATAGGTGTGAGGATGGATATGAGGAGGAGGCGGCCTGGGTTCTCGAGGTCGAGTGTTGGCGGTTACTACGGAACTTGCGCCACGAGGTTCAGCCGCAGGCTATTCGAGATTACTACGCCACGCGTGGTATTAAGAAGGAGAAGAAGGATTGCCGCAGAAAGTTTCTGAAGAAGGAGCAATACATGAAGGTAATTACCTATTCTTAAGTCCTTCTACGTAGTTTTCTTGATTTCATTCATATGCGTAGCGCTGAAAATTCTTTCTAATAACTTACAGGTGCCCCCGAGATGGTGTGCGGATACGATGGATTGTTTGGAGGCGTTGGTTGATGAGTGGTGCACAGGCAGCTAGCGAGCCGTCCACGAGAATGCGAAGGATCGGCGTAGCCAAATGGTTGGTGTGCCACACCATCAAGGCAGCGCCAACTTACTTCAGTTTGGACGAAACTGGGTATGTGATTTGCTTCATGATTCATGCAATTCATTCTTGATGCTAATATTTTGTTCCTCTCTTTTAGGCGCATCACAATAAGACTGAGATGCCACACTTGTACGACCTTTATGGCATGGCCCATACTGCCTCGTACAAGAAGGCGAAGGCATTCTCTGAGTCTGACCTGGATGATCCCAGTAACTTCACCAACATATCATCCCACCAGAAGCTCGTGGCATACAGGGACGCGGGGAAGGCTACGAAAGGGGATGACTTTAACCCTAGCCAGGAACCTTTGGATCCAGAGCTGGTGATGATATCTGGTGGCGGGAGGCCCCATGGCTCGATAGCCATTGGAGATGGGATAATACGTTGTCCACTCACTCTTCCGGAGATCATGACGCGCCAGTCGAGCAGATGTCCTGAGATAACGCCTCGTCCACGGCCAGTCGAACTTGCCATCGAGGTTAGTTGTACGGACTAAGAACACTTTCATCCGTTTCATTATGTGTGTCACCATAGATCATTACTGTGGTAACGAGGAATGGTTTTTCAGGCTGCTCTTCAGAAAGAGAGAGCGGCAAACCAGGCTGCTCTTGAGAAAGAGAGATTGGCAAGCCAGGCTGCTCTTCAGGCTGCTCTTGATGAGAGGGACCAGACCACGGCACGATTGCTTGAGGAGGAGAGGGCCCGGAATGAGGCCGGGTCAACGGGCCGTGTACGAGCTTTTTGTGGTATGTTTTTTTTCACATTAGCCAAATCATGTGTGTAATGTCTGTTTCAATACTAACTAATACGACCCACTCTTCAGGGTCTGTGCGAGAAGAGCGGTCAAGTCCCTCCGCCGATGCCCGTCTTCTCTTCGATTGGCACGGTGAGTTTCATTATAAACTAGTATTAATAATTGAGTGTCATTATGCTAACTGAGACATTGCAAAATATGTTGTCTGCAGAATAACTCCCGAGGGGCATCGCATGACCCTTCTCCAGGGCAACCGTCTCCAAACAAAGCCGACGCGAGCAACCGTGGTGTTTCTCCTCCTTGATGACCACTACGGTAAGTTTCTCCTCCAAACTTAGCTTGTTTTCCTCTAAAATGAGATAATTAGCCCATTTAGCTCCAAGAAGACATAATTAGGTAATTTAGCTCCAACAAGAGGAGAAGAAATAGGAAAAATGAAAAGAAAGAAGAAGAAGAAGAAGAAGAGAAGAAGGAGAAGGAGGAGAGAGGAGGAGGAGGAGGAGGAGGAGGAGGAGGAGAAGGAGGAGAAGGCCAAGGACCTTCTAGTCCTTCTCCTCCTCCTCCTTCTCCTCCTTCTCCTCCTTGATTTCTTCTTCTTCTCCTCCTCCTCCTCTTTCTTCTCCTCTTTCATATTATCCTTGCTTTAATTTCTCCAACAATGACATAATTAGTCCATTTAGCTACCAAATAGCATAATAAGCTCAAAATGGCATAAGAACCTTGGTTAGCTCATTAATTTTATATACTTAGCTTGTTTTCCTCTAAAATGGGATAATTAGCCCATTTAGCTCAAAAAATACATAATTAGGTAATTTAGCTCCAACAAGAGGAGAAGAGGAGAAGAAATAGGCAAAATGAGAAGAAAGAAGAAGAAGAAGAAGAAGAAGAAGAGAAGGAGGAGAAGGAGGAGGAGGAGGAGGAGGAGGAGGAGAAGGCCAAGGACCTTCTATCCTTCTCCTCCTCCTCCTTCCCCTCCTCCTCCTCCTTCTTCTTGATTTGTTCTTCTTCTCCTCCTCCTCCTCTTTCTTCTCCTCTTTCATATTATCCTTGCTTTAATTAACCAAACAATGACATAATTAGCCCATTTAGCTCCAAAATACCATAATAAGCTCAAAATGGCACAAGAACCTTGGTTATCTCATGAATATTATATACTTAGCTTGTTTTCCTATAAAATGACATAATTGGAACATTTAGCTCAAAAAAGACATATTAGGGAATTTAGCTCCAACAAGTGGACAAGAGGAGAAGAAATAGGCAAAATGAAAAGATAGAAGAAGAAGAAGAGAAGAAGGAGAAGGAGGAGGAGGAGGAGGAGGAGGAGGAGGAGAAGGCCAAGGACCTTCTAGTCCTTCTCCTCCTCCTCCTCCTCCTCCTCCTCCTCCTCCTCCTCCTTCTTGATTTCTTCTTCTTCTCCTCCTCCTCCTCTTTCTTTCCTCTTTCATATTATCCTTGCTTTAATTAACCCAACAATGACATAATTAGCTCATTTAGCTCCAAAATACCATAATAAGCTCAAAATGGCATAAGAACCTTGGTTAGCTCATGAATATTATATACTTAGCTTGTTTTCCTCTAAAATGACATAATTAGCCCATTTAGCTCAAAAAGAAGGAGAAGGAAGAAGAAGAAGAAGAAGAGAAGAAGAAGAGAAGGAGAAGGAGAAGAAGAAGAAGGAGGAGGAGAAGAAGAGAAGAAGAAGGAGAATGAGGAGAAGAAGGAGAAGGAGCCCTCCTTCTTCTCCTTCTTCTTATCTCCTTCTTCTCCTCCGTCTTCTCCTTCTTCTTCTCTTCTTTTTTCTTCTTCTCCTCCTCCTTCTCCTTCTCCTTCCCCTTCCCCTCCTCCTCCTCCTCCTCCTTCTTGTTTTTATTCTCCTTGTTCTCTTCTTGGTTCTTCTCTTTCTTCTTCAATTTAGCTTATTTGTCATATATATGTTGTTGTTCTTCTTCTTCTGACTTTCTTATTCCCATTTTGCAGATTGGATGTACTACATGCATGGAAGCTGGCGTTGGAGTGCTTTAGTTTCCGTTTTTATTTGAGTTGATGAACAATGGGGAACTATATGTATATGTATATATGGATGAACAATATATGTGCAACTATATGTATGTATATATGGATGAAACTTTGTATGTGTTGGTTCTTTTGATATATGCGATGGACGTTGATGAACAAATGGCATTGATGAGATTTATATGTAAATCATATATGTGTTGTGACCTATTTATCATATATGTGCTATGAATTATATGTATATGTGTTGTGAATTAGAAAAAATAAAAAAATGTGACAATATAGGCTCTTTGCTGTCTGCCAGCTGACGGCAAATGACTGACGGCAAAGGTGCCACATGGCGCCCAGCTGTGCAACCTGGGCAGTAGCAGCTGGCCATATAGTCTCTTTGCCGTCAGCCTCCAGGGGGCAGACGGCAAAGAAGAGGGAATAGAGGAGGAGGCAGACGGCAAAGAGTGGAGAGAGGGGGGAGGGGAGGACCCAGTAGACGGCAAAGATGGACATGGAGGCAGACGACAAAGATGGAGGGGGAGGGGAGGGGAGGAGAAGGCAGACGGCAAAGATGGACGGGGAGGCAGACGGCAAAGATTGACGGGGAGGCAGACGGCAAAGGCTCCATTAACCCCTAATGGCGGCAATGCGTGTCGGCTGCCGTCTCAAGAGCTTTGCCGATAGCTCCTGAGGAAAGCTAACGGCAAAGAGCTTTGCCGTCCACCTTGCGCAAGCAGACGACAAAGAAGGTCCTATGCCGTCGTAGGCTGACGCAGAAATTTTGCCGGCCGTGACAATCTTTGCCGTCTGTGGTATTGTCTTTGCCGTCAGGGATATTTTCTTTGCCGTCTGTCATGGCAGACGACAAAGAAGGTGATTCCTGTAGTGTTGAGGTTTGGTTCTCGTAGCTAGTTCCTGTTGGAAATATGCCCTAGAGGCAATAATAAAATGGTTGTTATCATATTTCCTTGTTCATGATAATCGTCTATCGTTCATGCTATAATTGTATTAACAGGAAACAGTAATACATGTGTGAACGAATAGATCACAATGTGTCCCTAGCAAGCCTCTAGTTGGCTAGCTCGTTAGTCAATAGATGATCATGGTTTCCTGATCATGGACATTGGATGTCATTGATAACGGGATCACATCATTGGGAGAATGATGTGGTGGACAAGACCCAATCCTAAGCCTAGCACTAGATCGTATTGTTCGTATGCTAATGCTTTTCTAATGTCAAGTATCTTTTCCTTCGACCGTGAGATTGTGCAACTCCCGGATACTGTAGGAGTGCTTTGGGTGTATCAAACGTCATAACGTAACTGGGTGACCATAAAGGTGCACTACGGGTACCTCCGAAAGTGTCTGTTGGGTTGACACGAATCGAGATCGGGATTCGTCACTCCGTGTGACGGAGAGGTATCTCTGGGCCCACTCGGTAGAACATCATCATGAGCTCAATGTGACTAAGGAGTTAGTCACACGATGACGTGCTACGGAACGAGTAAAGAGACTTACTGGTAACAAGATTGAACAAGGTATAGGTATACCGACGATCGAATCTCGGGCAAGTTCTATACCGACAGACAAAGGGAATCGTATACGGGATTGATTGAATCCTTGACATTGTGGTTCATCCAATGAGATCATCGTGGAGCTAGTGGAAGCCACCATGGGTATCCAGATCCCGCTGATGGTTATTGGCCAGAGAGGTGTCTCGGTCATGTCTGCCTGTCTCCCGAACCCGTAGGGTCTACACACTTAAGGTTCGATGACGCTAGGGTTATAGGTAATTCGTGTACGAGGTTACCAATAGTTGTTTGGAGTCCCGGATGAGAGCCCCGACGTCACGAGGAGCTCCGGGATGGTCCGGAGGTAAAGATTGATATATAGGACGGATGGTTTCGGACACCGGAAGTGTTTCGGGCATCACCGGTAACGTACCGGACCGCCGGGACCACTTGAGGTGGTCCCGGGGGACCAGAGAAGGGGGTGACGACCCCGGGAGGCTAGATGGGCTAAGTGGGGAAGGGAACCAGCCCCTAAGTGGGCTGGTGCGCCCCCACCCAGCCCATGTGCACCAGAAAAAAAGGGGAAGGGGGGGAACCCTAACTAAGGTGGGCCTTAGGCCCACCAGAGGGGTGCGCCACCCCTCCTCCTTGCCCTGGCCGCCACTTTCCCCATCTGGCAGGGCTTCCGCACCCCCTAGGGTGGGAACCCTAGGGGTGGCACCCCCTCTCCCCTTCCCCTATATATAGTGGGCACTTTTGGCCTTTGGAGGACACGGTTTTCCCTCTCCCTCGGCGCAGCCCTGCACTTCTTCCTCCTCCTCTCTGCCGGCGCTTGGCGAAGCCCTGCCGAGAGACCTCGTCTCTCCACCAACACCACGCCTTCGTGTTGCTGGTCTTCTTCCCCAACCTCTCCCTCCTCCTTGCTGGATCAAGGTGCGGGAGACGTCACCGGGTTGCACGTGTGTTGAACGCGGAGGTGCCGTTGTTCGGCACTAGATCGGAATCGCTGCGAGTACGACTCCATCAACCGCGTTCTAGCAACGCTTCCGCTTAGCGATCTTCAAAGGTACGAAGATGCTCTTAACCCTCTCTCGTTGCTGGTCTCTCCATAGGAAGATCTGAATAAGCGTAGGAAAATTTTGAATTTATGCTACGTTACCCAACAGTGGCATCCGAGCCAGGTTTTCTATGCGTAGATTCTATGCACGAGTAGAACACAAAAGTTGTGGGCGATGGTTTGTCAATTTTCTTGCCGTTACTAGTCTTATTCTTTTCCGGCAGTATTGTGGGATGAAGCGGCCCGGACCGACCTTACACGTACGCTTACGTGAGACTGGTTCCACCGACATACATGCACATCGTGCATAAAGGTGGCTAGCGGGTGTCTGTCTCTCCTACTCTAGTCGGATTGGATTTGATGAAAAGGGTCCTTATGAAGGGTAAATAGCTTTGGCATATCATCGTTGTGGCTGTCACGTAGGTAAGAAGGCGTTCTTGCTAGAAACCCAAATCAGCCACGTAAAACTTGCAACAACAATTAGAGGACGTCTAACTTGTTTTTGCAGGGTTTGACATGTGATGTGATATGGCCAAAGTTGTGATGTTGCATGTATGATGTATGAGATGATCATGTTATTGTAATAGGTTTCACGACTTGCATGTCGATGAGTATGACAACCGGCAGGAGCCATAGGAGTTGTCTTAATTTATTGTATGAGATGCAACGCCATGTGCTTACTATTTTACTTCATTGCCAACGGTTAGCCATAGTAGTAGTGATAGTAGTAGTTGCCGTGACGACTTCACGGAGACACGATGATGGAGATCATGGTGTCACGCCGGTGACAATGATGATCATGCGATGCCTGAAGTTGGAGATCGAAAGAGCAAAGATGATAATGGCCATATCATGTCACTATATGATTGCATTGTGATGTTTATCATGTTTTACATCTTATTGCTTAAAACGACGGTAGCATAATAAGTTGATCCCTCTTAAAATTTCGAGAACGTATTCCCCGAAGTGTGCACCGTTGCGAAGGTTCGTTGTCTCGAAGCACCACGTGATGATCGGGTGTGATAGATTCTAACGTTCGCATACAACGGGTGTAAGCCAGATTTACACACGTGAAACACCTAGGTTGACTCGACGAGCTTACCATGTACAGACATGACCTCGAATACAAGAGACCGAAAGGTCGAGCATGAGTCGTATGGTTGAATACGATCAGCATGAAGTTGCTCACCATGGTGACTAGTCCGTCTCACGCGATGATCGGACACGGGTTAGTCAACATGGATCATGTATCACTTAGATGACTAGAGGGATGTCGATTTAAGTGGGAGTTCATACTTAATTTGATTAAATGAACTTAATTGTCATGAACTTAGTCTAAAAGTTGTCTTTATAAATATTGTAGATGTCCAACGTCAACCTCAACTTCAACGCATTCCTAGAGAAAAACAAGCTAAAAGATGATGGTAGCAACTATGCGGACTGGGTTCGCAACCTGAAGCTCATCCTTGAAGCAAGTGAAAAGGCTTATGTCCTTAATGCGCCGCTAGGTGACCCTCCCGCTCCCGCAGCAGCCCAGGACATTCTAAACGTCTGGCAAGCGCGGAGTGATGACTACTCTCTGGTCAGGTGTGGCATGTTATACATTTTAGAAACGGGGCTCCAAAGACGTTTTGAGCAACACGGGGCATATGAGATGTTCCAAGAGCTGAAGCTAGTTTTTCAAGCTCATGCCTGTGTCGAGAGATATGAAGTCTCCGACAAGTTCTTCAGCTGTAAGATGGAGGAGAACAGTTCTGTCAGTGAGCACATACTCAAAATGTCTCGGTTACACGGTCGTCTGACTTCACTTGGAGTCGAACTTCCGGATGATGCTATCATTGATAGAATCCTCCAGTCTCTCCCACCAAGCTACAAAGGCTTTGTGCTTAACTACAACATGCAAGGAATGGAGAAAACCATTCCCGAGTTGTACTCGATGCTCAAGTCTGCAGAAGTAGAAATCAAGAAGGAGCATCAAGTGTTGATGGTCAACAAGACCACTAGTTTCAAGAAAGGCAGGGGTAAGAAGAACTTCAAGAAAGACGGCAAAGCTGTTGCCGCGCCCGGTAAGCCAGATGCCGGGAAGAAGAAAAAGAACGGACGCAAGCCTGAGACTGAGTGCTTCTACTGCAAGGGAAAAGGTCACTGGAAGCGGAACTGCCCCAAATACTTAGCGGACAAGAAGGCCGGCAACGTTAAAGGTATATGTGATATACATGTTATTGATGTGTACCTTACCAGCGCTCGTAGTAGCTCCTGGGTATTTGATACCGGTGTTGTTGCTCACATTTGCACCTCAAAGAAGGAACTGCGGAATAAGCGGAGACTGGCCAAGGACGAGGTGACGATGCGCGTCGGGAATGGTTCAAAGGTCGATGTGATCACCGTCGGCACGCTACCTCTACATCTACCGTCGGGATTGGTTTTAAACCTTAATAATTGTTTTTTAGTACCAGCTTTAAGCATGAACATTGTATCAGGGTCTTGCTTAATGCGAGACGGCTAGTCATTTAAGTCAGAGAATAATGGTTGTTCTATTTATATGAGTGATATGTTTTATGGTCATGCTCCGCTGGTGAATGGTTTATTCTTGATGAATCTCGATCATAACGTTACACATATTCATAGTGTGAGTACCAAAAGATGCAAAGTTGATAATGATAGTCCCACATACTTGTGGCACTGCCGCCTTGGTCATATCGGCGTTAAACGCATGAAGAAGCTCCATACTGATGGACTATTAGAGTCTCTTGACTTTGAATCATTTGACACATGCGAACTGTGCCTCATGGGCAAGATGACTAAGACTCCATTCTCAGGAATAATGGAGAGAGCAACCGACTTATTGGAAATAATACATACTGATGTGTGTGGTCCAATGAACGTTGAAGCTCGCGGTGGTTATCGTTATGTTCTCACTCTCACCGCTGATTTGAGTAGGTATGGGTATATGTACTTGATGAAGCACAAATCTGAGACGTTTGAAAATTTCAAGGAATTTCAGAGTGAGTTTGAGAATCAACGTGACAGAAAAATTAAATGTCTACGATCCGATCGTGGAGGAGAATATTTGAGTCACGAGTTTGGCACACACCTAAGGAAGTATGGAATCGTTTCACAACTGACGCCGCCTGGCACACCGCAGCGCAACGGAGTGTCTGAACGTCGTAATCGCACTTTATTAGATATGGTACGATCTATGATGTCTCTCACCGACTTACCGCTATCATTTTGGGGATACGCATTAGAAACTGCAGCATTCACTTTAAATAGGGCACCGTCTAAATCCGTTGAGACGACACCGTATGAACTATGGTTTGGCAAGAAACCTAAGTTGTCGTTTCTTAAAGTTTGGGGCTGCGATGCTTATGTGAAGAAACTTCAACCAGAAAAGCTCGAACCCAAAGCGGAAAAATGCGTATTCATAGGATACCCTAAGGAAACTATTGGGTATACCTTCTATCTTAGATCCGAAGGTAAAACCTTTGTTGCCAAGAACGGATCCTTTCTAGAGAAAGAGTTTCTCTCGAAAGAAGTAAGTGGGAGGAATGTAGAACTTGTTGAGGTAATTACACCCCTCTCGAACAGGAAAGTAGCGCAACGCAAGAAGTTGTTCCTGTGGTGCCTACACCGACTGAAGAGGAAGTTAATGATGATGATCATGAAGCTTCGGATCAAGTTACTACTGAACCGCGAAGGTCCACAAGGGTACGCTCCGCACCAGAGTGGTACGACAACCCTGTGATGGAAATCATGTTGTTAGACAATGGTGAACCTTCGAACTATGAAGAAGCAATGGCGGGCCCAGATTCGAACAAATGGCTTGAAGCCATGAAATCCGAGATAGGATCCATGTATGAGAACAAAGTATGGACTTTGGTGGACTTGCCCGATGACCGGCGAGCCATATAAAATAAATGGATCTTCAAGAAGAAGACTGATGCAAACGGTACTGTAACCGTTTACAAAGCTCGACTTGTCGCAAAGGGTTTTCGACAAATTCAAGGAATTGACTACGAAGAGACTTTCTCTCCCGTAGCGAAGCTGAAATCAGTCCGAATCATGTTAGCAATTGCCGCCTTTTATGATTATGAAATTTGGCAAATGGATGTCAAAACAGCGTTCCTTAACGGGAATCTTAAGGAAGAGTTGTATATGATGCAACCAGAAGGTTTTGTCGATCCTAAAGGTGCTAACAAAGTATGCAAGCTCCAGCGCTACATCTATGGGCTGGTTCAAGCATCTCGGAGTTGGAACATTCGCTTTAATGAGGTGATCAAAGCGTTTGGGTTCATACAGGTTTACGGAGAAGCCTGTTTGTACAAGAAAGTGAGTGGGAGCTCTGTAGCTTTCCTCGTACTATATCTGGATGACATATTATTGATGGGGAATGATATAGAGATGTTGGAGAGCATAAAGGCCTATTTGAACAAGAGTTTTTCAATGAAGGACCTTGGAGAAGCTGCATACATATTAGGCATCAAGATCTATAGAGATAGATCGAGACGCCTCATAGGTCTTTCGCAAAGTACATACCTTGACAAGATACTAAAGAAGTTCAATATGGAAAACTCAAAGAAAGGGTTCTTGCCACTTTTGCAAGGTATGAGATTGAGTAAGACTCAGTCGCCGACCACGGCAGCAGATAGAGAGAAGATGAGTTCTGTCCCCTACGCTTCAGCCGTGGGCTCTCTAATGTATGCCATGCTGTGTACCAGACCTGATATAAACCTTGCGATAAGCTTGGTAGGGAGGTACCAAAGTAATCTCGGTGCGGAACACTGGACAGCGGTCAAGAATATCCTTAAGTACCTGAAAAGGACTAAGGAAATGTTTCTCGTTTATGGAGGTGACGAAGAGCTCGTCGTAAAGGGTTACGTCGACGCTAGATTCGAGACAGATCCGGATGACTCTAAGTCACAAACCGGATACGTATAAAGGTTGAATGGTGGGGTAGTGAGCTGGTGCAGCAGCAAGCAAGAAGTCGTGGCAGCATCTACATGTGAAGCGGAGTACATAGCTGCTTCAGAAGCGGCTCATGAAGGAATTTGGATGAAGGATCTCATCACCGACCTTGGAGTGGTTCCAAGCGCGTCGGGTCCTATGACACTCTTCTGTGATAACACTGGAGCCATTGCCATAGCGAAGGAGCCCAGGTTTCACCCGAAGACGAAGCACATCAAGCGCCGCTACAGCTCCATCCAGGACCATGTCCAGAGTGGAGTGATATATATTTGTAAAGTACACACGGATCTGAATATTGCAGACCCGTTGACTAAACCTCTTCCAGGAGAAAAACATGATCAACACCATAATGTTATGGGTGTTCAATACATCACAATGTAACTAGATTATGGACTCTAGTGCAAGTGGGAGACTGTTGGAAATATGCCCTAGAGGCAATAATAAAATGGTTGTTATCATATTTCCTTGTTCATGATAATCGTCTATCGTTCATGCTATAATTGTATTAACAGGAAACAGTAATACATGTGTGAATGAATAGATCACAATGTGTCCCTAGCAAGCCTCTAGTTGGCTAGCTCGTTATTCAATAGATGATCATGGTTTCTTGATCATGGACATTGGATGTCATTGATAACGGGATCACATCATTGGGAGAATGATGTGGTGGACAAGACCCAATCCTAAGCCTAGCACTAGATCGTATTGTTCGTATGCTAATGCTTTTCTAATGTCAAGTATCTTTTCCTTCGACCGTGAGATTGTGCAACTCCCGGATACCGTAGGAGTGCTTTGGGTGTATCAAACGTCACAACGTAACTGGGTGACCATAAAGGTGCACTACGGGTACCTCCGAAAGTGTCTGTTGGGTTGGCACGAATCGAGATCGGGATTTGTCACTCCGTGTGACGGAGAGGTATCTCTGGGCCCACTCGGTAGAACATCATCATGAGCTCAATGTGACTAAGGAGTTAGTCACACGATGACGTGCTACGGAACGAGTAAAGAGACTTACCGGTAACGAGATTGAACAAGGTATAGGTATACCGATGATCGAATCTCGGGCAAGTTCTATACCGACAGACAAAGGGAATCATATACGGGATTGATTCAATCCTTGACATCGTGGTTCATCCGATGAGATCATCGTGGAGCTAGTGGGAGCCACCATGGGTATCCATATCCCGCTGATGGATATTGGCCAGAGAGGTGTCTCGGTCATGTCTGCCTGTCTCCCGAACCCGTAGGGTCTACAGACTTAAGGTTTGATGACGCTAGGGTTATAGGGAATTGTTGTACGAGGTTACCGATAGTTGTTCGGAGTCTCGGATGAGATCCCGGACGTCACGAGGAGCTCCGGAATGGTCCGGAGGTAAAGATTGATATATAGGATGGATGGTTTCGGACACCGGAAGTGTTTCGGGCATCACCGGTAACGTACCGGGACCACCGGGACCACCGGAGGTGGTCCCGGGGGTCCACCGAAGGGGGTGACGACCCCGGGAGGCTAGATGGGCTAAGTGGGGAAGGAAACCAGCCCCTAAGTGGGCTGGTGCGCCCCCCACCCAGCCCATGTGCACCAGAAAAAAAGGGGAAGGGGGGAACCCTAACTAAGGTGGGCCTTAGGCCCACCAGAGGGGTGCACCACCCCTCCTCCTTGCCCTGGCCGCCACTTTCCCCATCTGGGAGGGCTACCGCACCCCCTAGGGTGGGAACCCTAGGGGTGGCACCCCCTCTCCCCTTCCCCTATATATAGTGGGCACTTTTGGCCTTTGGAGGACACGGTTTTCCCTCTCCCTCGGCGCAGCCCTGCACTTCTTCCTCCTCCTCTTTGCCGGCCCTTGGCGAAGCCCTGCCGGGAGACCTCATCTGTCCACCAACACCACGCCGTCGTGTTGCTGGTCTTCTTCCCCATCCTCTCCCTCCTCCTTGCTGGATCAAGGTGCGGGAGACGTCATCGGGCTGCACGTGTGTTGAACGCGGAGGTGCCGTTGTTCGGCACTAGATCGGAATCGCTGCGAGTACGACTCCATCAACCGCGTTCTAGCAACGCTTCTGCTTAGCGATCTTCAAAGGTACGAAGATGCTCTTACCCCTCTCTCGTTGCTGGTCTCTCCATAGGAAGATCTGAATAAGCGTAGGAAAATTTTGAATTTATGCTACGTTACCCAACAGTTCCATATGTCGTGTCCTGAGACTGAGATACACGGCTCTTATCGGGGTCGTCGACACGAGGGGAGGTCCTACTAGTCTTGTCTTACCTTAGTGATATATCTTGCGTATAGCAATCCTGGTGAAGCTTTGGTTCTCCTCAGAGTTGAGGCTTTCCTCTAAGGAATCCGACGAGATCACAAGATTCGTGATAGAGGATTACTTTGCGGCCCGTGACCGTTTGTGATGGACTAGTTGGAGCACCTCTGCAGGGTTTAATCTTTGGAAAGCCGTGCACGCGGTTATGTGTCAACTTGGAATATTTGCTAACATCGGTTATAGATAACTTGAACATAATCTAATAAAATTGCCAACTGTGTGAGTAAACGTGAAATGTCCCCTATGAAGACCTTTCTTTGATAGGGAACACGGTGGGGTTATGATTGACGTAAGTAGGTGTTCAGGGTCACTTCTTGATCAGCTAGTCTTCGCCCGCTAGAATAGACCACCTTCAACATCTTGTGCTACGTAAGTGAGCCACCATAAATGCTTAGGATGGTGCAACCTAAACACTGAACCTTCCTTACCTAATAACTTGACTAGTTCTAGCACCGAGGTCATAGATTGCTGAGTCCCCGTGGCTCACAGATTACTTCAACACCCGAACAGGTACAGGTACGCCCGACATAGGTGATCCCGCTGGCACGCAGCTGGTGTGGCAGTACGATGAGGAGAACGACCGCGTGTACGTGAACCATCCAGAAGACTGAGGAATGGTCGTGATCGTGGGCAAGCATGCAGGGTAGCATAGCCTTTTCTCATGTTATGTAGTTCGTAGCGGAACTACCTTGTTTCAATAAATGTGTGATGTAAACTCTGATATTATCTATGAGATGGCAAACGATTCCCTATTTGTCATTCTATTATTATGTATGTGCTATGTTATCGTGCTTGCGAAACGCTTAGATGCGGTTTTTTCCATTTTGGGGCCTCGTCCCCTAAATCGGAAAGGACCGCATCTTAGTCGTTACAGGCATCTCCACACAATCCTATAGCCAAAGCATCTTTGAACTTTTCTGAAATATACTTGAATAAAATCATTAGTCCAATGATGCATATGTTGTGATTAATTACCAAAACCACCTTAGGGAGCAATTGTGCTTTCAATCTCCCCCTTTTAGGTAACCGACGACAACATATAGATCAAAGCTTTGACAAAAGATATAATCAATGATTAGCATCGATGTTTTGAGAACTAAGTGAAAAGAAAGATCTCCCCCTAAATTTGTTCATTATTTTCAAATTATGTTTGAATGCAAATGCACAATCTATCAGGATCATGGGGAACTTCTCCATGTCACATACGACTTGGTGGTGCGCATAAATAATCTGAATGAATAGCAATGCACATAGAACCAACAAGCAAGTGAATGATCATCATGTAGATAGCTAAAAAGTAATAATGTGGTTACATTAAACATCCACAGCGTATGATCAAACACATCTCTAAACGGATAAAGTCATCCAAAACACAAAAAGTTCTGAAAAACCAAATCAGAGCAAATAAAATGGAAAGCTCTCCCTCTCGAAGCCCTATTGATCGATACACTTGTCCCCCTTTGGCATCAAGTTACAAAAAAGTTCAAAGGTCTAGAACTAAGCATATCTCTAGGCACGATCTCCTCCGATAACTGAAGTTGGAGTGGACAAGAGAGCATCGATGAAGGCTTCGATAGATGTCACTCGAGTTGGATGTGTAGACAGTGGAGGTGCTGAAGCAGGAGCTGAAGCTTGAGTTGATGAAGATGGTCTTGCTTCCGGTACTAGCACAACTGTCGTCCTAGTCTGGGTCGTTAACTGAGTGGTAGTACGAAGAGGCAAATCATCATCATCATCATCTTATGAGCGTGGAATCTTCACTAAGTCAACTTCATGCTAAAGCTGCTCAATAGTGGTGGTCCACTCTATCACCTTCACATCGAGGTCATGGAATTTTGTCTCCACGATCCTCTCTAGGCTCTTCTGGTTTAGGAAGATGTCTAAAACTTTCTTCTCCATCCCTTGGATGGTGCTGACCAAGAAAGACATCTTCTCATCTCTGGTTCTGAGCTATGGGGGTTGAGCTGGAGCTTTCCTAGCAGCCTCTGCAGTTGCTGCCTCTCTAGCAGTAGATGAGTACATCACAACTACATTATCCTCACACTCTAGTTGGAGTGGCAAATGGGGACGATCAAGCTGATATGCATGCTTGCCAATCTTGGCATTGATGAGCATCTGAATGTATGGAGCATATCCACATGATATCTTCTGGTCAACAACAGTTCTCGTGACAGTCTCAATAATCAAATCCATCACTTTGAAGCAACTATGGGTGTCTACAAGATGCAACATGTTGATGGAATAGCCTCTAATCATTTTGTCATCACCTGATTTGGGCACCAGGGTATTTCTCAAGATAGTGTTTATTGTGGTTATTCCTGCTTGCAAGAAATAGAGAGAGCCAAGCTTGTGAGATGGCAGAAAGTCATGGGGCACTGGCTTGTACATGTTAGCCATGGAGTTGTGATTCATCTTAGGATCTGAATACATATCCAAGTCTTCTTCTCATTATTTTGGAGCACATTGATAGTAGCCTATTCTTCAATTATGGCTTCATATCTATGACCATCAGTCATTCAGACAATTGTGCCATCTTCATAGAAGTGAACTATTGAGTAGAATTGCATAATAATATCATGATTCCATGCAGTCATCTCTTTGCCAAAAAACTGTTTTGAGTCAACAAGGTTGAAGTTTTCTCTCACGTGGGGAAAGAAATATTCATTAGCTTTAATGTATTCCCAGTCGACATATCTCAGGTCGCTGGCTGCTGGACTCCGGTCAAACAAAATAGTCTCATAAACATATTGTTGTTCCCTTGTGCGAAAGCGGGGATCAGTAGTAGTTCTTCTCTTTACAGCATAGGGATCAATGGCTCTCCACCTCCTCAAGCCTCCATCTCTCCTCTTCTTCAAGTTCTCAACAACTGGATGAGCCCCATTGTGCAGTGGCAGATGATGTCTGAGCTTTATAAGGATCGGTGCATCCTCTTCTTCTTCCTCTGTAGCAAAGGCTCTCGAAGCAGTGCCTTTCTCTTTGACAGCTGCAGGTATATCCTTTGTAGTCCTCTTGGGTGCTACATGCTTCTTAGGAGCAGAAGACATCTTGGGAGCAGAAGGCTTCTATGGCATAGCATCAGCCATTAGCTTCTTCCTCTTTGGAGGAGGGACTTCATCTCGTACTTGCTCATCATCAATAGCATCTGGATCTTCATAAATGGAGGTTTGTCTACCAACAAAATGGACAATCCTCTTCCTGGGTCTCTTCACACCTGACTTCTTAGTAAGCCTAGCCTTAGAAGGTTTGGCATACTCTTTCCTTAGTACCTTCCTAACATCATATTTCTCCTTCTGCTTTTGGGGAGCAGATTCATCAGGAACAAAATTAGCATCCGCTACATCGGAATTGAGTTTAGTCTTGGACCTAGTAGGTGCCTCGGGTATGCCATGGGAGCTAGGAGTACCTGGATCAGAAGGGGTCCTCTCAGGATTAGTGCGTGAATCAGATTCAACATGGGGCTCACTGATGTTGTTCTGACTGTCATCGGAACCTAACATGTTGCACGACAAACACACATGAAATCTGACACACTGGCACACAAGCACTCAAGCAAACCCTGCGAAAAGATTTAGAAAGCTTGAAAAGATAAGCATCACAAAATTGCAGAAGTTTTGAGAAATTTGAACTTTGAAAAATTTTGTTTTAACTTTCCACAAAATTGGATTTCGGTTCCACCTAGTCAGAAATTTAGGAGCCACCGAGACACGTGTTCTCTTTTATAGAAACTTGGCACCCCTTTGTGGTTTCACAAAAAAGAAGAACTCGGTTCCATCGAGTCCATCCTCGTTAAACCTGAAACCAAAATTGGTACTACCGACTTTTGCAACTCGGTGACACCGAGATTCAATCTGGTGGACTGCTAAACCTAATCTCTTCATTGCTCGCTAATCTAAAGACGTTTTTTGTATGTTATAGAATTTGTGCAATGGTGGACAGCTATAGGCATGACCTCTTGTGCAAGAATGGGATAGGACCATAAAGGGAATTCGAATCCATACCCTAACTTGGCGTGTATCCGCTACGACAGAGATGACAGTGAAGATCCCGTTGGCAACGAGGACTCCTGGTGAAGGCGCACGGGCGAATACGAGTTGATGTCCACAGACTAGGGCACGACAACAAAGGGGTATGGCAAGGTGACGTTTGAAGAAGTTTGCAAGCGTCGAGTACGCTAATATATATATCCCTTCATTGTCGGTGACACCGAGATGGGATTTTCCGTGTCACCGAGTTTCATAACTATCAGCTGACGGAGAAACTCGGTGGGGCCGAAAAGTCAAAGTCGATTGCACCGAGATTAATAAAAATGATCAACATGCTCACACAATAAGATGTCAAATCGAACATGGTGAACATGCAGAAACATTCTAGCATGTATCAAGCACTTTGGCAATGACGAAGTTATCTATATATATAAGTATATTAACTTAGGATCCAAGTAAGAATACTTGATCATAGGTCATACTGATTGATTGAGCACATGTGGGGTTACCACTTTTTCATAATGCATTAATGTGTTCACATCATTTTGGAGACGCTTATACTCAAGTCTTAGAGTGAAGCTCCCCCTAGATGTGACACCCCCCTTTAGAGGGATAAGCTAACCTTGGGTTTTGTTGTAGAAGACTTCAAGTAGATAAAGTAGTGGTGGATGATCATTGTTGGTGAAGATCATCTTGAGTTGGGAGCAATCCTTGTTATTTCGTACTCTTCTCACCTATATGGGTTAGTCCCAAAGTAAAAGGAACAAATACAAAGATATCTATGGAAATGGAGTGAAATAAACAGGAGGTTATGTCCAAAGATGCATTAATTACCTTGTCCCTTGCTCACGTTTGAGGGAATGTGTGACTCCTTGAACTAATGCATATGGTTAGAGTTGATTGCATGTACTTCTTGCCAAAATGAATAAGAGTGAATTTCATTGGGGGGTCACCCCTCAAGAACTTTCTAGTTCTTCCTCCTGGGGACTCACATCATCTTGATGGGCAGCCTTGGAGTTGTGGTAGCATTAGATTAGGTAGTACTAGAAGTGTCCTTGGGAACCCACTCAACCTTGGCTTGGGCTTCTTCCTCGAGACTATTGTATGTCTATAATATGTTAGAATGGTGTATGTTTAATATGATGTGATGAAACTATTGTATATAATATGTATAAATACATCACAAGTACGTAGAGGGTGCAAATCTATGAAAACAGTAAAAGTTAGTAATAGCGCTGGTAAATACTTACTAGTAGCGCTTACTATGGGAAAGCGCTACTACTATAGTTAGTAATAGCGCTGGGCAGGGAAGCGCTAATGCTAATACTACTTACCAGTAGCGTTGCCTATACCGGCGCTACTACTAGGGTTTAGCTGTAGCGCGATAGCAGTAGCGCTTGGCCCAACGCTACTGCTACGCATATTTCCAGTGCTACTACTAGGATTTTCCCTAGTAGTGTGGGTTTCTTATTCAAATGGGTCAATCTCCTCTTGAAGTTGTTCCCTTGCCCTTGCGGTCTTGTCGTAGAAGGCCATCTTGAGAACTTGTTCCCTTGGGAGGAGTAGGATCATACTTCTCCTCTTGAGGAAGAAACTTGGAAATGGGATATGGACCTTCTTCCCAATCATCTCCATTGACGTCAAAGTATCCAACACCTTGCTTCTTCCGATATCCTCCTTGCTTGCACACAATTTGCTCGACTTGATTACTTCCAGGAAGACTCTTGAAGAGACCTTTCTCTATAATCCCTTTCAATAAATCATTTTCTTGCTCAAGTGTAACTTGGATAAGAGAATCATTAGTGGAATCAATGGAGTTAGTAACAGCAATATCATTTGATCTAGCTTTAGCATTGTTGTTACTAGATGAAGAAACTCTCTTGCCTTTGTTACTAGTGTTCTTAGGTTTAACTTGTGGAACAAAAGTGGACAAGAGTAATTGTTTGCCTAGATAAGAGGAACTCTTCTTTCAAAGATCATCATTAATTGCTTTTAGGAACTCATGCTCTTGCTCTAAATTCAGCTTCTCGAAGTGTAGCTTCTGATGACTTCTTGCAAGCTCTCTATGATGTTGTAGAGTAGTTTTCTGTGAAGTTTTGTGTGGATGAAGTGTCTGAAGTTCAAGGTGGTCTCGATATGAGGAGACGGAGGAGAGGCAAGAGTTCAATCCTTGGGATGCCCAAGGCACCCCAAGTAAATCTTTTGTGTTTAGTTTTCACTTTTATTTTATGCACCATGATGGTACGAGGTAGTCCGTGGTTGATTCATCGAATGCTCAATACACTTCACTTATATCGTCTGAGTATGGCTATTGTAGGATCGAAAGTATGTCTAGGGGGGTGATTAGACTACTTGACAAGATAAATACTTTTACATAATGCATTAATTCATGTGTACACATCATTAAGGAGATGCTTATACTCAAGTCTCAGAGTAAATATCCCCCTAGATGTGAAATCACCACTAAGAGGGATAAACTAACCTTGGGTTTTGTCGTAGAAGACCTCAATTAGGTGTAGTAGTGGTGGATGCTCATTGTTGATGAAGATCATCTTGAGTTGGGAACAATCCTTGGTGTTTCTTACTCTTCTCACCTACATGGGTTAGTCCCAAAGCAAAAGCAACATATGCAAGGATATCAATGAACATCAAGTGAAATACATGGGAAGTGATGTGCAAAGATGCATTAGTTAACTTGTCCCTTGCTCACCTTTGAGGGAATGTGTGAATCCTTGAATTAATGCATATGGTTGGAGTTGATTGCATATAGTTCTTGCCAAAATGAATAAGAATGAATTTCATTGGCGGAGTCACCCCTCAAGACCATTCTAGTTCTTCCTCTTGGGGACCCACATCCCCTTGATGGGGATGCTTGGAGTTGTGGTAGCACTAGATGAGGTCGTACTAGAAGTGTCCTTGGGAAGCCACTCGACCTTGGCTTGGGCTTCTTCCTTGAATGAGTGAATCTCCTCTTGAAGCTTTCCCTTGCCTTTGTGGTCTTGTGATAGAAGGCCATATTGAGAGCTTGTTCCCTTGGGAGGAGTATGATGATACTTATTCTCTTGAGGAACTAACTTGGGAATAGGATATGGACCTTCGTCGCAAACATCTCCTTTTTTGTTGAAGTAGCCAACACCTTGCTTCTTCTGATGTACTCCTTGCTTGCACACAATTTCTTTTAGTTGCTTAGTTCCAAAAAGATTATTGAAGACACCTCTCTCTATAATCCCTTTCAATAAATCATTTTCTTGATTAAGTGTAACTTGGCTACGAGAATCATTATTGGAATCAAGAGAGCTACTAGCAACAATATAATTTCATATAGCTTTATTATTGTTGTTACTAGATGAAGAACCTTTCTTGCCTTTGTTACTTGTGTTCTTAGATTTAACTTGTGGAAAAAAGTAGACAAGAGTAATTATTTGGCTAGATAAGAAGAACTCTTCTTTCGAAGATCATGATTGACTTCTTTTAGAAACTCATGCTCTTGCTCTAAATTTAGCTTCTCGAAGCGTAGCTTCTCATGAGTTCCTGCAAGCTCTCTATGACCTTGTATTGTAGTTTCATGAGCTAACTTAAGAGTGTTTAATTCTTTAGTTAGTCATTCAATATCTTTCTTATCATCATCATTTAATTTCTTTTGGCTAGCATGATTATTTTCAAGTTCATTTTCAATGTTAACACTAGTATTATTAAAGATCAAGTCATCTTCCCCTAACAAGTCATCCTCATCATTATTAATATCAAAGTATTAGGGGTGTGAAACCTTGGGGCCTTTATCAATGAAGCAGTTTCCAATCTCTTCATTTTGTGAATCAAATAAGTTGTAGGAGTTGGAGGAAACGAGTGCAATGCCGACAACACCTTCATCTTGACTGTAGTCAGAGTTGGAGTGGTAGCTTATCTCAGAATGGTTTTCACACTCGGAACCAGAAAATCATTCACCAACGTGAGCTTGATATCTTCTTATTGAACTTCGCTTGGTTTACTTGTCCTTCTTCTGTGATTCTTTGCCTCTCCGGGAGTGTCTTCGTTCATAATGATCTTCTCTACTCCTTCTCTCTCTATGAGGTGACTCATCTCTTTAGCTTCATCTTCTAGGTGACTCTTCTCTTCGTTTGTGGGGAGCCGAGCAATCATTGGAAAAGTGTCCACGCCTTCAATAGTTGTAGCAGTTTTGGTCATGACTAGACGAATGCTTCTCATTATATCTTGAGCTTGATTTCTCTCCTTTCCTCTACTCTTGTAGAACTTGTTGAATTTTCTGTTCATGAGGCTCATCTCTTCGTTGGTAACAAGTTTGTAACTTTAAGTAGCGGGAGCATCGATTGAAGCTTTGCAAGCACCACTTGACTTGTTGTGCTACTCATCTTTGTCTTTGAGAGACATTTCATGAGCAACAATCCTTCAAATGACTCCAGGTTGCTTGAGATCCTTGTAGTTTGACATCATTTGGATTAATGTGCACACGGTGTCGAATGAGCATAATATGCATACCAACATGCTCACTCAATAAGATGTCAAATAGAACATGGTGAACATGCTCAAACATTCTAGCATGTATCAAGGACTTTGGTGATGACGAAGTTATCTATATATGAGTATATTGACTTAGGAGCCAAGTAAGAATACTTGATCATGGGTCATACTGATTTATTAAGCACATGTGGGGTTACCACTTTTACATAATGCATTAATGTGTTCACATCATTTAGGAGACACTTATATCAAGTCTTAGAGTGAAGCTCCCCCTAGATGTGACACCCCCCTTTAGAGGGATACGCTAACCTTGGGTTTTGTTGTAGAAGACTTCAAGTAGGTGAAGTAGTGGTGGATGATAATTGTTGATGAAGATCATCTTGAGTTGGAAGCAATCCTTGTTATTTCTTACTCTTCTCACCTATATGGATTAGTCCCAAAGCAAAAGGAACAAATGCAAAGATATCTATGGACATGGAGTGAAATAAATGCGAGGTTATGTCCAAAGATGCATTAATTACCTTGTCCCTTGCTCACGTTTGAGGGAATGTGTAACTCCTTGAACTAATGCATTTGGTTAGAGTTGATTGCATGTTATTCTTGCCAAAATGAATAAGAGTAAATTTCATTAACGGAGTCACCCCTCAAGAACTTTCTAGTTCTTTGTCTTGGGGACCCACATCACCTTGATGGGGATCCTTGGAGTTGTGGTAGCACTAGATTAGGTAGTTCTAGAAGTGTCCTTGGGAACCCACGCAACCTTGGCTTGGGTTTCTTTCAAATGGGCCATTGTGGTCATGTGGTGGAAGGCCATCTTGAGAGCTTGTTCCCTTGGGAGGAGTAGGATCATACTTCTCCTCTTGAGGAAGAAACTTGGGAATGGGATATGGACCTTCTTCCCAATCATCTCCATTGACGTCAAAGTATACAAGACGTTCCTTCTTCCGATATCCTCCTTGCTTGCGCCCAATTTCCTCGAATTGCTTACTTCCAGCAAGACTCTTGAAGGGACCTCTCTCTATAATCCCTTTCAATAAATCGCTTTCTTGCTCAAGTGTAACTTGGATAAGAGAATCTTTAGTGGAATCAAGGGAGTTACTAGAAACAATTCATTTGATCTAGCTTGCATTGTTGTTACTAGATGAAGAAACTCTCTTGCCTTTGTTACTAGTGTTCTTAGGTTTAACTTGTGGAACAAAAGTAGACAAGCGTAATCGTTTGGCTACAAAAGAGGAACTCTTCTTTCAAAGATCATCATTGATTGCTTTTAGGAACTCATGCTCTTGCTCTAAATTTAGCTTCTCGAAGCGTAGCTTCTCATGAGTTCTTGCAAGCAGTCTATGATGTTGTAGAGTAGTTTTCTTTGATGTTTTGTGTGGATGAAGTGTTTGAAGTTCGAAGTGGTCTCGATATGAGGAGATGGAGGAGAGGCAAGAGTTCAATCTTCGGGATGCCCAAGGCACCCCAAGTAAATATCCAAGGAGACTCAACCATCTAATCTTGGGGATGCCCGGGAAGGCATCCGATCTTTCTTCAACAAGTATTGGTATGTTCTCGTCTTCGTTTTGTTCACATGATATGCGTAAATCTTGTAACTTCTTTTGTTTTTAGTTTTCGCTTTTATTTTATGCACGATGATGGTATGAGGTAGTCCATGGTTGATTCATGGAATGCTCATTGCATTTCACTTATATCGTTTGAGTATGGCTTTTGTAGGATTGAAAGTATGTCTAGAGGGGGGGTGATTATACTAATTGACAACATAAATACTTTTAGATAATGCATTAATGTGTTCACATCAGTTAGGAGAGACTTATACTCAAGTCTTAGAGTAAATATCCCCCTAGATGTGAAATCCCAACTAAGAGGGATACACTAACCTTGGGTTTTGTCGTAGAAGACTTCAAGTAGGTGTAGTAGTGGTGGATGCTCTTTGTTGATGAAGATCATCTTGATTTGGGAGCAATCCTTTCTGTTTCTCACTCTTCTCACCTACATGGGTTAGTCCCAAAGCAAAAGCAAGATATGCAAGGATATCAATGAACATAGAGTGACATACATGGGAGGTGACGTCCAAAGATGCATTAATTACGTTGTCTGTTGCTCACCTTTGAGGGAGTTTGTGACTCCTTGAACTAATGCATATGGTTGGAGTTGATTGCATATAGTTCTTGACAAAATGAATAAGAGTGAATTTAATTGGCGGAGTCACCTCTTAAGACCTTTCTAGTTCTTCCTCTTAGGGACCCACATGATCTTGATGGGGATCCTTGGAGTTGTGGTAGCACTAGATGAGGTAGTACTTCAAGTGTCCTTTGGAACCCACTCGACCTTGGCTTGGGGTTCTACCTCAAATGAGTGAATCTCCTCTTGAATCTTTCCCTTTAGCTTGTGGTCTTGTGATAGAAGGCCATCTTGAGAGCTTGTTCCCTTGGGAGGCGTATGATCATACTTCTTCTCTTGGGGAACAAACTTGGGAATAGGATATGGACCTTCTTTGCAAACATCTCCGTTGATGTTGAAGTAGGCAACACCTTGCTTCTGCCGATGTACTCCTTGCTTGTACACAATTTCTTCGAGTTGCTTACTTCCAAATAGACTATTGAAGACATCTATCTCTATAATCCCTTTCAATAAATCGTTTTCTTGCTCAAGTGTAACTTGGCTAAGACACCTCTCTCTATGACCTTGTATTTTAGTTTCACGAGAAAAATTAAGAGTGTTTAATTCTTTAGTTAGTCCTTCAATCTCTTTCTTATCATCATCATTCGATTTATCTAGACTAGCATGAATATTTTCAAGTTCATTTTCAATGTTATCACTAGTCTTATTAAAGAGCAAGTCATCTTCTCCTAACAAGTCATCCTCATAACTATCAAAGCCAAAGTACTCGGGGTGTGATACATTGGGGCCTTTTTTGCCATGAAGCAGTTTCCAATTCCTTCATTTGGTGAATGAAATAAGTCGTAGGACTTGGAGGAAATGAATGCAAGACCGGCAACACCTTCATCTTGACTATAGCAGGATTTGATGTGATAGCTTCTCTCGGATTGGTTTTCAGACTCGGAGCCGGAAACCCATTCACCAACATGAGATTGATGTCTTATTCTTGAACTGCTCTTGGTGTACTTTTACTTCTTCAATAGTTCTTTGCCTCTCCGGGTGTGTCTTCGTTCATAACGATTTTTTGTACTCCTTCTCTCCGTGTGAGGTGACTCATCTCTTGAGCTTCGGCTTCTAGGTGACTCTTATCTTCGTTTGTCGGGAGCAGAGCAGTCATTGGAATCGTGTCTGGGCTTTCGATAGTTGTAGCAATTTCTGTCATGACTAGATGAATGATTCTTATCATATCTTGAACTTGAGCTTCTTTCTTTGCCTATAGTCTTGTAGAACTTGTTGAATTTTCTAACCATGAGGCTCATCTCTTGATTGGTAACAAGGTTGTCACTTGAAATAGCAGCAGCATCCCTTGAAGCTTTGGAAGCACCACTTTACTTGTTGTGCAGCTCATCTTTTCCTTTGAGAGACATTTCATGAGCAACAATCCTTGCAATGACTTCAGTTGGCTTGAGATCCTTGTAGTTTCGCATGATTTGGATTAATGTGCACACAATGTCGTATCTTCCATCCAAGGCACTAAGTATCTTCTTGATGATGAATTTGTTGGTGTCACACCCCAAAATTTTAAAAATATATTTTTCTGAAATAAATTTTTGCCTAGATTATTTTTTTTGAGAAAATGAATTGCTTCATGGCTCTTTTCAAAGCCTCTTTCCAATTTTTTTCTTTTCAAGTGGCCTTTCAAAACTCTTTTCATGCTTGAGCCCTTACTTGAGACCAATGGAATTATTTATTTGCTTAGAAGGGAATATTATTTTGGCTATGTTCATTTGATATTTGCATTTTTGGATTTTTTTATTAAGGTTTGAAACACTCCTTTTCCTTCCTAAAGAGGTTTTTCCCTAGGAAGATGTTTTTTGAAAGTTTATATCGGAATCTGAATACTTGCATAAAAGCATTTCCTTCTTCTGGTAAATTTTTGGGATATTATATTTTAATAATTTTACCAAGATTTCTTTTATTAAAAACAGATTTATATTTTCTTCATAAGGCTGATTTGCACTACAACCTTGTGACAACTTCTTCTAAAAATTCTATAAAAATTTGTAGCTAACGTGTGATGTTCCTCGATCACATTTATCCAAAAACCTACTCAAGTATTTTGAATGTTTTAAGCACGATAACTGCTTTTTTAATCTGGTACAGAATTGAGTTTGTACTACAACCGCTAGAAATATTCTTTCATAAATTCCATAAAAAGGGCATGTCAAGTATAGCATGAAATTCACTTTTATGCAAAAACCTCACTATGTGATATGTAAAGTTTTAGTAGTACAACCATTTTTCTGTTCTGGTCCAGTTTGGTGCTTTATAGTGCAACCCTATTTTTCCTTGCTCTGATTGTTTTGACATTCTGCATCCTTGTTTGCAACCCTACCAAAAGCTTAACTCTAGGATTTGAGCCCCATTGGATGAAAATAGATGCAGGTGATGATAGCCCCAAGTTTCTGTCCAGTATTGTGTTTCTCATAATATTGCATTGACTAGTTTTGAGTTTTGCCAAACTAACCCTACCATCATTGCTAGCACTTAAAGAGACCCTGATCTGGAGAGTTTGGTAAGCATCAAAGATCATTTGGAGCCCCTGGCATTTCATCAAGCACTTTTGGAGCATGACCAAAATTGGCATGACTTTGAACCAACATTGTAAAGTTGATAATCTAGTCCAACCAGCTTGCCCAATAGCTTTGCCTTGCCTTCTAGCCCACCCCTATTTAATCTTAGCTGCACAAGCTTCTGGTGGGTCACCCAATCATTACGTCGAGCACCTAGAGAGCGTGCTCTGGGAGCGCCAGAGCATGCAAATGGCATGCCCCCAGAACACACATTTTGCACACGCACAACCCGAGCAGCCGCGGCCCCGTGCCCCATGCCTTTTGGTCTGATACAGAGCCTAGTCCACCCCCTCCCCAACCGTCGGTCGTCACCCTGTGCGCGAGCAGTGAAACGGCAGCAGAATTGTCGTGGCCTCTTCTCTGCTCCTGCCATGGCCCGCACCGCCCAAGCTCCCTCTAAGCGCCACCAAGCCATGGTCACTCCCCTGCCTCGCTTCCCCCTGCTGCTGAGCCCTCTGCTCCCCTGCTACGCCGCTAGCTCGCCCACAGCCCTGCCAGGAAGCTGTCTCCAACGAGCTTATCCGCAAGAGGCCGGGAACCGCTTCGGGACACCTATTTAAGCCCCCCTTGAGCTCGTTTTGGTGCAGCAACCTCTTCGGCACAGCCATAAGGGACCCTTCCCACCCAATTTGACCAGAGGCCTCCATCTTCTCCAGTTTCGGCAAACCTTGGCCGCCTCCAAGCTGACCTAAATTAGTGACCAGTCGGTCCCTTCTGCCGCCGTTTTTCATTGGAACGGAACCGCATGAGTGTTGAGGTCGTTTTCCACCTCTCGGGTGAGCGCTAGGTAGACTGTGGGCGAGGTCCCATTGCTTGCCGCACCACCGTCCGCTGGACTCGTCGTCACTAAAGCTCTCGAGCCCCTGGATATCTTGCCGTACCTTTCCCCGAGCCGCCATGAGTCCCTCAGCACGCTGGTACCCCCGGGAGCCCGTACGGTGGCCCCAGTCACCGGCACGCCTCGCCGGAGGCCTCACCTCCCCTCGACCAGAGGAGGGAGACGACCGGTTTGACCGGTGTGAAACCTGTCATTGGGCCCTGCGCGTCAGAGACAAGACCGAGCCGCTGCCCGCGTAAGTGGAGACGCCTTCCGCCAAGTACGCCTCTCACTCGCGCTTACGCATTTCCTGCCGAAGCGTTTTCATTTTGTTTTGTTTTTTAAAAACAAATTTAAGCAGAATCTTAGAATAGATCTAACTTTTTACAGGAAACTCCAAATCAATTGATTCTTTTTCCTACCTGTTTAGAATTATAGTTTATTTTAAGAATTATTTCAGAATTATTAAACAAATTTTGTGTGCTCTTTGGAATGTGTGTGTTAATTCAAATAATTTCAAATTAGTATTTTGAAGAATGGATACCTACTTCAAGATGATGGGGTACATCACCCTCCTCAAACCCCTAAGGCTAGCATCTTGAACCCATGATTGCATGAGTTGTGTGATGATTGTGGTGGTACTTATATCGCTTGAATCGAGGTTATCTTAATATTAGCATCACATGAAATAATTATTTGCCTATTCATGCATGCTACTCACATTATAACAATGGTGAAATATGGTGATGGCATGTGCTTGTTATGAGAGGTCGTGGAATAACCTAGTCACGTGGAACGCCTAGTCGCGCGGAACCTGATAGGTTATGGCCTGGTCATGACGTGTGCATGATGATGCCGGTAAAACTTGGTTAATTCCAGTATCGACCTAGATCGAGTCTTGTGTGTGTCATACTTCTATAATGTGCTACCACAGTTTCCTGGATAATGGATTCGGTAAAGTCAGTTGTACACCTATTATCAGTCATGCACCAAGTAGAGGGGCCGGTATGAAGGTATCCATGGCCATGGACTAAATCCAGTCATCCGGTCAGGGGGCATTGGTGTTTCCTGTCTGGGACCGGAAGGGAATGGCCCTTCCAAGTGAGGGCGCGATTAACTTTTTGATCCCATGCTAGTCGAGGTCGGAGCCTCCCCGTCTTATGGTTTTGCCTTGGCAGCGTAGTCCGGGTGAAGCCGGGCTTCGCGGATGAAAATCGGTGTGTGCTGATTCTGAGTGTCCTCTTCTAAAATGTCGTACGCGGGATTAGTCTTGCCGACTATCGGAAACCGTGAGCTGTGGGGAAAGAGTACACCCTTAGCAGAGTCAAAACTATTCGAGTAGCCGTGTCCCTGGTCAAGGACATTGTTTGATGAGTCAAGTGTCGGTCCTAGAGTCGGTCTTTCGAGTATAAACGGTGATAATAATAATGGTTGTGGTAAATCATATGATGATCTGGTGGATGATCATATTATGAATATTACTCTGGACTAACCCTATGGTTATGTTGTTGGATATCCTTGGGACGGTTCTACCACCTGGATATTCAATATTTATTCTCATTTCTTACAAGCCCTTTATGTGGTTTCGCTCAGACGCCCGACTATGGCATGTTTACTTTATCATATAAGCCCTTTATGTGGTGTCGCTCAGACGCCGGACTGTGGCATTTTTACTTTATCATATAAGCCCTTTATGTGGTGTCGCTGAGACGCCGGACTGTGCCATGTTTACTTTATCATAGAAGCCCTTTATGTGGTGTCGCTTAGACGCCCGACTGTGGCATGTTTACTTTATCATATAAGCCCTTTATGTGGTGTCACTTAGACGCCCGATTGTGGCATGTTTACTTTATCATATAAGGCCTTTATGTGGTGTCGCTCAGACGCCCGACTGTGGCACACATATTATTACTTTTCAGCATTTCCATCCTTGCTTGTTTATGAATCATTGGTGGAAACACTTCATATTGATACGTCTCCGTCGTATCTACTTTTCCGAACTCTTTTGCACTTGTTTTGGACTCTAATTTGCATGATTTGAATGGAACTAACCCGGACTGACGCTGTTTTCAGCAGAATTACCATGGTGTTGTTTTTGTGCAGAAATAAAAGTTCTCGGAACGTCCTGAAAATTTACGGAGATTTTTTCTGGAATAAAAGAAAAATACATGCGCAAAGATCGACATGAAGGGGTGTGCCAGTGGGCCACAAGCCCACACGGCGCGGCCACCCTCCTTGGCCGCGCCATGTAGGCTTGTGGGGCCCACGTGGCACCACCGCCCCCAATCTCAGTTCTATATCTTCCGTTTCACCTGGAAAAAAAATCAGAGAGAAGGTTTCATCATGTTTTGCATTACGGAGGCGCCGCCACATCCTGTTCTTCATCTGGAGGGCAGATCTAGAGTCCGTTTCGGGCTCCGAAGAGGGGAAATCGTCGCCATCGTCATCGTCAACCTTTCTCCATCGATAATTCCATGATGCTCTTCATCGTTCGTGAGTAATCTCATCGTAGGCTTGCTGGACGGTGATGAGTTGGATGAGATCTATCATGTAATCGAGTTAGTTCTTGACGGGGATTGATCCCTAGTATCCACTATGTTCTAGATTGATGTTGCTACTACTTGGCTATACTTAATGCTTGTCACTAGGGCCCGAGTGCCATGATTTCAGATTTGAACCTATTATGTTGTCGCCAATATATGTGTGTTTTAGATCCTATCTTGCAAGTTGTAGTCACCTACTATGTGTTATGACCCGGCAACCCCGGAGTGACAATAACCGGAACCACTCCCGGAGATGACCATAGTATGAGGATTTCATGTATTCACCACGTGTTAACGCGTTGGTCCGGTTCTTTATTAAAAGGAGAACCTTAATATCCCGTAGTTTCCATTAGGACCCCGCTGCCACGGGAGCGATGGACAATATATGTCATGCAAGTTCTTTTCCCTAAGCACGTATGACTACATACGGAATACATGCCTACATTAGATTGATGAATGGGAGCTAGCCACATATCTCTCTGTGTTATAGCTGTTACATGATGAATCACATCCGTCACACTCATCCATCACCGATCCACTGCCTACGAGTCTTCTACTACTGGTCCTCGCTACGTCATTTTGCCTAGGCTTGTCCCTTGCTACAAGAGGGATTGGGCCACTTTGCTGCTCTTACTTTGCTGCTGCTGCTACTGCTGTTACTTGTTACTTTGCTGCCGCTGCTACTACTGTTCCTTGCTGCTCTGTTGTTACTTGTTGCAAGACTTTGTTGGCGCTAACATCCCGTCAACAAGGCCTTTTCTAGCGTCGTTGCTAGGAATTGCCAAGGCTTTTTCTGGTGCCATTGCTATCGTACTACCTTGCTACTGATAATTTGCTTGCAGACACTAATCTTTCAGATGTGGTTGAATTAACAACTCAGCTGCTAATACTTGAGAATATCCTTTAGCTTCCCCTTGTGAGCGAATCAATAAATTTGGGTTGAATACTCTACCCTCGAAAACTGATGCGATCCCATACAATTGTGGGACATCACATACCTTCATGAATGCATCCATGAATTTCACTATAAGCGCATGATATATAATGTTAGTGGAATTTGCATGCATCTCACCTGTTTAACGTGTTTTTTTCTTGATGTTTGCGAGTACATTCAAAATAATCACTGGCTTATCCCTGGCTATTGTCTTGGACAGATTGCGTTTGGAGAGGAGCACGATGCCATCAACCCCCGAACCTAGGAGTCGAGGATAGCAACCTTGTCAGATAGGAATTTATCCAGGTCAGCTGTTCCTGTGAGAATGGAGTCCCATGGGCACTGGATATTCCTCGAGTCGCTTTGGCCGTCAACCTGAGACTTTTGTTCAACCCGGTAGACCTTCATGGTCTTGTAACCCAGAATTTTTATTTTTTCTTGGATATTCTGTATCAAGTGAGTGTCTACTAGCTAACAGCAATCCAGGGGATGGTATACACACAACCATGTTTTATGGAAATTATTTTCTGAAAAACACGTCTCTACAACCTTGGTATCAGAGCCAGGCTAATCGTTGGCTAAACCTATCTTAGCTAGGTCGCTATCCCCAAACCGGATATTTATATATCCATCCCCAGCCTATCTTACCCAATAGCCAACCACAGTGGCCATCCGACACCTTTTTGGCAGTCGGTGGCTAACCTGTCAGCTCAGCCCTTAAGCTATGTGTCCATGACCGACACCGGAGTTGTCGCAACCCTTAGCGTGCGATGAAAGACTCTTTAGCCTATATAGGAAGGCATTGCCTCAACCCAGCAACCCGCAACCTTGAGACCATTGCCCTAGTAAAACCCCTTTGCTTGCAAGATGCCTGGCCGCATTCCTTGCAACGAGACCACCATGTCAGAGCTTGGAGACTTTGTTGTCATCCTCGCCGACCTCAGCCGCCATGTTTTTGGCATAGAAGAACCTCCCGTGTTTATTGTGCACGAGGATCCGACGAGTGATGCTATTCGTTACTTTTGGGGCTCGGTGCACATCTAAGGACGAAATCCATCGTTGGAGTGCCCTAACTATTTCACTGGTAGAACAGCCACCAACGAAGCCCAAGCCCGTCAGCTCGCAACCCAAGAAACTATAGTCCAGTTGCGTCATCTATTGCAATGGATGAACAACCGACCATTCTGCTATCATCCTAGTTGTGAAGGCTATGGAAGTCTGACCCAAGTTGCCAGGGAATACCTTGAGGCAGACCCTGCCCTGGTGCAAGTTGTGCGCTATTTGAGAGCGCAGGAGGCACTCATCGATCAGATGACCTCTGACTTGGTCATGAGCCGCACGCCAACTGCTCGCCGGACCCCGGCAATCTATGAAGCCGCAACTGCCTTCAACAACCAAAACATTTTTGTTGGAAGACCTGTTGGACCCTTAAGGTTTAACCCGCCAGCCATGACCCCAGCAAAGCTTCACCGCAGTTCGGATGCCCTCTGCAATGAAGTTGTGCCAACAGCGCGTCGTCCGAGACGTCGTCGCCACCGCAACCATGCAGCCCCACTCCATGACCCTGTTGACTCAGGAGCCTTAGCAAATGGAGGAGCCTTAATGGCCATCCATGACCCTAGCAGAGCTTCACCGTAGTTTGGATGCCTTCTAAAATGAAGCTATGCCAAGAGCGCGTCGTTCGAGACGTCGTCGCCACCACAACCCTGCAGTCCCACTCCATGGTCCTGTTGACTTAGGAGCCTTAGCAAATGGAGTAGCCTTAATGCATACTAAGCCTGTCACCTCAAATGCCAATGAAGGAAGAGCGAGTTCGTCAGAGTAGCTCTCAAGTCCTAGTAACCGCATTACCATGTAACGTTGTATTCATGTGTTTGTAATAGAACGATTTTAATAAAATTGCAGGATGCATGCACCCCTTGTTTTTATAAGTAAGATTCGCATAAACTAGTCTGCGTGGCCTTAGAGTAAATTTTTGGGCATGACCCCCTAGCCACCAAGTCAGCTACCCGAGTGAGGTATCACTTGAGAGTTGATACCCGAGTTTTCACCCCGGTAAACCAAGCCACCCTAGTGGCATACTGTGTGTGTCCCTAAACCAGGTACCCTTTTAGACCACCCATGACCGCTCCTAGCACTTCTCACCAAGTGCGCTGCCCCGAGCCAGTCCTTTCCATGAGTACCACTGGGACTCATCCGGAAATTCTAGATGCAACACCACATAGGTAACTATGTTGCCTTGCAGCCCAGTATAGAGTAGCTCTGGTTTGCCCATCCCTTGCCCTTTAGGTCATCACCAAGGGTGTGGACCCATCAACGGGTGGAATAATTGCACACGCAGGCTAATGGCAAATTTCATATTTTCCTTTGGTAGTTCATTGTTGTCAAACCAAAGGAGACATGTTATCAATGACTCCTTATAGGGGAAGAGATATATGTTCTCCTCGACCGAGAGTATTGTCGGGACCATGATCCAAAGTCATAGGAATCCAAAGTCATAGTTGGCTTGTCCTAGTAAGCTTTGCCCGACTTGCCTTGCCGAACGGACTTTCCAGGTTGCTTGGCACCCACATTCTGAGGACACTGGCGGGAATAGTGCCCTGGTTCTCCACACTTATAACATATCACTTGGTTGGCACGAGGCGCAGCATTGCTAGCTGGACCACCATAGGTTTTTGCTGGAGGGTTGGTCTGATTCGTCTCAGGCACCACATAGGATGGCCTCAGAGTGTATCTTGGCGGCAGAGAACTGTTTGGAACCCACAGCCCGCGTTTTGGAAACGCGGAACCAGATGATGAGCCAAAGTCACGGGAGTGCTTCTTTATGGCTTCAAAGTCGGTATGACCAGTCTCTGCACTAATCGCCTTGTTGACCAGGGGTTGGAAGCTTGTACACCCGTGGAGGCGCAAATTACGACGAAGCTCAGGGCTCAGACCCTTACGGAATCTTCCTTGCTTCTTGGCATCAGTAGACACGTCCTCTATTGCATAGCGGGCGAGGTTACCGAACTTGCGGCTATAGGCATCCACGGTCAACTTTTCCTGGGTGAATGCACAGAACTCCTCTCTCTCTTTCTGTCCATCAGGCCCTCTGGAATATGGTGCAGACGAAAGGTTGCACTAAAGTCTGCCCATGTGGCTGCTGGTTCAGCAGGACACGTAGCTTCAAAGTTCTCCCACCACAGATTGGCGGGTCCTTCCAGAAAATACGCCGCAAAGGTCACCTTGTCAGCCTCAGAAACATTCGCAGAGCGAATCTTATGTGAAATACTGCACAACCAATCATCAGCGTCGAGGGGATTGACGGAGTGATGGAACTTTGGAGGATTAAGCTTCACAAAGTCATTGAGGGACACTGCAGCATTCCTAGGCTGACGAGCCGTATTTTGCTCAATAACAGTTGGTTGGTCTCCCTTTTGTTTCTCTTTGCCTCAAGCATAACTTCCGGTAGAGAGGGCGGGTGTGGTAGATCTTCCTGGGACGCTTGACTACCCTCGCCTTGCTCATGAGCAGGGGCACGGTTCAACCTGGTGAACACCATCCTGACAAACAAACTCACAGCTTAGACCAATATCATCATCAATACTAGTTATGGACTAAGAATGCACTGAACACATGGTATGCGGAAATGAATATCCGAACAACATGGTAACAAGCAACTGCTATATATACACCATGGTTCATACACAACCTTACATAGTTCAGTACAACCTTAACCGAAGAGCAAACTACTGAAGTTATGAAACTACTCATCAGAGGCTTACAAGCTTCCTATACATTATATATCTATGCCTCCGGAATTCATTTCACGACATAAGCGTACCTCACAAGTCACACAGGACTGTGAAAGTACAGCTACTACCATACCATCCTTCCACTCACGGTCCAGGCATCCGCATAGAACATCTCATAAAGATTGCCTCCATGGCCTAGAAGCTCAACCTGCGGAGCAGGAAATACTCTAGCCCGAGATCCCTGGGATCCGTAAGGACACGGATGTGGCCTTTGTCCCCTGACTGGTGGTAGTAGGGGTCCCCAAAGAGGGGTGACTCCTCCTATAGCGGGCCAGTCAACATGTGTCGGAAGATGGGTCCTAACAGGGTTCAGCATCTCCATATCTCCATACCCTGTCTGGACTACCGGTGCCAGTTGCGTCAAAGCCGTCCACAGACGGGCACGTGTAGCATAAAGCTCCATGCGGAGGGCACGAGCATCCCTGTCTCTATTCTCTAGCATCTCAGCAGTGGACTGCAGCAGCGGATCCTCCATAGAGGAATCAAACTAGACCCCGCTGAGGTATCCTTCTTCACCTGGCTGAGAGGCAGGAACATAGCAGAACTCTGAATTCTGCAGCAGTGCATGTCTCGCCCTCATAATGGTCAGCATTGAATAGGAAGCAGCTTGTACTGCCATGTCAACAGTGACTCCCAATCCATAAGACCAATGGATTGGCTCCTCAGCTCCAGGGTATTCTGGAAATACCCTAAAAGTGCAGATATACTGGCTCTGGTTAAAGTCTCGGTACTGTTCGTCAATTGTGTACTCTGGGTACCAGCGGTAGCCGCACACCGACATCACCCTGACCAGCATGGCCGTATAACCCGGCACATCAATGCACCTGGTCAGACGAACCACCTGATGAGAAGGACGGCCAGACTTCTGAAAAATAGAGAGTAATGCAAAAGCATTAGAGCTCTGAATGCAAATTTGGGCAGCATAACGGCTGTAAATGCTCAAAAACAATTTTGAGACAACCCAAAAAATGGAATAGCGTAACCACTCAACTATCAAGTTCAGTTCTCTGATCATCAAACTTACTTCCTTTTCTAGGGATAAAAAAACCCAAAATAACTCTCGACCCGTTGTCCTATAATCTACCGATCAGCAACACGAGCCTAGAAGAAGATGGGTAACCTAGTCCTTTATCCCCGCAGAAAATACGAGGATGACCATAATAGAATAACTTAACAAGAGAACAAGAGTCTTACGTTCCCTTCCACAAACAATTCCCTTATATATAACTAAAGCAATTCTAGACTCAACTTCGACCAGTTTGGTTAGTAATCCTACAGTCAGTCAGGCTCTGATACCAACGTTGTCGGGACCCCGATCCTAAGTCATACGAATACAGCCTCTAACACATCGCATCTCTTTCCGGTCTCACGCATGGTTATCCCCACGGCTGCAGCCTTACCTTATCCGGGACCGTTTGCGCCTTTCAACTCGCGTATGCAATTGTGTCGCTAGCAATCCAGTGACAGAGAACCCGGATCGACATGTCTAGTCATAAACCAAAGCGGCAGTTCCGCACAGGGACACGCATACATGACCCACCAAAGCAGGTGTCGGTCATCAACGAATGTAGACGAGTCGTAGCAAGCTACAAGGACTCCATTACATCGCGTGACATTTCCCCGTAGGGGACAGACACAACAGCTAAGAAGGACACATGCCGGTCAACCAATGTGTACGGAGCTGTAGCGAACTACCATGGCTCATTGGATCACAAAGGGGCATTTCCTTGTAAGGAATGCTACTAAAGCCTACGGCTAGGTAATCGAACCCCACACATATCAAGTACAACACACGTACGCATGGCATACCGATATGTATAGATACATCGATGGCATCACAACATAACCATAAACATACAAGCTTTATTTAAAAGGCTCGGAAGATCCTCACACATAATATTATAGAGTAGGGGTATCATGACCCATCATAACAGTCATTCAAGTTACAAGCCAGCGGAAGTAATAAATCTCTCTGAGTACAAACAGATGAAACTAGAAGGCACATGGCCTGACTATACTACGGACCCACCCTAGGGTCAGATCTTAGCTGGGATACCAGCTACTCGTCGTCGTCGATTTCTAGGTAGAACCCTCCATTAGGGTCATTAACAACCTCTACCACAAATTATTAAGCAAACGTGAGTACGGAGGTACTCATCAAGACTTTAGGATAACTATCTACTCACGCAATGTATCAAAATGAATTGTGGGGTTTCATGTGGAAAGCCAGCATTTGACTCGTGGCTAGACAAGTTGCATTTTTAAATAATTTTGACAACATTCATTTCTCGCACACGAGTCCACTAACACCACAACAATACTCCATCGTGGAATCATTCCGTCTCCATACGGAAATGCCGTCCACGACACTCACGCTTATGTTGACAATTTTATGAGTATCCATTAAAGTTATCTATGAACAACGTATGTCTCCAAGTAGTCCATATAAGGGGACGCGGCTATTCAAATAGATCATAACCCTACAGGGGTGTACTTCTTCACACACGCTCTCGCCACTTATCGCCATGTGCACGTCATGCACCTCGGCAACCTTCAAGTGGAAGCCCAGCGAGGGAGTTGGCCCACGACCATTAACCGCGATAATACTTAGTCCAGGTCTATCGCCTATCTGAGGGTAACCCGCACGGAAGTCCGGCCGAGGTTTCCTCCACAGCCCCGGACGATGTGCGCAGGGTTCCCAAGCCCACCATCCGGGTTCCACTTGGTACACCGTGCCACTGCCTACCGCATCACAGCCCACCTCTCACGTCAGCGCTATGCACGGCCTCCAGCATGACTATGAACACCAGAAATTACTTGCAACTCCTGGACCGAGTACTAAGCGATTAATAAGTCGAGAGGGTTAATTAAGTATCCCAACGTGTGGTAGTATCTAGTCTTGGATTACATACAGGGAACTCAGTTCCTAAGGACGGTTCCAATGAAACAACCCGCCATGTACTCCTACATAGCCTTTCACCGGTACCTTTACGAAATCAGGTTCAACACACAACCTTTACTTACTGAACACATTCTCACAATTCTGTTCATCACCCAGATGACAGACCATACACAACTCTAAGCATAGCATGCATAGCAGGATAAGTCACATCATGGCTCAAGCATCTACTAGGTATGCTAGGTTGCAAGGTTCAGCTATTTACTGTGACAAAGACATGTCATGCAAGGAAGTGGGTTCAACTAACGTGGCAAAAGCATTTGAAGCATTTGATCCTAATAAAATAAGTAAGTGCAGGAGCGAGAACATGGGATTTATCGGGATGATCAAAATGGTTGCTTGCCTTGTTGCTCAGTAGAGGGACAATATCCGTCAGTCGGATATTCAGTGGAATCCGGATGAGCGGAGCCTACCGATAGAAATGACATCAATCAATAACAATCGTATGCAACAAAATGATGCATGAGCATGGCATGAGATGCAAGGTGGTATGCTAATGTAGCTACCATTATTAGGTTGAAGTGGATTTGAATCAGATTCAAATATCACTTCAAACGAGGTATTCTCGAATACCATTTTAATTGATTCGACCTGATGCTCAGATCAACTTGTTTTTAACATGCATGGGAATGATATATTAAGTTGCATGTTGTGATTGAACAATGTTTGATCATAGCATTTGATGTGGGATCCAAATGATTTTCAAATTCCAACTCCAAAGCAATTATTAAATTTAACCTATTAATTATTCTACATGTTTGGTCAAGTAACATTTTCAAACATGTTTGAAAATGACATATTCAGATTCCTTGGATTTTTCTGATACTTTTTCATATATAAATTATTTTCATTGGAGCTACAGATTAATTTCTATGATTTTTTAGAAGTTTTGGGCATTTTCTGGAATTCTTTTAAATCAGAAAATCTTTACTGCATCAGCATGACATCAGCAGGTCCAACTGGCCGTTGAAAGTCAAACCTGACCAGTGGGACCCACTGGTAAGTGACTCTGGCCAGTTTTATATTAGATTTAAACTTAATTAGCTAATTAACAGAACTGGACCCACATGTCAGTGACTTATTTCTTTAATTGATTTTATTTTTATTAATTATAATCATCCATAGGCTGGCCCCCTGCGTCAGTGGCTCAAGCCAGCTGAGATCCACCGGCGGCGAGGACGTCCTCGCCGGCGGTGAGCCTCCCGCGACCACCAGAACGACGGAGGGGCTCGGAAACGGTGCACAGGCGGGCAAACTCTGCGCGGAGTGCACCAGAGGAATGACACGTTTCCCGCAGGTTCATTTTTGCAGCTAGCTAGGGCTGATCTGGCCGGAGATGACGCTGGCGATGAGCTTGGCGGCGGCCGAAGCTCGGGCATCGTCGGGCTAGTCGAATCCGAAGGAGATAGGCACGGGGCTGAGAACCTACGGCATCTACTCGACGGCCTGAAGCTTCTGGTGGCCTCGGAAGGACGAGCCGTTCACCGGAGAGCTACCGGCGACGAGCTCCCACGGCGGATCTCGTCGGGCTCCGGTGAAATCAGGGCTAGAGGAAGAGATCGAAGGAGGAAACTTGGGGGAAAGCTTGCTAGGCTCACGGGGAGTGCAGTGGATGGCTTAGACGGCTCGGGGAGGAGCTATGGGCGACGAATCGAACGAAGCTCGCCGGCGGCGGAAGCATGAAGACGACGGTGTTGTGGGTGTTGCAGTGCTCGGGGGACCTTCTTCTTGGGCAGGGACGACCAACGTGTCGAGGCGGAGCGAATGGAGCACTCGGGGGAACGAAACTCTGGCTAGAGGGCTCGGGCAGCTCGAGCTCGAGCTCTTGTCAATGGCTGCAGTGGGGAACAGAGCAACCGAGAGGAGAGGGGAGGAATGGATTGCAGGGATGGAAAGGGTCAACTGCGGGGAGGTTATCCCTGTCTTGCCAGCGCACCGGGACGTCCACGCAAGCAGGGAGCTGGGTGGAGGCGTCGGGCGTTGCGGCGGCCAGCTCGTGCTGCCTACTAGCGAGGAGGAAGATGACAAGGGAGCTGGGCCTGGGCCAGGTAAGCGACAGGTAAGCGTTTTGCATTTTTTTCTTGTTTTGTTTTCTGATTTGCTAACTTATTTGATTTGCTATTTATTTCAGCTCCAAAATAGTTTATAAAATTATTTTGAACACACCAGAATATTAGTTGGAATATATCCAACCATTCCTGAAGTTTTCAACATTTTTGAAAACTTAAAGTTTTTTAATTCAAATTTAAACTTGAATTCAGTGGCTTTTTGTATTTAAATAAAATACCAAATGTGTTATGAAAATAGTTTTCTTCACTGATTATTTGCTTTCAGGATTTATCAGAAAAGTTGAAAATTTCTTGAGGCCATTTTGGGTTCGTTGATTTTAACAAGTTTGGAATTTCCTTTAAATTGAGAAGTGGCTAGGGTTTTTGAGTTTTGCTTCACCACTTGCTTTGATCTTGTTGCAATTTTCTTGGATGCAATGCAAAGAAGATATGATCACAATGCTATACTTTGGTTAGGGTTCCAGGGATGTGACAAGTATTTTCTCGGGAACCCCTTGCCTGTATCCCCTTGCCCGTCCTCGGAGTGTACGTTAGTCCAGTGGTATGTTTTCCTGATGCCATGTGAATAGTAGTGTATCATTTGATTGCATTATCTGCAATTGCATATGAGTAATTGTGTGCCATGTGATTTTTCTTGGTTTCCCGTGCGTTTGACTGACCATGTCCCGTATTTCCATGCGTTGATTGATTTTCTTTCCTAAGCAAATCTCGGGGACGAGATTTATTTTTAAGGGGGGTAGTTCTGTCACACCCCAAAATTTTAAAAATATATTTTTCTGAAATAAAATTTTGCCTAGATTTTTTTTTCAGAAAATGAATTCCTTCATGGCTCTTTTCAAAGCCTCTTTCCAAAAAAATTATTTTCAAGTGGCCTTTCAAAACTCTTTTCATGCTTGAGCCCTTACTTGAGACCAATTGAAGTATTTATTTCCTTAGAAGGGAATATTATTTTGGCTATGTCCATTTGATATTTGAATTTTTGCATTTTTTTTATTAAGGTTTGAAACACTCCTTTTCCTTCCTAAAGAGGTTTTTCCCTAGGAAGATGTTTTTTGAAAGTGTATATTGGAATCTGAATACTTGCATAAAAGCATTTCCTTCTTCTCATAAATTTTTGGATATTTTATTTTAATAATTTTACCAAGATTTCTTTTATTAAAAACGGATTTATATTTTCTTTATAAGGCTGATTTCACTTCAACCTTGTGACAACTTCTTCTAAATATTCTATAAAAATTCGTAGGTAATCTATGATGTTCCTAGATCACATTTATCCAAAAACCTACTCAAATATTTTGAATGTTTTAAGCACAATAACTGCTTTTCTAATCTGGTACAGAATGGAGTTTGTACTACAACCCCTAGAAATATTCTTTCAGAAATTCCATAAAAATTTGGGGATGTCAAGTATAGCATGAGATTCACTTTTATGCAAAAACCTCACTATGTGTTATGTAAAATTTTAGTAGTACAACCATTTTTCTGTTCTCGTCCAGTTTGGTGCTTTACACTGCAACCCTATTTTTCCTTGCTCTGATTGCTTTGAAATGTTGCATGCTTGTTTGCAACCCTACCAAAACCATAACTCCAAGATTTGAGCCCCATTGGATGAAAATATATGCATGTGATGATAGCCCCAAGTTTTTGTCCACTATTTTGTTCCTCAAAATATTGCATTGACTAGTTTTGATTTTTTCCAAACTAACCCTACCACCATTGCTAGCACTTAGAGAGGGCCTGATCTGGAGATTCTGGTAAGCATCAAAGATCATTTGGACCCCTGGCATTTCATCAAGCACTTTTGGAGCATGACCAGAATTGGCATGACTTTGAACCTGCATTGTGAAGTTAATAATCTGGCCCAACCAGCTTGCCCAATAGCTTTGCCTTGCCTTCTAGCCCACCCCAGTTTAGTCTTAGCTGCACAAGCTCCTGGTAGGTCACCCAAGCATTACGTCAAGCACCTGTCTGGAGCGCCGAGCGTGCAAATGGCATGCCCCCCGAACGCACGTTTTGCACGCGCAGATGCCGAGTCGCCGCATCACCATGCCCCTTGCCTTTTGGTCTGCCGCAGATCTGAGTTCACCCCCTCCCCGACCGTCGGTCATCACCCTGTGCGCGAGCAGTGCAACGGCAGCACAATTGTCGTGGCCACTTCTCTGCTCCTACCATTGTCGGCACCGCCCAAGCTCCCACCGAGCGCGAGCAAGCCGTGGTCCCTCCCCTACCTCGCTTCCCCCTGCTGCTGAGCCCTCTGTTGCCCTGCTGCACCACTAGCTCCCCCCACTACCCTGCCAGGAAGCTGTCTCCGACGAGCTTATCGGCACCTATTTTAACAACCCTAAGCTCGTTTTGGTGCAGCAACCTCTTCAGCGCAGCCATAGGAGACCCTTCCCCCACCCAATTTGACCAGAGGCCACCATCTTCTCCAGTTTTGGAAAACCTTGCCCGCCTCCAAGCCGACCTAAATTATAGGCCAGCCGTTCCCTTACACCGCCGTTTTTCATTGGAACGGAACCGCGTGAGTGTTGTGGTCGTTTTCCCCCTCTCGAGTGAGCGATTGGTAGACTGTGGGCGAGGTTCCATTGCTGGCCGCACCACCGCCCGCTGGACTCGTCATCACTCGAGCTCTCGAGCGCCTGGATGTCATGTTGTACCTTTCCCCGAGCCGTCGTGAGCCCCTGAGCACGATGGTACCCCCGAGAGCCCATATGGTGGCCCCAGTCGCCGGCAGGCCTTACTAGAGGCCTCACCTCCCCTCGACCAGAGGATGGAGACAACCGGTTTGACCAGTGTCAAACCTGTCGTAGGGCCCTGCACATCAGAGACAGGACCGAGTCGCTGCCCGCGTAAGTGGAGACGCCTTCCACCAAGTACGCCTTGATGTTTGCTGTGTATCCCTTGCAACGGCGCCAGAAATAGTTGTGTCGGCGGCACCAGGAATCCTTCAGCTGCGGCTACGCCTTAAGGGACTTGGAGCCTCGCGTTGGTGTTCCCTCAAAGCGGAAAGTGTGATGTAGCACGGCGATGGTAAGTATTTCCCTCAGTTTGAGAACCAAGGTATCAAACCGGCGGAAGAGTATCTCAAGATCCTGCACAAACACAAAAGCTTGCACCCAACGCTATGAAGGGGTTGTCAATCCCTTATAGATTGTTTGCCAAGTGAGACCTGAAAGCAACAAAGTAACAAAGCAAAGTAAAAGCGGAGGTGTAAACGATGGATGTGAATAGACCCGTGGGCCGTAGTGTTTACTAGTGGCTTCTCTCATGAAAGCAAGTAGACGGTGGGTGAACAAATTACTGTCGAGCAATTGATAGAACCGCGCAAAGTCGTGACGATATCTATGCAATGATTATATCTGTAGGCATCACGTCCGAAACAAGTAGACCGATACTTTCTGGATCTAGTGCTATTACTCCACACGTCGACCGCTATCCAGCATGCATCTAGTGTATTAAGTCCATAAGAACAGAGTAACGCCTTAAGCAAGATGACATGATGTAGAGGGATAATCTTAAACCAATGATAAAAACCCCATATTTTTACCCTTGATGGCAACTACTTGATGTGTGCGTTGATGCCCCTACTGTCACTGGGAAAGGTCACCACATGGCAGAACCCAAAACCAAGCACTTCTCCCATTGCAAGAATTATAGATCTAGTTGGCCGAACAAGACCCAAGACTCGGAGAGACTTACAAGGATATCAAATCATGCATATAAGAAATCAGCAAAGACTCAAATATATATCATAGATAATCTTATCACAAATCCACAATTCATTGGATCTCGACAAACACACTGCCAAAGAAGATTACATCAGATAGATCTCCATGAAGATCATGGAGAACTTTGTATTGAAGATTCAAGAGAGAGAAGACGCCTGAGCCCCTGGTGGGCTGGGCCAGGCGACAGGTATGCCCCCTTTTTTTCTTTTTGTTCTTTCTGTTTTCTATTTGCCAACATTTGTGTTGATTTGAAAATAAATCCAAATCATTTTGCAAAATCCTTATAATATTTTTATGTGGCATACATATAATTGTCCAATACCACAAAATAGTTTCAGTACTTATAAAGCTATATTTTATATATAGAAAATATAATTCCATTTAAAATAGTTGCTTGATTAATTCAAAAATCCAATATAAAAAGTTTCTGTGATACAAAATATTGGTGGACATTTTTATTTCAGTCCAATATTTTATTGAAAAATCAGGGACATTTCCTTGAATCAATTTGAAGCAATATTTATGTTGCTTGTTTGACAAAAATTTAAATGATGAGGCTTGATCACTCGTCATTTCATTTCCAAAAGAAAAAAAAATAGGAATGCATGCATGAGATGCAATGACAAACAATTATGGGTCTGGGGCTGTGACAGCAACCAAATTCATTAACTCATCCATCTTAATACTCAACGAGTTAATTTCTTCTATAGCGTGTACCTTTTTACTATTAGGTGACCTTTCAGTGTGCCACTGGGAGTAGTTCGTCATGATATTGTCTAGGAGTTTTGTAGCTTCTCCTAACGTGATTTCCATCAACGTTCCACCTGAGGTGGAGTCCAAGATATTTCTAGAAGCGAAATTCAAGCTAGCGTAAAAGATTTGTATAATCATCCAAAGACTCAAGCCATGAGCGGGACAATTTCTAATCTTAGCCGCCGGAAAATACTTGGATACATCAGCATCTTTGCACTTGTTCCAAGAACCAATACTATTTTTGGGCAAAGACGAAAACCAAGTTTTTGCTCGATCTCGCAACGAGAACGGAAAAAGCTTCAATTTAATCACATCACTATCCACATCTTTCTTATCTTGCATATCGCAAAGCTCAATGAAGTTATTAAGATGGGATGCGACATCTTCACTAGGAAGGCCGGAGAATTTCTTTTTCATAACAAGATTTAGCAAAGCAGCATTGATTTCGTATGATTCCTCACTAGTGGCGGGAGCAATCGGAGTACTAATAAAATCATTATTATTAGTATTCGAGAAGTCACAAAGTTTGGTGTTTTCAGTCATGGTGACTTCAGCAAGCAAACAAGCACACAAGCGAATAGAAAGCAAGCGAGAGAAAAGGGTGAACGAAAAAGGCAGACGAAAAAAAACGAAAACAATGAAAAGGGCAAACGAAAAGGCAAATATTTTTGTAAATTTTGTTTTTCAGAAGTGGGGGAGAGGAAAATGAGAGGCAAAAAAAGTAAATGCAAGAGATGAGTATGCGACACTTTCTTGGATGAGTTCTTGACTTGATCCTCCCTGGAAACGACGCCAAAAATTCTTCCGCTACTCCCCGGCAACGGCGCCAGAAATCCTTCTGCTATGGCGACATAAATCTTCTGTCGTTTCTTGAGCTTGCGTTGGTTTTTCCCTTGAAGAGGAAAGGGCGATGCAGCACAGGAGCAGTAAGTATTTCCCTCAGTTTGAGAACCAAGGTATCAATCCAGTAGGAGAATCGCGTCAAGTCCAAAGTACGTGCACAAACACAAAATAGCTTGCACCCAACGCTATAAAGGGGTTGTCAATCCCTTCAAGATTGATTGCAAAGTGAGAACTGAAGGCAAAAAGTGCAACAAAGTAAAAGTGTAAGGCTGAAAATATGGTGTGAAGTAGACCCGGGGGCCATAGTGTTCACTTGAGGCTTCTCTCAAAATAGCAAATATTACGGTGGGTGAACAAATTACTATCGAGCAATTGATAGAACCGCGCAAAGTCATGACGATATCTAAGGCAATGATCATACATATCGGCATCACATCCGAGACAAGTAGACCGATACTTTCTGCATCTACTACTATTACTCCACACATCGACCGCAATCTAGCATGCATCTAGTGTATTGAGTTCATGACGACTAGAGTAACGCCTAAAGCAAGATGGCATGATGTAGAGGGATAAACTCAAACCAATGATGAAAACCCGATCTTTTTACCCTTGATGGCAACAACACAATGTGTGCTTCGCTACCGCTTCTGTCACTGGGTGAGGTCACCGCACGGTATGAACCCAAAACCTAGCACTTCTCCCATTACAAGAATCATAGATCAAGTTGGACAAACAAAACCCACAACTCGTAGAGAATTACAAGGATATGAAATCATGCATATAAGAGATCAGAAGAAACTCAAATAAGAGTTATAGATAATCTGATCATAAATCCACAATTCATCGGATCTCGACAAACACACCGCAAAAGAAGATTACATTGGATTGATCTCCATGAAGATCATGGAGAACTTTGTATTGAAGATTCAAGAGAGAGAAGAAGCCATCTAGCTACTAACTACGGACCCGTAGGTCTGAAGTGAACTACTCACAAGTCATTGGAGGGGCGATGATGATGATGAAGAAGCCCTCTAACTCCAAAGTCCCCTCCGGCAGGGCGCCGGGAAGGGTCTCCAGATGAGATCTCGCGGAAACGGAAGCTTGCGGCGGCGGAAAAGTATTTTTGAGGCTCCCCTGATTTCTTGCTGTATTTTTGGGAATTTATAGGCCAAAGATCTAGGTCAGGGGGCGGCGAGGGAGGCGACAAGCCTGCCCACCGCCGACTCCCCCCTGGTGGCGGAGTGGGGGCTTGTGGGCTCCTTGGATCCCACCTGGCTTGGCCCAAAAGCCCCCTGGTCTTCTTCCGTTCGGGAAAAAATCATTTCGGGGGTTTTCTTCTGTTTGGACTCCGTTCCAAAATCAGATCTGAAAAGAGTCAAAAACATGGAAAAAACAGGAACTGGCACTTGGCACTGAATTAATAAGTTAGTCCCAAAAAAGATATAAAAGGTACATAAAACATCCAAAGAAGACAAGATAATAGCATCAAACCATCAAAATTTATAGATACGTTTGAGACGTATCAAGCATCCCCAAGCTTAACTCAAGCTCGTCCTCGAGTAGGGAAGTGATAAAGAATGAATTTTTGATGCTTTCATGCTACCTAGCATAGGTGTCCTTTGTAATTCCTCTTATGTGACGTGAATGTTCAGATCCATTAGATTCAACACAATAGTTTGCTATCGACGTGGAAACAATAATAATTCAAGAAAACTAGCAAGGTAATCATGAACTTTCAAAATAACAAGGCCAAAAGAAGGTTATCCCTACAAAAGCATATAGTCTGGCTATGCTCTATCATCATTGCACAACGAATTTAAATCATGCACGACCCCGGTATTGGCCAAGTAATTGTTACACACCTTTACTTTCTCAAACCTTTTCAACTCTCACGCAATACATGAGCGTGAGACATGGTTATAGCACTATAGATGGTGTGGAATGTGGTGGAGGTTGCAAGACAAAAAGGAGAAGATAGTCACATTAACTAGGCATATCAATGAGCTGTGGAGATGCTCATCAATAGATATCAATGTGATTGAGTAGGGATTGCCATACAAATGATGCACTAGAGCTACGAGGATGTGAAAGCTCTTAAATAAAACTAGTGGGTGTGCATCGAACTTGCTTGCACTAGGCAATTTTGAGGAAGCCTATCATTGGAATATACAAGCCAAGTTATATAATGAAAATTTCCCACTAGCTATATGGTGGTGAAAAAACGAGAAACTCGCAATCATGAAGATCATGGTGCTTAATATGCACAAGTGTGGAAAAAGTGGTAGCATTGTCCCTTCTCTCTTTTTCTCTCTTTTTTTGTGGGTCTTTGGCCTCTTTTTTTTGGTGGGCTTCTTTGGCCTCTTTTATTTCCTGACATGGGACAATGCTCCATTAATGATGATCATCACACTCTCAACTCAAAACTTAGAGCAACTATGACTCTATATGGAATGCCTTCGGTGGTGTACCGTGGCAATGATCTAGCATGGCATAGACATCTATGGAAACATCATGCTAGCTATCTTACGATCTTGCAATGGCAATGTAGACGTGGTGGAACATGTCATGGTGGTAGTTGCATGGCAATATATCTCGGAATGACTTTGAAGAAGCCATAGTAGGTAGGTATGGTGGCTGTTTTGAGGGAGGCTAATGGTCGGTTTTGTGCATCGGCGAAAGTTGCACGGCACTAAGAAGATACTGGTGGTGGAAGGTGAAAGTGCATCTAAACCATGGACTCAACATTAGTCATGAAGAACTCATATACTTGTTGCAAAAGTTTTATTAGTAATCGAAATAATGCATTCAAGGCATACTCCTAGGGGAAGGGTTGGTAGGTATAAACCATCGCGCAATCCTGACCGCCACGCAAAGGATGACAATCAATATACTGATCATACTCAGATTTCATCACATAGCGGTTCACCATACGTGCATGCTACGGGAATCACTAACTTCAACACAACTATTTCTAGATCCACAACACCTTACTAGCATGACTTCAATATTACCATAACCACAACTCAAAACTAATTGAGATGAATCAAACTTCGCTAACTATTCAATGCATATGAAGGTGGAAGTTTTCGTATCCCTTTGGATAACTACCCCTTTTGAGACTACTTTCAAAGCATAGATCGACTAACAAGCCATGCACCGCTGTGCTCTAAAAGATATAAGTGAAGCACATAGAGCAAAAGTATCTAGCTCAAAAGACATAAGTGAAGCACATGTGAGCTGAATTGTCTACCAAAAGATATAAGTGAAGCTCGACAAAATCACGGTGTGTGCATGTCTCTCTCTGTAGGTGTGTAGCAAGGATGATTGTGACACAACAAAAATAAAAGACTCCTACGATTCAACACGCTCCAAGCAAAAAACACATAACATGTGGTGAATAAAAATATAGCCCCAAGTAACGTTACCGATGGATTGAAGACGAGAGAGGGGATGCCTTCCCGGGGCATCCACAAGCTTATGCTTTTACGACATCCTTGAATATGTTCGGGTGCCTTGGGAATCGTCAAGCTTGAGCTCTTGCCACTCTTTATCTCTTTGTCCATAAGAACTTCACCCAAAACTTCAAAACTTCACAACACGAAACTTAAACAGAAACTCGTGATAACATTAGTACAAGGAAGCAAACCAGCACTTCCTTAGGTACTGTAGCAAACTTAAATACTACTTGTGCTGATGTTGGGTTACTGTACTTTCAATCTTCCATGGCTAATACCCCCCGATACTATCCATAGTTTCATCAAAATAAGCAACCAACACAACAAAAACAGAATCTGTTAACAACAGACCAGTCTGTAGCAATCTGTATATCTCGTATACCTCTGGTACTTCAAAAATTCTGAAAATTACGACGGTCTGAAGAATTTGCGTAGCAACCAGCAGAAAAAAGAATCAACTAAAAAGCTCTTACCGAAAAAAATGAAAATTCTTTTCGTAGCAGAAAGTTTCTGTCTTTTCCAGCATGATGAAACGATCATCTCTAAGACTAATCATAACGGTTTTGCTTGGCAGAAACGCAAAAAGAAACACAAAAAACACAATCATAACAGAATTATGAAAGTGTGGGAAACACAAAACAGAAAGAAAAAGGATAGATTCGTTGGTTTCCTCCCAACGAGAGCTTTTGTTTAACGCCCTTAGCTAGGCGAAAGTGATGGAATCACGTATAGTCATCTTTGGTGCTCAAACCATAGGTATCCCTCATCATAGATTCATAAGGAAATCTTATTTTCTTCCTAGGAAAGTGATCCATGCTCTTCTTTAAAGGAAATTGAAATCTAATATTCCCTTCCTTCATATCGATGATAGCACCAATAGTCCTTATGAAAGGTCTACCAAGAATAATGGGACATGAAGGATTGCAATGTATGTCAAGTACAATGAAATCCACAGGTACATAGTTCCTATTTGCAACAATAAGAACATCATCGATCCTCCCCATGGGTTTCTTGACAGTAGAATCCGCAAGATGCAAATTAAGAGAACACTCTTCAATCTCTTGAAAACCAAGAATATCACATAAATACTTTGGAATCGCATAAACACTAGCACCCAAATCACACAAAGCATTGCACTCATCATGAAGTTTTCTAGGTATAGAGACTTCTAGTTCGAGCTTCTCTTCAAGACATTTCATCATAGCATCTACAATATGCGCGGTAAAGGCTTTGCTTTGGCTATAAGCATGTGGAGAGTTTGCAATGGATTGCATCAAAGAAATGCATTCAAACAACGAGCAAGTATCATAATTGAATTCCTTGAAATCCAAAGTGGGAGTTTCATTACTACCCAAAGTTTTGACTTCTTCTACTCCACTCTCCACACCTTTATCATCAAGATAGGTGGATTCCGAATCATTGGGGCGTTTTTCAACCAAAGTGGATTCATATCCAGCCCCTCCATAAGTAGGTTTGGCACGTGAAAACAAAGATTCAAGAGGAGACACACCAAGCACTTTAAGATCTTCGTGATTTACATCACTAGAACGCACCCTTTTAAACCATTCATGTCTAGCGCGAATTTGGGCGGTTCTTTCTTTGCTCTCATTCATGGAGATATGCATAGCTTTCAAAGTTTCATCCAAGTTGACCTTGGGAGGAGCGCATCTAACTTTCAAAGCATCAATATCACAAGACATCCTATCAACGATTTTAGCCAAATCGTCTATTTTGAGTAGTTTTTCCTCTATGGACGCATTGAAAATCTTTTGAGAGTTGATGAACTCTTTGATATTACTCTCTAAATTAGACGGTAATTTGTTGTGATTTCGATAAGTGTTGTCGCAGGAATTGCCATAATTGTTAGAGGCGTTACTAGGAAAAGGCCTGGGAACATAGTTTCCTCTAAAAGCATTGTTGTTGCCAAAATTGTTCCTACCAACAAAATTCACGTCCAAACTAGCGTTGCTACTCCCAATCAAAGAAGATAGTGGCATGTCATTAGGATCTACGGTAGCGTTTCTACTAGCAACCAAATTCATCGACTCGTCCATCTTAGCACTAAGCGAGTTAATCTCTTCTATAGCATGCACCTTTTTGCTAGCAGGTGACCTTTCAGTGTGCCACTTAGAGTAGTTGGTCATGATATTGTCTAGGAGTTTTGTAGCGTCTCCTACCGTGATTTCCATGAACGTTCCACCTGAGGCGGAGTCCAAGATATTGCGAGAAGCGAAATTCAAGCCAACGTAAAAGATTTGTATAATCATCCACAAACTCAAGCCATGAGCGGGAAAATTTCTAATCATAAGCTTCATCCTCTCCCAAGATTGTGCAACGTGTTCATGATCAAGTTCCTTGAAATTCATGATATCGTTACGTAAGGAGATGATCTTAGCCGGCGGAAAATACTTCAAATTTTGTGTGCTGTTTTTAATGTGTGTGTTAATTCAAATAATTTCAAACTAGGATTTTTAAGAATGGATACCTACTTCAAGATGACGGGGTACATGACCCTACTCAAACCCTAAGGCAAGCATCTTGAACCCATAATTGCATGAGTTGTGTGATGATTGTGGTGCTACTTATATCACTTGAATCGAGGTTATGTTAATATTAGCATCACATGAAATAATGCTTTGCCTATTCATGCATGCTACTCACATTATAACAATGGTCAAATATGGTGATGGCATGTGCTAGTTATGAGAGGTCGTGGAATAACCTAGTCATGCGGAACGTGATAGGTTATGGCGTGGTCATGACGTGTGCACGATGATGCTGGTAAAACTTTGTAAACTCGAGTATCGACCTAGATCGAGTCTTGTCCGTGTCATACATCTATAACGTGCTATCACACTTTCCTGGATAATGGATTCGGTAAAGTGAGTTGTAGACCTATTATCAGTCACACACCAAGTAGAGGGGCAGGTATGAAGGTATCCATGGCCATGGACTAAATCCAGTCATCCGGTCACGGGGCATGGGTGTTTCCGGTCTGGGACCGGAAGGGAATGGCCCTTCCAAGTGAGCGCGCGGTATAACTTTTTGATCCCATGCTAATCGAGGTCGGAGCCTCCCCGTCTTATGGTTTTGCCTTGGCAGTGTAGTCCGGGTGAAGCCGGGCTTCCCTGAGGAAAATTGGTGTGTGATGATTCTGAGTGTCCGCTTCTAAAATGCCGTACGCGGGATTAGTCTTGCCGACTATTCAAAACTGTGAGCTGTGGGTAAAGAGTACACCCTCTGTAGAGTCAAAACTATTCGAGTAGTCGTGTCCACGGTCAAGGACGTTGTCTGACGAGTCAAGTGTCGGTCCTAGAATCGGTCTTAGGAGTATAAACGGTGATAATACTAATAGTTGTGGTAAATCATATGATGATGTGGTGCATGATCATATTATGAATATTACTCTGGACTAACCCTATGGTTATGTTCTTGGATATCCTTGGGACGATTCTACCACCTGGATATTCAATATTTATTATTATTTCTTATAAGCCCTTTATGTGGTGTCTCTCATACGCCCGACTGTGGCATGTTTACTTTATCATATAAGCCCTTTATGTGTTGTCGCTCAGACGCCCGACTGTGGCATGTTTACTTTATCATATAAGCCCTTTATGTTGTGTCGCTCATACGCCCGACTGTGGCATGTTTACTTTATCATATAAGCCCTTTATGTGGTGTCGCTCAGACGCCCGACTGTGGCATGTTTACTTTATCATATAAGACATTTATGTGGTGTTGCTCAGACGCCCGACTGTGGCATGTTTACTTTATCATATAAGCCCTTTATCTGGTGTCGCTCATACACCCGACTGTGGCACGCATATTATTACTTTTCAGCATTGCCATCTTTGCTTGTTTATGAATCATTGGTGGAAACATTGCATATCTTCATGAATGCATCCATGAATTGCACTATAAGAGACTGGATAATGGATTCGGTAATGTTAGTGGAATTTGCATGCATCTCACATGTTTAACGTGTTTTGTTTTCTTGATGTTTGAGAGTACATTCAAAGTACTCACTGGCTTGTCCCTCGCTATTGTCTTGGACAGATTGCATTTGGAGAGGAGCACGATGCCATCAACCCACGAACCTAGGACTCGAGGATAGCAGCCTTGTGAGATAGGAATTTATCCATGTCAGCTATTCTTGTGGGAATGGAGTCCCATGGGCACTGGAGATTCCTCGGGTCGCTTTCGCCGTCAACCTCAAACTTTTGTTCAACCCGGTAGACCTTCATGGTCTTGTAACCCAGAATTTGTATTTTTGCTTGGATATTCTGTATCAAGTGAGTGTCTACCACCTAACAACAATCCTGGGGCTGATATACATAGAGACATGTTTTCTGGAAATTATTTTCTAAAAAACACGTCACTACAGTTGGTCATCTCTTCACTTCCTAAGCCGACAATCTCATTTGTGGGGAGAGCTAGCCTAGAATACATCTCAATGACTCCTTCACCATCCTTCATCTTGAACTTGTCAAGCTGACTTTGAAGCACATTAAACTTAGATTCCCTGATAGAATCAATACCTTCGTGCATATCAATCAAAGTATCCCAAAGTCTCTTTGCATTCTCAAGGCAATTGATTTTTTTTGAATTCATTGGGACACAAGCAGTTCAATAGGATATCGCAGGATTAAGCATTGAATTGCAGCATCTTTAGTTCTTCCACTATCGCATCACGATCCAGTTCTTTTACTTCTCTGAAGAAATCACCTTGCACACCAACACGAACAACAGCCCAAATGGCAGGATTATGACCAAGAATATGCATTTTTATCTTATGCTTCCAACTAGCGTAATTAGTGCCATTGAAATATGGACCTCTGTGGTGATGATTTCCCTCACTAGACGCCATACTCTCCTAGGTTGTGAAACCAATGCAATGGAGACCAAAGCTCTGATACCACTTGTACGATCAAAGTATGTCTAGAGGGGGACGAGATTTGACTACTTGACAAGATAAAACTTAGCCTTTTCCCAATTTGAAGTGTGGGCCAGTTTTAGGAATTATGACTAGTCAAGTACACCCTACACATGCATATCTAAGAGTGTAGCATGAGAAAAATAAAACTTGCATGTGTAAAGTAGAGGGTAAGGTAGGGTGATCAAACGCATAGGTTGACACAGCAATTTTTGGCATCGTTCTGATAGGTGACGCTATCGTACGTCCATGTTAGTGGAGACTTCAACCCAGGGAGGGTCACAACTGCGAGAGTCCATGGAGGGCTCCATCCACAAGGTGTCCACAAAGAAGTGGCCTTGTCTATTCCACCATGGCTTCCATCCACACACGACTAGCCTAACTCATGGTAGATCTTCACAAAGTAGGCAATCTCCTAACCCTTAAAAACATCTTGGTTCAACTCCACAACACGATGTAGGAGGCTCCCAAGCGACACCTAACCATTCTTGGAGGCACCACCCTCCAAAAGGTTATAGATGTTGTAGAACGATGAATTCCTTGCTCTTGTGCTTGTAAAGATAGTCTCCTCAATACTCAATCGCTCTCTCTAAGGTTTGGCATGGGTAGGAGAGACAGATGTTGTGGAAAGCAACTTGGGGAGGCTAGAAATCAAGGTTCAAATGGTTGGAATGTAATCTATTGATCTGAACACATGAGTAGGTGGATCTCTCTAAAAAAATGGATCTGGCAAGTGTAAGTGTGTTCTAAGTGCTTCCTCTATGAATGAGAGGTATGTGGAGGGGTATATATAGGCATACCCCAAAATCCAACCATTACAACATTATTTCCCAACTCGGTGACACCGAAAAGAATCTCGGTGGTACCGAGTTGCACTGAATGTGGCAACTTTTGAATTCTCGGTGAGACCAATATAGGAATCTCGATGGTATCGATCCGATGACCTAGACTAGTTTCCAAATCTCGGTGAGACCAATATCAACCTCGTAAATTACGATTCTAGATATTCTCAACATAAAGTTGGTCACTGAATCTCGATGGCACTGATAGGAATGTTGGTGGTACCGAGATGGTACAGTTTGACATAGGTTCTGTGAAGTGTAAAATTGGTAGGGGCCGAATGGATATTGTTGGTGGTGCCGATTTGCTGGTTTTTCTTTGGACACAGATATTTTGTGGGAGAATTGTTGAGTATTTTTGGTGGCTATGTCTAAGCACTTGAGCAACCGATTCATCATAATACATCATGCCCATTTAATAGTATTGGATTTCTTATGGACTCGAAGTGATTTCTCACAAAGTATATGTCACACCATGTGGTCTGGCTCTCGTGACTAAATGAACTTATCTAAAAAATTAGGGCCTGATGTCTACTACGCAACCTTCTCCTTGTAGACGTTGTTGGGCCTTCAAGTGCAGAGGTTTGTAGGACAGTAGCAATTTTCCCTCAAGTGGGTGACCTAAGGTTTATCAATCCAAAGGAGGCGTAGGATGAAGGTGGTCTCTCGCAAGCAACCCTGCAACCAAATAACAAAGAGTCTCTTGTGTCCCCAACAAACCCAAAACAATGGTATGTTGTATAGATGCACTAGTTCGGCGAAGAGATGGTGATACAAGTGCAATATGGATAATAGATATAGGTTTTTGTAATCTAAAAACATAGAAACAGCAAGGTAATTAATAATAAAAGTGAGCACGAATGGTATTGCAATGCGTGGAAACAAGGCCTAGGGTTCATACTTTCACTAGCGAAGTTATCTAAACAATGATAACATAATTGGATCATATAACTAGCAACAGAGAGTCACTCCAAAGTCACTAATAGAGGAGAAAAAACAAAGAGATTATTGTCGGGTACGAAACCACCACAAAGTTATTCTTTCTGATTAATCTATTCAAGAGTCCGTAGTAAAATAACACGAAGCTATTCTTTCCGTTCGATCCATCATAGAGTTCGTACTAGAATAACACCTTAAGACACACATCAACCAAAACCCTAATGTCATCTACATACTCCATTGTCAAGTATCCGTGGGCATGATTATACGATATGTATCACACAATCTCGGAATCATCTATTCAACCAACACATAGAACTTCAAAGAGTGCTCCAAAGTTTCAACCGGAGAGTCAAAACGTGTGCCAACCCATATGCATAGGTTCCCGATGTCCCGAAACCCGCAAGTTGATCACCAAAACATACATCAGGTACTCACATGAATATCCCATTGTCACCATAGATAGACACGGGCAAGACATACATCAAGTGTTCTTAAAGACTCAATCTGATAAGATAACTTCAAAGGGAAACCTCTATTCATTACAAGAAGGGAGAGAGGGAAGAACATCATAAGATCCAACTATAGTAGCAAAGCCCGCGGTACATCGAGATCAAGACATCTCAAGAACACGAGAGAGAGAGATCAAACACATAGCTACTAGTACATACCCTTAGCCCTGAGTAAGAACTACTCCCTCCTCATCATGGAGATCGCCGGGATGATGAAGATGGCCACCGGAGATGGATTCTCCCTCCGACAAGGTGCTGGAACAGGCTCCCGATTGGTTTTTGGTGGCTACAGAGGCTTGCGGCGGCGGAACTCCCGATCTAGGTTTATTTATGGAGGTTTCTGTATTTATAAGACTAGATGGCATCGAGAACAAGTCGGGGGGACCCACGACGGAGCCACGAGCCCCCAAGGCGCGCCCAACAGGCGCACCTCCCTGGCTCGTTGCTTCCTCGGGACTCCCCCTGGTATCTTTTTCTTCTGGTATTTTTGATATTTTCCATAAAAAATCACGGCGAAAGTTTTATTCCGTTTGGACTACGTTTGATATTCCTATGTGAAAAAGGTCAAAAACAAGGAAAAAACATAAACTGGCACTCGGCTCTAGGTCAATAGGTTAGTCCCAAAAATAATATAAAATAGCATATTCATGCATATAAAACATCCAAAGTTGATAATATAATTTTAATATTGAATATTCAGATCCATATGATTCAAGACAAATTTTTTAATATTGACATAAGAACAATAATACTTCAAGCATACTAACAAAGCAATCATGTCTTTTCAAAATAACATGGCCAAAGAAAGTTATCCCTACAATATCATATAGTCTGGCTATGCTCCATCTTCCCCACACAACTTATTTAAATCATGAACAACCCCGGTCTTAGTCAAGCAATTGTTTTCACACTCTTACTTTCTCAATCCTTTTCAACTCTCACACAATACATGAGCATGAGCCATGGACATAGCACTATAGGTGCAATAGAATATGGTGGAGGTTGTGAGGCAAAAAGGAGGAGATGATCACATCAACTAGGCGTATCAATGGGCTATGGAGATGCCCATCAATAGATATCAATGTGAGTGAGTAGGGATTGCCATGCAACAGATGCACTAGAGCTATATGTGTATGAAAGCTCAAAAAGAAACTAAGTGGGTGTGCATCCAACTTGCTTCCTCACGAAAACCTAGGGCAATTTGAGGAAGCCCATCATTGGAATATACAAGCCAAGTTTTAGTATGAAACTCCCACTAGTATATGAAAGTGACAATATATGATACTTTCTGTCATGAAGATCATGGTGCTACTTTGAAGCACAAGTGTGGTAAAGGATAATAGCATTGTCCCTTCTCTCTTTTTCTCTCATTTTTTTGTTTGGGCTCTTTGGCCTCTTTTTTTTCCTTTTTTTATTTTCATTTTTTTGTGGGATCTTTGGCCTATTTTATTTTATTTTATTTTTATAGTTCGGAGTCTCATCCCAACTTGAGAGGGAATCATAGTTTCCTTCCTTTCCTCACATGGGACAATGCTCTAATAATGATGATCATCACACTTTTATTTACTTACAACTCGATTCTTAGAACAAAAGATATGACTCTATATGAATGCCTCCAGCGGTGTACCGGGATGTGCAATGACCCATGTGTGACATGTATGAAAGATATGAACGTGGCTTTACCACAAATACGATGTTAACTACATGATCATGGAAAGCAATATGACAATGATGGTGCGCGTCATAATAAACGGAATGGTGGAATTTGCATGGCAATATATCTCGGAATGGCTATAAAAATGCCATGGTGGGTAGGTATGGTGGCTGTTTTGAGGAAGGATATATGGTGGGTGTAATGCACCGGCAAAAGTTGTGTGGTATTAGTGAGGCTAGCAATGGTGGAAGGGTGAGAGTGTGTATAATCCATGGACTCAATATTAGTCATAAAGAACTCACATACTTATTGCAAAAGTTCTATTAGTAATCGAAACAAATTATTAGACGCATGCTCCTAGGGGAAGGGTTGGTAGGAGTTAACCATCGCGCGACCCCGACCTCCACGCAAAGGATGGCACTCAATAAAAACATCATGCTCCAACTTCCTAACATAGCGGTTCACCATATCTGCATGCCACGGGAATCACAAACTCTAACACAAGTATTTCTACCAATCCATAATTACTAACTAGCATGACTCTAATATCACCATCCTTATGTCTCAAAACTATATGCAAAGAATCAAACTTATCATAGTACTCGATGCACTCTATATGAAATTTTTTATTATATCCCTCTTGGATGCCCATCATGTTAGCACTAGATTCATAACCTAAGCAAATTACCATCCTGTTTAAGACTCTCAAAATGATACAAGTGAAGCATGAGAGTCAAAGAAAAACTACTCCAAAAGATATAAGTGAAGCTCAATGATTAGTGAATAATTATTTGGCTATGTGAAGACTCTCCCATCTAAGAATTTCATATCTTAAGTACCTTATTAAAAAAAATACTTCAAGGATAGCACGAATCATGTGAAGAAGCAAAAAGTTAGGTTCAACCGATACTAACCGATAACTGTTTGAAGAAGAAAGGTGGGTTGCCATCCGGGGAATCCCCAAGCTTAGGTGCTTGAGACTTCTTGAAATATGAATTGGGGATTCCTTGGGCATCCCCAAGCTTGAGCTTTTGTGTCTCCTTAATTCCTCTCATATGGTGGTTTCCAAAATCTTAAGAACTTCATCCACACAAAACTCAACAAGAACTCATGAGATAGGTAAGTATAAATCAATGCAAAACTTTATCATCCTCTACTGTAATAAATCACTAAAAATATTATTTGACATTGCATACTTAATGCCTCTGCATATTTAGAACTCCTATCCTCAAATAGGATCATTAAACAAGCAAACATATGCAAACAATGCAAACATAACATCAATTTGCCTGAACAGAACAGTCTGTAAAGAATGAAGAAATATGCATACTTAATTAACTCCAAAAATTCTGAAACAATTCCACGCTGTAGAGAATTAAAAAGAGCATACTGTGTCCAAATTTCATGTTATTCAGACATACAGAAAATTCTAGGGAATGTTTGCATTGCAAGAAAACTTTCTGTTTTGGAACAGAAACTCCTGTACTTGCAAATTAAGCATGGTAAAGGCTATCCTTGACATTTTTATTGAACTAAATGATGCAAAACATTAATATAAATAACTGAAGGCAAGTACTAATAAAAGAAAATGGCGCTCCAAGCAAAACACATATCATGTGGTGAATAAAAATATAGCCCCAAGTAAAGTTACCAATGGATTGAAGACGAAAGAGGGGATGCCTTCCTGGGGCATCCCAAAGCTTAGGCTCTTTGGTGTCCTTTAATATGGCTTTGGGGTGCCTTGGGAATCCCCAAGATTAGGCTCTTGCCACTCCTTGTTCCATAGTCCATCGAAACTCTACCCAAAACTTGAAAACTTCACAACACAAAACTTAATGAAACTTCGTGAGATGGGTTGGCATGATAACGAGCAAATCAATCACTTGGGTACTGTCAAAACAAGACTCATAATTATTTTCACACAATTTATATTACTATTTCCACAATTTATATTACTCAATTTAACCTATGGAAACACCAAAACAAGCAAACTATGCATTCAAAACAGAATCTGTCAAAAACAGAACAATCTGTAATGATCTGAATGATAACCATACTTCTACACTTTCAGAAATTCTGAAACATTTATGGCAATTTAGGAAATTTGTAGATAAATCATCAGAAAAAAGAATCAACCTAAAAGCACTCTCTGGATAGAAATTAGAAATTATTTCGCGAGCGCAAAGTTTCTGTCTTTTTCAGCATGATCAAACAACTATCAGCCAAACTAATCATAAAGCCTTTACTTGGCACTTTATTGAAATAAAATCTATGAAACATGATTAATACAGTATCTTAATCATGTGAACACACAAAAACATTAAGGATACATATTGGGTTGTATCCCAACAAGCACTTTTATTTAATGGCTTTCGAGCTAGGCATGATGATTTCAATGATGCTCACATAAAAGATAAGGATTGAAACATAATGGAAGCATCATGGAGCATATGACTAGCAAATTTAAGTCTAACCCACTTCCTATGCATGCATATGGATTTTTTGATTAAACAATTTACTGGAGCAAGAATTAACTAGCATAGGAAGATAAAACAAGCATGACTTCAAAAGTTTCAACACATGGAGAGGAAGCTTGATATTATTGCAATATGTAGAAGCATATGATCCTCTCTCATAATAATTTGAAGTAGCATCATGAATGAATTCAACAATATAACCAGCACCTAAAGCATTTTTTCCATGATCTACAAGCATAGAAATTTTACTACTCTCCACATAAGGAAATTTATTCTCATCAATAGTAGTGGGAGTATCGTAAAAGACTTGAACACTACGAATTGTTTCCACATTAAAAGAGTAATGTTCAGTAAGAGGGTACTCATAATTTTGACAAGTTTTATTATCATTCTTCTTTATAGCATAAGTATCATCACAATAATCATCATAGATAGGGGGCATGCTTTCATCATAATAATTTTGATCATTCAAAGTGGGGGAACTAAAAAGATTATATTCATCAAACATAGCATTCCCAAGCTTGTGGATTTGCATATCATTAGCATCATGGGTATTCAAAGAATTCATACTAACAACATTGAAATCATGCTCATCATTCACATATTTTATGCCAAGCATTCTATGTAATTCTTCTTTTAGCAATTGAGCACAATTTTCATTTCCATCATTTTCACGAAAGACATTAAAAAGATGAAGTATATGTGATACGTCTCCAATGTATCTATAATTTTTGATGGTTTCATGCTATTATCTTGTCAAACTTTGGATGTTTTGTATGCCTTTTATATCTTTTTTGGGACTAACTTATTAACTCAGTGCCAAGTTCCAGTTCCTGTTTTTTCTGTGTTTTTGACCCTTTTCAGAGGAGGATTTTAAACCCTTTTCAGAGGAGGATTTTAAACGGAGTCCAAATGGAATGAAACTTCCAAAAAGATTTTTTCCGAAACAGAAGACGATTGGGAGACTTGAGAACCAAGGCAGAGGGTCACTAGGGACCCCACAAGCTCCCTAGCCACGACCAGGGGGGCCCGCGCCTCCAGGCTTGTGGGCTCCCTGGGCCTCCTCTGCCATAGGTCTTTCGCCTATATATTCCCTAAAATCCTAGAAAAAATCAGGAGATCTACGAAAATACTTTTCTGCCGCCGCAAGCTTCTGTCTCCGCAAGATCCCATCTGCGGCATGTTCTGATGCCCTGCCGGAAGGGGGGATTCGGATACGGAGGGGTTCTTCATCAACACCATGACCTCTCCGATGATGCGTGAGTAGTTCACCATAGACCTACGGGTCCATATCTAGTAACTAGATGGCTTCTTCTCTCTCTTGGATCTTCAATACAAAGTTCTCCATGATCTTCATGGAGATCAATCCAATGTAATCTTCTTTTGCGGTGTGTTTGTCGAGATCCGATGAATTGTGGATTTATGATCAAATTATCTATAACTCTTATTTGAGTTTCTTCTGATCTCTTATATGCATGATTTCATATCCTTGTAATTCTCTACGAGTTGTGGGTTTTGTTTGTCCAACTTGATCTATGATTCTTGTAATGGGAGAAGTGCTAGGTTTTGGGTTCATACCGTGCGGTGACCTCACCCAGTGACAGAAGCGGTAGCGAAGCACACATTGTGTTGTTGCCATCAAGGGTAAAAAGATCGGGTTTTCATCATTGGTTTGAGTTTATCCCTCTACATCATGCCATCTTGCTTTAGGCGTTACTCTAGTCGTCATGAACTCAATACACTAGATGCATGCTGGATTGCGGTCGATGTGTGGAGTAATAGTAGTAGATGCAGAAAGTATCGGTCTACTTGTCTCGGATGTGATGCCGATATGTATGATCATTGCCTTAGATATCGTCATGACTTTGCGCGGTTCTATCAATTGCTCGATAGTAATTTGTTCACCCACCGTAATATTTGCTATTTTGAGAGAAGCCTCAAGTGAACACTATGGCCCCCGGGTCTACTTCACACCATATTTTCAGCCTTACACTTTTACTTTGTTGCACTTTTTGCCTTCAGTTCTCACTTTGCAATCAATCTTGAAGGGATTGACAACCCCTTTATAGCGTTGGGTGCAAGCTATTTTGTGTTTGTGCACGTACTTTGGACTTGACGCGATTCTCCTACTGGATTGATACCTTGGTTCTCAAACTGAGGGAAATACTTACTGCTCCTGTGCTGCATCGCCCTTTCCTCTTCAAGGGAAAAACCAACGCAAGCTCAAGAAACGACAGAAGATTTATGTCGCCATAGCAGAAGGATTTCTGGCGCCGTTGCCGGGGAGTAGCGGAAGAATTTTTGGCGTCGTTTCCAGGGAGGATCAAGTCAAGAACTCATCCAAGAAAGTGTCGCATACTCATCTCTTGCATTTACTTTTTTTGCCTCTCATTTTCCTCTCCCCCACTTCTGAAAAACAAAATTTACAAAAATATTTGCCTTTTCGTTTGCCCTTTTCATTGTTTTCGTTTTTTTTCGTCTGCCTTTTTCGTTCACCCTTTTCTCTCGCTTGCTTTCTATTCGCTTGTGTGCTTGTTTGCTTGCTGAAGTCACCATGACTGAAAACACCAAACTTTGTGACTTCTCGAATACTAATAATAATGATTTTATTAGTACTCCGATTGCTCCCGCCACTAGTGAGGAATCATACGAAATCAATGCTGCTTTGCTAAATCTTGTTATGAAAAAGAAATTCTCCGGCCTTCCTAGTGAAGATGTCGCATCCCATCTTAATAACTTCATTGAGCTTTGCGATATGCAAGATAAGAAAGATGTGGATAGTGATGTGATTAAATTGAAGCTTTTTCCGTTCTCGTTGCGAGATCGAGCAAAAACTTGGTTTTCGTCTTTGCCCAAAAATAGTATTGGTTCTTGGAACAAGTGCAAAGATGCTGATGTATCCAAGTATTTTCCGGCGGCTAAGATTAGAAATTGTCCCGCTCATGGCTTGAGTCTTTGGATGATTATACAAATCTTTTACGCTAGCTTGAATTTCGCTTCTAGAAATATCTTGGACTCCACCTCAGGTGGAACGTTGATGGAAATCACGTTAGGAGAAGCTACAAAACTCCTAGACAATATCATGACGAACTACTCCCAGTGGCACACTGAAAGGTCACCTAATAGTAAAAAGGTACACGCTATAGAAGAAATTAACTCGTTGAGTATTAAGATGGATGAGTTAATGAATTTGGTTGCTGTCACAGCCCCAGACCCATAATTGTTTGTCATTGCATCTCATGCATGCATTCCTATTTTTTTTTCTTTTGGAAATGAAATGACGAGTGATCAAGCCTCATCATTTAAATTTTTGTCAAACAAGCAACATAAATATTGCTTCAAATTGATTCAAGGAAATGTCCCTGATTTTTCAATAAAATATTGGACTGAAATAAAAATGTCCACCAATATTTTGTATCACAGAAACTTTTTATATTGGATTTTTGAATTAATCAAGCAACTATTTTAAATGGAATTATATTTTCTATATATAAAATATAGCTTTATAAGTACTGAAACTATTTTGTGGTATTGGACAATTATATGTATGCCACATAAAAATATTATAAGGATTTTGCAAAATGATTTGGATTTATTTTCAAATCAACACAAATGTTGGCAAATAGAAAACAGAAAGAACAAAAAGAAAAAAAGGGGGCATACCTGTCGCCTGGCCCAGCCCACCAGGGGCTCAGGCGTCTTCTTCCTCCTGCCAGAAGGCAGAGGAGAAGCTCGCCACGGCGCATGGCCAGGGGCGCCACGCCTCCTGCCTGCCTGGCCTCCCCGCCGACCTGGTGGCTAGGATAGGCTCGGGAGAGCCGTCCCAATCCTCTCCTCCTCATTCCTTCCCCGGATCTTTCTCTCATGTCTGTCTCCCCATGCCAAGACCACCGAAGGCCGCCGGAAGTCGACGTCGATTCACCGGCCACAGGTCGTCCTCGAGCCAGCCGCCAAGCTCCCTGGATCCGCCATGAGCTCTTCTTCCTTTCCCCCCTCTTTCCATCGAGCCCCCCTTCCTCTAGCCTCCTCCCGCCATGGAGCCCGAGCTCCTACCGCCGGCCATGGCGCCCCCGTGGCTAGCGCCCCCCCCCCCCCCCCGAGTGTCGCTGCTGAGCACATCAGCGTGCTCAGGGAGCTCACAGGAACCCGTAGCCACCCCCAATTCTTCCCCCCCACATCCCTGGCCTCGACCCCATCTTGCCGAGCACGGGCCGCCACTCCGTCGCTGCTCCTGTCATCTCCAGCGACCCCCTCGCCCTCAATCCCACGGGAATGAATGCGGCCCAACGCGGGCTACCTCCTGGTGGTCTCCGCATGTCCAACCGTTGCCGTTTGCCGATTCCGGCGAGATGCTGCCGTCGGATATGGTCGTCGCCGGCAGCTCTCCGGCATTAGCACTAATAACCCCCCCTGTCTAACTAGCCTAATGAGGCACTGACATGAGGCCTCATGCGTTTAATTAGTAAGTTTTAAATCTGAGACAAAATCAGTAACCCAGTGTAACTTACATGTGGGGCCCAGCCGCCAGGTTTGACCTAGGATGGCGCCTTTGACCTGCTGAGGTCATGCTGACGTATGGCTCATGCAGTAAATGCATTTCTGGATTTTAAATAATTCCAGAAGATGCCTAAAACTTCTAAAATTCATAGAAAATAATCTGTAAGTCCAATGAAAATAATTTATATATGAAAAAGGATCAGAAAAATCCAAAGAATCTGATTATGGCATTTGCATGCATGTTTGAAAAAGTTAACAACACCAAATAGGCAAAATTATGAATAGGGTAAATTTAATAAATAGTTTGGTGTTGGAAATTGATACTTATTTGAATTCCACTTCAATTGATATGACCAAACATTGGTCAATTCAAATCAGTACCTCAAAATACTAACTCCGTACATGTTGGAACAATTTGTTATGAGCATCAGGTCGAATCAATTATAAGGGTACTTGGAAAGATACCCGGCTTGACGTGATGTTTGAATCCTAATTCAAACCAACTTCAACTTAAGAAATGATAGCCACATTAGCCCTGCCACCTTTCATTTCATGTCTTGAGCATGCATCATAGTGTTGCATTTCCGTGAAGTAATTGCTGTTCTTTCTTGTTTGTCGGTGTTGTTCCCACCCTCGGTAAACGATGTTTCGGACGATGTGATCGTTGACATTGATGAAGACTCATTGCTATCTTCAGAACTGCCAGGCAAGCAAACCCCCCTTGAGCATTTTGAAATAAACCCAGTCTCTCGCTCCTGCTCTGTTTTACTGCATTAGGACAAACACGATTCAACTGTACATGTTATCGGTCGTTGAACCCATTCCTCTGCATGACCTGATTTTGTCACAGTAAATAGTTGGAACCACTTAGCATGAGTAGCAACTGCTTGAGCCTTGTTGTGCTTACTCATCCATGCTTGTTTACAATGACTGCTATGCTTAGAGTCGTGTCGGGTCTGATCCATCTGGATGATGAATCAGAATGGTTTTGTTCATGTCCTATAGTGTGAGAGTAAAAGTGTGAATCCGATTTGGTAAAGGTAGCGATGAGAGGCCATGTAGGAGTACATGGTGGGTTGTCTCATTGGTACCGTCCTTAAGAACTGAGTTATGTGTGTGTAATCCAAGACAAGATACTACCACACATTGGGATACTTAATTGACCCTCTCGTCTTATTAATCGCCTAGATCTCTGTCCAGGAGTTGCAATTAGTTTCTGGTGTTTGTAGGAAAAGTGTTGGCGGCCATGTTTAGCTCTGCCCGACGGGGTAGGCTTCACTACGGTAGATGCACAGTGGCACGATGTCCCAAGTGGCACCCGGATGGTGGGCTTGGGAACCCTGCGCACATCGTTTGGGGCCGTAGAGGAAACCTCGGCCGGACTTCCTTGCGGGTTCAGTCTCAAATAGGCGATAAACCTGGACTAGGGTCTTGTGTGGTTAAAGGTCGTGGCTGACACCCACGCGAGCGCTTCCGCTTGAAGGTTGCCGAGATGCATGACGTGCATATGGTGCTAAGTGGTGAGAGCATGTGTGAAGAAGTATACCCCTGCAGGGTGATTCAATCTGTTCGAATAGCCGCGTCCTCGGATATGGACTACTTGGAAACATTACGTAGTACATAGACAACTTAAATGGATACTCTAAAACATGCAAGATAAGTGTGAGTGCTATGGAAGGCCTTCTCGTAGGGGACGAGAGTGGATCCATAGTGATGTATTGAATTGGTCAATATGTGGACTCATGTGCGCTATGCCACCTCAAAGAAAGAACTTGTAGTCGTAGTACAGGTTAGCCAAGAGTCAAAGTTGGCTTGCTGCAATCAAACCCCACAATCCTTTCATTGAAACATGATGCATATGTAGATAGTTCTGATGTAAGACTTGCTGAGTACCTTTGTACTCATGGTTGCTTTATTTATGTTTTTGTAGAGAAGACTTAGACTTATTAAAAGGTTCTACACGATGTGTTCGATGTTAACCGGAATAGCTTGGGAATCCCAGACAGAGGTCTGGCTCCTTTGGTAGGGTCGTAGTAGCTTTTCAGGCTCTTCCAGCCACTTTTAGTAGATGTCTGTACCCAGACATGATTCGCTTCCGCTTGTTGTTTGTATGACTTGAGTGTCGGGTCACGGGACCCTTGTTTCCAATAACACACTATGTTGATTCTTATGAGTCCTTAATAAAAGCTTGAGTCATAGAGTTATGTTGTGATGCCATGTTGTATCTACACATACCGTGCATATTGTGTTTATGTTATGAAATGCATTATATGTGTGGGATTCGACACCTAGTTGTGTGCCTTTAGTAGTACTCTTTACAGGGAAATGCCTCTTTGTGCTTCTATCGTGCCTTGGTAGCTTGCTACTGCTCTAGACACATTGATTGACCGGCGTGTATCCTTCTTTGCTGATGTGTCTGTCCCCTTGGAGAAATGTCATGCGGTGTAATGGAGTTCTTGTAGCTTGCTACGACTCGTCTACACACGTTGTTGACCAACACCTGCTTTGTTGGGTTATGTATGCCTATCCCTGTACGGATGTACCGCTTGGGTTTCTAACTAGTCATGTCGACCTGGGTTCTTTGTCGTTTGAACGCTAGCAACATATTCATATACATGAGCCAAAATACGCAAACGGTCCCGGCGAAGGTAAGGTGGCAGCCGTGGAGTTTACCGTGCGTGAGGCCGCAAAGTGATGTGATGTGTTACAGGCTGGGTTCTTATGACTCGGGATCGGGGTCCCGACAGTTGCTAGTAGAAGTGCTCCTTTAGATCCTAATGGCATGCCCTTGTCTTCCTTGATTGAGAGTAGCAACGCTAGCTTGGATGTTAATTTTGTTGGTAGGAATAATTTTGGCAACAACAATGCTTTTAGAGGAAACTATGTTCCTAGGCCTTTTCCTAGTAACTCATCTAATAACTTTGGCAACTCCTACAACAATACTCATGGAAATTACAATAGATTACCTTCTGATCTAGAGAGTAATATAAAAGAGTTTATCAACTTGCAAAAGATTTTCAATGCGTCCATAGAGGAAAAACTACTCAAAATTGACGATTTGGCTAGGAGCGTTGATAGAATGTCTAGTCATATTCACGCTTTGGAAGTTAGATGTTCTCCTCCCAAGATCAATATGGATGAAACTTTGAAAGCTATGCGTGTTTCCATGAGTGAGAGCAGGGAAAGAACCACCCAAATTCGTGCTAGACATGAATGGCTTAAAAAGGCGTGTTCTCGTGATAAGAATCACGAAGATCTTAAAGTTCTTGGTGTGACTCCCATTGAATCTTTGTTTTCTTGTGTCAAACCTAATGATGATGGGGCTGGATATGAATCCACTTTGGTTGAAAAACGCCCCAATGATTCGGAGTCCATCTATATTGATGCTAAAAGCATTGGCAGTGGAGTAGAAGATATTAAAACCTTGAGTAGTAATGAAATTACTACTTTGGATTTCAAGGAATTCAATTATGATAGTTGCTCCTTTATTGCATGCATTTCCTTGATGCAATCCATGCTAAACTATCCACACGCTTATAGCCAATACAAGGCCTTTACCGATCATATCGTCGAAGCTATGATCAAATCTCTTGAAGAGAAACTTGAATTGGAAGTTTCTATCCCTAGAAAGCTTCATGATGAGTGGGAACCTACTATCAAAATCAAAATCAAAAACTATGAATGCAATGTTTTGTGTGATTTGGGTGCTAGTGTTTCCGCGATTTCAAAGTCTTTATGTGATGTTCCGGGTTTTAATGAGATTGAGGAGTGTTCTCTTAATTTGCATCTTGTAGATTCTACTGTCAAGAAACCCATGGGAAGGATCAATGATGTTCTTATTATTGCAAATAGGAACTATGTACCCGTGGATTTCATTGTGCTTGACATTGATTGCAAGCCTACATGCTCTATCATTCTTGGTAGACCTTTCCTAAGGACTATCGGTGCTATCATTGATATGAAGGAAGGGAATATTAGATTTCAATTACCTTTAAAGAAGGGCATGGAAAACTTTCCTAGAAAGAAAATAAGATTACCTTATGAATACATGATGAGGGCTACTTATGGTTTGAGCACCAAAGACGACGATACGTGATTCTATCGCTTTATGCCTAACTAAGGGCGTTAAACAATAGCGCTTGTTGGGAGGCAAACCAATGAATTTATCTTTTTATTTCTGTTTTGTTGCGTCCACACCATCATAATTCTGTTATGATAGTGTATTTTGTGTTTATTTCTTTGTTTGAGCCAAGCAAAACCTTTATGCTTAGTCTTGGTGATGGTTGTTTGATCCTGCTGGAAAAAGGCAGAAACTTTTAGCTCACAAGATTATTTTTCATTTTTATTCAGAAAGAGCTTTTGTGTTTATTCTTTTTGCTGCTGGTTGATATGAATTTTTCCCAGGAAGTAGTAATTTTTCAGAATTTTGGAGGTACCATAAGTATACGAAGTATAGAGATTGCTATAGACTGGTCTGTTTTTGAAAGATTCTGTTTTTGTTTAGTTGGTTGCTTGTTTTGATGAAACTATGGATAGTATCGGGGGGGTACTAGCCATGGAAAAGTTAGAAAACAGTAATCTAACACCAATATAAATAGAAATCAAGATTGCTAGTGTACCTAAGGAGGTGGTAGTTTGTTTTCTTGTGCTAATGATATCACGAGTTTCTGTTTAAGTTTTGTGTTGTGAAGTTTTCAAGTTTTGGGTCATGTTCTCATGGACAAAGGGATAAAGAGTGGAAAGAGCTCAAGCTTGGGGATGCCCAAGGCATCCCAAGCCAAATTCAAGGACTCCAAAAATCCTAAGCTTGGGGATGCCCTGGGAAGGCATCCCCTCTTTCGTCTTCAATCCATCGGTAACATTACTTGGAGATATATTTTTATTCACTACATGATATGTATTTTCTTGGAGCGTCTTGTATCATAGGAGTCTTTTGTTTTTGTTGTGTCACAATAATTCCTGCTGCACACCTTTTGAGAGAGACACACATTCATCATGATTTTGCTAGAATGCTCATCGTCCTTCACTTATACCTTTTGAGCTAGATAATTTTGCTCTATGTGCTTCACTAAGATCTTTTAGAGCACGGAGGTGCGTGACTTGGTAGTTGGCTTGTGCTATTAAAGCAGTCCCAAAGGTGATAGGTACCCAAATAGGATACAAAAACCTCCATCTTCATGTTCATTGAGTAGAAAGACAAGTTTTGATTCCTCTCAATTAGTTTTGAGACCTGCATTTGGTAATATTAAGAGTTATGTTAGTAGGGTGTTGTGTATCTAGAAATACTTGTGTTGAAGTTAGTGATTCCCGTAACATGCATGTATGGTGAACCGCTATGTTAGGAAGTCGGAGCATAACTGATCTATTGATTGTCATCCTTTGTGTTGAGGTCAGGCTCGCGTGATGGTTAACACCTACCGACCCTCCCCCTAGGAGTATGCGTTTAACACTTTGTTTCGATTACTAATAAAAACTTTCGCAACAAGTATGTGAGTTCTTCATGACTAATGTGAGTCCATGGTATAGATGCACTTTCACCTTCCACCATTGCTAGCCTCTCTAGTGCCGTGCAACTTTCGCTGGTGCACAAACCCACCATATGCCTTCCTCAAAAGAACCACCATACCTACCTACTATGGCATTTTCATAGCCATTCCAAGATATATTGACATGCAACTCCCACCATTCCATCTCATAACTTGTGCCGTCACTCTCATATTTCCATTGCATGATCATAACATAGTGATGACCCACAAGTATAGGGGGTCAATAAAGTCTTTTCGATAAGTAAGAGTGTCGAACCCAACAAGGAGCAGAAGGATCTGACAAGTGGTTTTCAGCAAGGAAATTTCTGCAAGCACTGAAATTGTCGGTAACACGTGATTGTGTGGTGAGATGATTCGTAGCGAGCAACAAGTAACAAAAGTAGCAGCGGTGCAGCAAAGTGGCCCAATCCCTTTTGTAGCAAGGGACAAGCCTGGACAAAGTCTTATAGGAGGAAAAGCGCTCCCGAGGACACACGGGAATTTCTGTCATGCTAGTTTTCGTCGGTTTCATATGATTCGCGTTCGTTACTTTGATAGTTTGATATGTGGGTGGACCAGCGCTTGGGTACTGCCATTACTTGGACAAGCATCTCACTTCTGATTAACCCCTCTCGCAAGCATCCGCAACTACGAAAGAAGAATTAAGACAAAATCTAACCGTAGCATTAAACTAGTGGATCCAAATCAGCCCCTCACGAAGTAACACATAAACTAGGGTATAAGCTTCTGTCACTCTAGCAACCCCTCATCTACTTACTACTTCCCAATGCCTTCCTCTAGGCCCAAATAATGGTGAAGTGTTATGTAGTCGACGTTCACATAACACCACTAGAGGAAAAACAACATACAACATATCAAAATACCAAACGAATACCAAATTCACATGACTACTATTAGCATGACTTATCCCATGTCCTCAGGAACAAAAGTAACTACTCACAAAGCATAATCATAATCATGATCACAGAGGTAATGAGTAGCATCAAGGATCTGAACATAAATTCTTCCACCAAATAATCCAACTAGCATCAACTACAAAGAGTAATCAACATTACTAGCAACCTTACAAGTACCAATCGGAGTCGCGAGACGGAGATTGGTTACAAGTGATGAACTAGGGTTTGGAGATGAGATTGTGCTGATGAAGATGTTGATGGTGACGATTTCCCCCTTCGAGAGGGAAGTTTCCCCGGTAGGATCGTCCTACCGGAACTCTAGATTGGTTCTGCTCAAGTTCCACCTTGTGGCGGCGGCGAAACCACGAAAAAGCTCCTCTGTGATTTTTTCCTGGATGAAAGCCTCCATATAGCAAAAGAGGGGGGCAAGTAGGCCAGCAGGGTGCCCACAAGCCCCCATGGCACTTCTTCTGCCAAGTATTTTTGATAAATCGGGAAAAAAATCCCCGTTGATTTTCACGGCGTTTGGAGTTGCGTAGAATAGGTATCTCAACTTTGCTCCACTTGTCGGCCTGAATTCCAATTGCCGGTATTCTCCCTCTTCATGTAAATCTTGCAAAATAAGAGAGAAAAGGCATAAGAATAGTACCGTGAAGTGAAATAACAGCCAAAGAAGCGAGAAATATCAACATGAAAATATGATGCAAAATGGACGTATCAACTCCCCCAAGCTTAGACCTCGCTTGTCCTCAAGCGAAAGCCGAGCTCAATAAATATGTCCACATGTTTAGGGAGAGAGGTGTCGACAAAACAAGATACGAACATGCATGCATCATGATCAAGATCAGAACAACAATACCAACATATAATCTCTCATGCTAAAGTGATAATTGCTTCACAAAGTAAAGCATGGATCAAGAAACTTACCGAGAAGTAACAACCGATAGCCTTTAGTCATTGAAGCAATTGCAATTTATCACAACATCAGAAAGAGTCAAATAAGAGCTTGTAAAGCAAATCCACATACTCAATCATTCTTTCGTTCTCTACAATTTCTACAACTCACGTGGTACTCATGAGATCAAAGTATCAGCTGAACACAGAGAAAGATAGGGACTTACCATTTTGCCTTCCAACTGCTTACCTCAAGGGTAATGTCAACAATAATAATTCATGAATACTCACCTCCAATTTGACATATGAATATAGATCTTTCCCAAGCATATGACGGTAGCCAAGATAAAGGTGAAATAAGGAATTGGTGAATATCACCATGACTCTTTCAGGGGCAAAAAGTAAAGGTACAAGATAGGCCCTTCGCAGAGGGAAGCAGAGGTTGTCATGCACTTTTGAGGTTTCGATGCGTGTCCTCTTAGTGTGGAGGAACGTCACTTTATATTGCCTCCTGTGATAAAGAACTTTATTATGCAGTCTGTCGCTTTTATGTCTTCCTCATCACAGGTTCGTATAAAGCTTATTTTCCACACACTAATAGATCATACATATTAGAGAGCAATTTTTATTGCTTGCACCGATGATAACTTACTTGAAAGAACTTATTCAATCCATAGGTAGGTATGGTGGACACTCATGGCAAAACTGGTTTGAAGGTTTATGGATGCACAAGTAGTATCTCTACTTGGTGCGGGAGTTTTTGGCTAATATGACGTGGAAGCAATCGTCACATGCTAAGGGATCTCTAATCATTTAACATTGTTCAGAGCCAATCAAACACAATTCATTATGTTGTTTCCTTGTCCAACATCTACTTCTAGGCATGCAATAGTTTAGTGAGTGTTCACAATCATAGATGGTGTCAAAGATGATATATTTGTATGTGAACCTCTCCTTCTTTATCACTTCCTATTAATTGGAACAATGACCAAGGTCTACGTTTGCCTACCCTCAACAAGTTTCAATCCTCATTCTTTTTATATGTGAAGCTATCACTTCCCATAAGATCATTACATGATCTTTCATGCTTTTGTTCTATTCTCACTCTTTTGATCATGGAAAGAGGCAAAGCCCTTCAACTAAGACACTATTTATTATATGGCTCACGAGAAAGAATACAACGGGGGGTGACACAAAGCAAAACTCAAGACAAAAACACTAAGACTTTTAAACTACTAGAGAAAAATGAAACTGAAAAGGAAAACTAAGACAAAGCTAAAGGCAAAAGATGTGATGGTGATACGATATCGGGGCACCTCCCCCAAGCATGGCACAAGCCAAGGGGATTGCCGATAACAATGCTCAGTTGTCTTCCTTTGGCGGTGATGGTGGAGTTGTTGCAACATGAGTTTGATCCTCCGTCTTCCAAGGCATAGGTGCTCCACCATGGAAAGATGAACGAGTCTCCGGAATCCTCAAATCTGGAGCCAACCTTATTGATTTAAATCTATACTCATACTCATAGTTTTGGTTCTGGAGGTCATAGATTTGGCCCTGGAGTTGATCAACCCTGTCATAGAGCCTGGAGAGATGCTTTCCAATGTCATTGGAATCAATCATGTGCTTGTTGGTGAACTGCATGATCATCATGTGGTTGGGGTTGAGTCTATGCTCCACCATCCCATGGCACTTGAAGACTTGTTGCTCCATTGCTTCGAGCCTCGTCTCCACGCTTCTGGTCTTCTTAGGCCCCTCAACATCACGGATATGCAACATCCCCTCACACATCTCGATAGATTGAGGGTGTTGCAGCACTTCCGTGAGGTAAGGATTGATGACCTTCTCAAAGATCTTGTCCTTAGGATCTTTTGGGGAAGGCATGGCGATCTAGATCTGCAACAGAAACAGGCTCGAAATGAAAAACAGAGGCAATCTGCGTGATGCACGGGTCAGACCAAACGGAAGTATATATAATGAGTTTTTCCAAACCAGAAGGAGTACCCTGCATGAAAATGGAGTCCGGGAAGTGCACGAGGTGGCCACAAGCCCTCACGGCATGGCCAGGGGGTGGGCCCGCGCCGTGCAGGCTTGTCGCCTCCTCGCGCACTTTCCGGACTACTTCCAGTTTTTGTATTTTTTCAAATATTCCAAAACAGAGAAAAATTCCTACTGGAAAAGTTTTGGACTCTCTTTTCTTACCGAATCACATATCTCTTCGTTTTCGGAGTCTGAAATAGGCTCGTAAATATCCCTTAGGTATTCTTCCGGAGTTATGGTATTGATAATATTGCTTTCAACATTTATGGGAGTACCTGAGATATAATGCTTGATTCTCTGCCCATTTACCACTCTCAGACAATTACCCTCCATGTTGTTGATCTTGATAGCACCGAAACGATATACTTCCTCAACAACATAGGGACCTTCCCATTTAGAGAGAAGCTTGCCTACAAAGAATCTTAAACGAGAGTTATATAGCAAGACATAATCACGTCCACGTCCACGTGATATTCCTTGGTGTCGGCGTTGACCCAATGCTCGTGGTAGAGGAAGATGGGCGTGCGTCGTACGTGGCACTTCTCGAGACAATCCACCAGAAATAGTGGAAAGCCGGTCTCCAGAAGCGTCTCAGGTACAGCAGCGATCTACAAGGCATAGGAGAGAAGTCAGGAGGTTGTATGTGCAAGAGTCTTGTGCAAGGCTTGCGTCCTAACGTTCTTGGTTAACGTCCATGCTATCTAAGGCTTCCTATAGTCAGGATGGCTCTGATACCAGTTCTTGTGGGGACCCCGACTAGCAAGTCGAGTTCGCCGTGCCCAGTGACCCCAAGGATCAATGTTCACTGAACACAGGTACTGAATAATAGAGTCTTACATCCAAGTACCAAATTATTACATCAAATGACCAGAAGGTCGGGTTCAAGAGCAAGGCCTAAAGCCAAATAAACGGATACATCGAGTAGCGGAAACTCGTAAGGGCTAAGCGGTGCCCATGCCATCAAGCCTACACCGACAGGCATTCTGACTCGGAAGCGTCCTAGATCGCAGGTCCGTCTCCGACGGCCTACTCATCGCCAAACTCCGGTCCTTCCATGTCTAGTCAATAACATAACCAGTGGCAAGCCAATTTGTACTTTGAATGTACTCGCAAATAGCCCATGACATAATGGTAATGAATAACAGTGACAGTTATCTTGAGTGGAATGCGATGAGGTGGTATGATCATGTATATGCATCAGGTTAAAGAATTGCTTGTGAATATCAGGGTACATATATTGACATATCCGTAAAGGGTTGAACACACCGGGTTCACCCTAAATGCCAAGTCATCTAACTTGTCATAATCTCAAGGTATTAATGAGGGCTAAACCATCCGGGTTTACCCTATATGTCAAGTCACCGAACTTGATCATATTATTGTGATTATCATGATTATAACGACACCTTTTTAACACCACACACACACACTTGGTTTATGCGGAAACGCAGGACGTAGTTTAAGAAGCACCACCCAACTGTCCTTGACCGTGGACACGGCTATTCGAATAGTTTACACTCTGCAGAGGTAGTACGCTGGACCCACGAGAAACGGAATACTTCCATGTCATCCACGACTCGTGGTATGTCACACATACCCGAGGTAAGTATCCGATCATCATCTTTCCCTTGACGATACTAGACAAAGAGATCCATTCGATTGGTACCCAACCCACATGTTGTACGTCTTACGAGCACCGACTCTGGACTGTAACAACCATGCAGGGACCAACGGTGTGCCTGGAACTCATAATAATGGCATAGTCGTCCTACCTGGCACGACCACATCACGAGAGTGACACCGATCACTCCCGCCACTAGTAATGTGGCTCTTTGCTAGCACCGACCAGAGTAATCAACAAAGCCCCGTCCCATAAAGGGGTATCGTGGTCGTACTGGGTAAGGTTGGGACGGTAGACACATCATAAATCTAATCCATTTACGAAACCATACTCACACCAAAATCACCGGTGCATCACTTCACCAAAAGTGATCACCAACTCATCATCACCCTCGGGCATTTGTGACACCCGACGGGGTTTTCATAAACCCTTTATTTAACTCATCATTATGCTTGAGATGATATGCCTTAACATTACTTGTCAACGTGAAAATATCATGACCCTCACGGGGTAGGGTCAAGCTCATTGCAGTGATTATACTCTACTAGTGAACACGACAGTAGCATGATCCTCGTAGATGGTAGGATCAAGCTCATCATATTTGTGCTCCGAGGAGCTAGGTGAATATCACTACTATAATGCAAGGGCTTCGAAGAAGCCTTCGCTACCATCACATCAATGATGAACCGGCATCCTGATTACATGCAACGGAAAATACTTGCTATTCTAGCATGCATCATTTTATTTACTTAAGTCATGGCAAAAGGGCTGCTTGCCTTGGTCAGCTAGGTATCCAGGGTCTTCGAGGTCTTCCGCTCTGGATCCTCCGTCACTCCGTAACTCTACCGTCGAGAAAGGAATAAATAAATACTAGCTTTTACTAAAACAGTTCACGAAGTGCTTTTAAAAATGTTGCAAGGCTCGAATAAATTAAGGTTATTATTTTGAAAAATGTTCCCTACTGTTTTATTAGCTAAGCATATTTATCTAAAAGCAAATAAGTGCTTTTTAATATCATTTTATTATACCAAAATAGTTTCTGTTATTGATAAGTGTCAACTATTACATAATCAAATACTACTCATTTTTAGAAAAATACTGGTGCAAGAATTATATTTTTCTACTCGCTAAATCTTTTTATAAAAATCATTTAGTTTGATGAATTAAAACAAAAGAAAAAGGCCAGGGAAACAGATCCACCCGGCCCAGCCAGCAGGCCTGGCAACCACGCGCGCGCGGGCCAGGTTCAAACCTGACCTGCAGGCCCCTGGGGTCGGCGTCAGCGGCTGCGCGCGCTGGCTGCCCCAGGACACCGACAGGTGGGCTCCACCTGTCGGGTCCTTCTCCTACCTCTGGCCAGAGAGGTGGAGATGGACGCCGGCGAGGCTACCGTTGTCCTCAGGCCTAGCTAGGAACGGGAACGGGTTCCTTATGCCTCCGCCTACCTGCTCGAGGTCGGGACGTCACCGGAGCTTGTCTGGGTCGCTGGCGACGAGGTGCTCGTGGCGGAAGGGTTTCGGGTTCGTGTTGAACTAGGGGCTACAGGTATGGATTTGCTCGGGAGAGTTAGGGGAAACGTTCCTAATGTCGAGGGGAGTGTAATGAGAGGTCGGGCAGCGCAGGAGCTGACGTGTAGCCGGAGATCGACCGGAGCACCGAGGCGGAGGGGCCTCGGTCGATCTCGAGCACCGGGGCTCTGCGAGCTTGATTGGGCGGCTAGGGAGTGTCTACTGGTTGTGCTGAAGCTGCTTGGAGGGTGTTGGACTGCCGGGGGGGTTCTATTTATAGGCCAACGACGGTGACCCGACTCGGGCACGCCGGTGACTCACCGTGGCACGCGTGCAAGCACAGTGAGGCGCTGGCCGCGAAACCACGGGTTCGGGACGTGGTTTAGGGCCTACTGATGCAACGGCCGCAGAGGGAAAGTGAGTGGGGACGAGCAGCAGCGATCGTGCATGCTCGGCCGCGTCGGGCGCACACGGGCACGCGTCGCCTGAGCTCTTGCGCGAGGGGGAGAGGGTCCATGGGGTAGCTTTGCACTGAGGGGCTGTCGGGGGAGTGCTTGGACACAACTGGGGAGGCTGGGACCGGCCGGAGCGTCGGCCCCTTGCGGGTGGCTCTCTGCAGCGCGCCCAGAGCATAGTTTTGGCATGCCATGGCATGCTGGCTCGCTCTGGGGCACTTGGGACGTGTCGTCCATGGCCTGAGTGTTGCTGGGAGTGTGCCTAGCCGTTGTGGTTTAGTGGGAGCTCGAGCTGGTCAAGGGAGCAAGGAACACTAGTGTTGCCAGTACTGTCCTGCAGCTCAAATTGGAGTTCTTGTCACTTGTGCTTGGTATTGGGGAGGTGCTTGGTATTGGGGAGGGGCTGGTTTACTGGGTGCTCAGGGTGTTCTGGTGCTCTAACCCACCAAGTTTGGGGCCTTGACATTCGGTAAAACAGTGGCTAGGAAGGTTTTTACCTTCCTGTCAGTAGGTGTTCGACAGTGACTTGGGGTGCTTCCACTCCACCATTGTAAATGAAACTTAACAGGTTTGGTCTGGGGGAAAAAACATCGGGTTCCACCAAATATGAGCTCCATTGAACAAGTTTGTCTTTGCAAACTTGAAAATGTCTCAAAGTGACCAGTATTGTCCCTTACAAAGGAAGTGTGGTCAAACAGAGTCTCACAAATCCCATTTTTGGTGTGGAGTCCTCATTTGGGGTGTTAAACACCTCTACAAAGTTTCAGCTCTATTGGAGAAACTGTGCAATGTAGAGTTGTTCCAACTCTACTCTAGAGAGAGAGAGTTTTGGGCTCTGTAAGTGCACTTACCCACCTTGGATCAAGGTGAGATTTTAGGTGAGCACCTAATATGGTTTGGGAGGGCTCCTGTAATTTTATGGGAATTTACTGAGATACTTTCCTTTGGAAACATCTCAAAAAGCTAAAACAGACAGAAATGGTTTTCAGGGTTTTACTCAAATAATATTAATATAAAATAGGGTTGAAAATCTTATGTATGGAAAATATATGTCCTTCTGAGCTTCCATGAATTTACTCAGAATTTCCTAAGGCAGGAAAGTAATTTTCCTTGTGGAAATATCATTACTGGCCTTAGAAATAGACATAGATATAAAATAGAAAAATAATATTTTAAATCACTAAATAGTGTTTTTAATGTATGAAAATGATATTAGGATCAGATCACCAACTTTAGTTGAAAGTGCCACTTGGCTTCATGAGCTAGTAGTGTATCCCAACATGATGAAGGTGATCTTGATGTAAAGAAAAAGGGTTTTTGATGAGAGCAAAAATAATAAGTTTTTCATGGGTTGAGTCATCAAACAAGCAAGCATACACTCAAACAAGGGTTGACATTGCACTCACAACATTATTTGGAAAAGTTTTAACAAGCTCTGATTTTTGCAATACAGAAAACTTGGGGTGGAAAACAGGGTGTGACAAGGATTGAGGTATTGCACTAACACTAGCACCCATGTCACATAAACCGTGCTAACAATGATCTCCTATCTTAACAGAAACCACAGGTGATGGGGTCATAGTCCTAGGGTAGGGTCATAGGCCTTCCATGTAGGTCCTACCCAAGGACTACCCCTCATAAGGGACAAGGCCCTTAGTCAGTTCCGACAGAACTAAGAAGTTCCCATCATGAAGTCGGTAGCAGATCCTCGACCATCCAGTCGGAGACGAGCATTCGGAGTATATCAAACTAGCCGACTGGATTCCACTCTGTGCATCGTAACTCCCCCTGGGAGGGAACGATCGTACGTTTCCATGCGCCTTTATTGGCATTTAAGACGTACGTTACATGTAACGTAGGCATTTATTCGCCACTACTCCACCCCTGTGTACCGAACCGTTGTGGAGGGCAGCACACTCTATATAAGCCACCCTCCCCCACTGGTGCAGGGGTTAGCAACTCATTGTATTCCATATTCCACTCGACAACAAGCTCCCAGAGCACTGAGATGTAGGGCTATTACCTCCACTGTATAGGGGCCTGAACTCATACAACCTCGCCTTAGCTAAGGCTCTGCCCATCATTTCGTACCCTACATATCTACTGTCAGACGTATACCCACGACAGTTGGCGCCCACCGTGGGGCAGGCATCTAAGCGACTTCCGGCGAGTTTGCGACTACATCATTTCGCCATGTCGTCCGGTGGAGATTCGAGCATGGATCACGAGATCTTCTTCGGCGCTCTCTCCTTCATCGTCGACGATTCGGCATGGCTTCGGAACGCCCCTCTCGACATCGAGGCGCTTTCCCGCCACAGGGCTACGCACTTCCGTGCCGGCGCCCGCGGCATTCGTCTTCTCCAGCAGTCGGCTCCGGTGTCGACCTACACCGCCGTCACGCGCCGCAACAAGCGGTCCCGCCGTCCGCGGCTCCAGCGTTGGGTGCAACACTCCGAGGCGCGCCAGAACGCTTCTTCACAAGTGGCGGTCCTAGAGTCGGTTGTGGTTGCCCCGCCGTCCCAGCGCTCGGACTCGGTTCCGACTGAGTTTCCTTCCGAGTACGCGGGTCGCGGGCCTGTAACGGAAGTCCACATGGCCAAGTCCCATGAAGATCTCCGTCAAGCTGGCCGGAACGAGCACGAGATCGGTGAAACATCCGGCGCGCGTCGTCCACCTCGCCGTTCTTCCAGTCGGCACACTCGGCGGAGCAACGTGGAGTTGTTCCGCACACCCCTCCGCAACTTGGCTGCGGCTGCCAAGATAGCCGATTCCCTTCAGCCGACTGATTCAGAGGCTGGCAGGGGGATCAAGCAAATCCACGCCCTGTTGCACACGGCGCAGCAGCAAAATGCGGCGGTCTCCGAGTCGCACAACAGGATCCACAATAGTTCTGTTCATGCGAATATGCATCGGTCAGTTCATAGCCCTGGTTCTCATCAGCGACACAGAGGAGGCAGCCATTCCATAAATCCCGAAGATCGTCGCCGTTCACGCACCCCTCCGTGGGGTGGGCCCTATGGGCCCCGACATCATGATGATCGGAGTTCAGTCGGTGACACTTATGACCAAAGGCCCGACGCGAGAGGGCATATCGCCCAACGGAGGGTCGATAGGGACTGAGCCCACCGCGATGGTTACGATATTGACCGTCCGAGTGGAAGCAGGACAATCGTTTCTAGTCCCGAGTGTTTCAGTCGAGCCATCCGTTCGGCTGACATCCCTCCCAACTTCCGATTGGCGACGGGAATTAGCAAGTTTACAGGAGAGTCCAAGCCAGAAACGTGGCTGAATGATTACCGAGTGGCAGTCGCCATGATTACCGAGTGGCAGTCGCCAGATCGGAGGAGGAGATGACCATGTCGCCATGAAGCACCTCCCTCTGATGCTCGACGGCTCGGCGCAAGCGTGGCTGAACCAGTTGGACCCCTCAATCATCTACAGCTGGGCAGATCTGGCCCGAGTGTTCATCAGAACCTTCGAAGGGACGTGCAAGCGCCCTGCTTGCCTCGTGGAGCTCCAACACTGCGTCCAGAAGCAGAATGAGCTCCTACGTGATTTCATTCAGCGTTGGACAACCCTCTACCACACGGTGGAGAACGTCACAAAGCATCAAGCAGTCTGCGCCTTCAAGGCTGGCGTGCGGTACAGGGATCTGTACCTGAAGTTCGGCCGAACAGGCAACATCTCCATGAGCAAGATGATGGAGATAGCAACACGCTATGCAAATGGCGAAGAAGAGGACCGCATCCGAAGCGGAAAGCAGAAAACAGTGGCCGATGGAGATGGGAGTAACACTCGGAAGCAGAAGCAGAAAGCTCCGTCCACTCCGCAGGAAGAAGCTGCAGCCGTAACCAATGCCAAGTTCAAGGGCAAAGGGAAGGCTCAGTTCACCCCCAAGAAGAAGCAGTTCAATAACCCCATCCTGGACCAGCCATGTCTGGTTCATACGAAGATGGATGAAGAGGGCAACCCCATATATCCGGAGCATACCACTCGACAGTGTCGCCTCCTGATCCAGGGGCTCAGCGAAGGGCAACCGAGTGAAAAGGACAATGAACAAGATGAGGAGGAGAAGGAGGATCCGTTCCCCCAAGTCCATGCAACACTGATGATTTTTGCTGACGTTGAGAGCAAGAGTTGACTGAAGCTGGTGAACAGGGAGGTGAACATGGCCACCCCTACCAACCTCAAGTTCCTCAAATGGTCTCTGACTGCGATCACCTTTGACCAGTCGGATCATCCAGCACACGTACCGACCCCAGGGAGACAGGCTCTGGTCGTCGACCCGGTGGTGGAGGGAGTCCGACTGTGCAAAGTCCTCATGGACGGCGGCAGTTGCTTGAACATCACGTACGCCGACACTCTCAAGGGGATGGGCGTTCCGATGTCCAAACTCAGCGAGAGCAGCATGCAGTTCCATGGAGTCGTCCCTGGACGAAAGGCCAAGTCACTCGGCCAGATCGCGTTGTACGTCGTTTTTAGCTCCGACAAGAACTTCCGCAAGGAAAAGCTGACGTTCGAGGTGGTAGACTTCCAGAGCGCTTACCACGCAATTCTAAGCCGCCCGGCGTATGCGCGTTTCATGGTCTGTCCATGTTATGTATACCTGAAGCTGAAGATGTCAGGCCCGAAAGGTGTGATCACCATCACTGGCAATCGACAGCGAGCCGAAGAGTGTCTGTAGCAGGGATCAAGAATCGCCGACCAGCAGATGGCCGTCCTCGAGCTTGACGAGTACAAGAAAACAGTCGACCCCGCTAATTTTATGCGTTCGAAGAAACTAGCTTTGGAGTCCGCATTTCAGTCGGCGGGAGAGACGAAGAAGGTCAACATCCACCCGACGGACGACACTTCTGCCCCGACGAACACCTCCACCACCCTCGATCCTAAATAGGAAGCCGAGCTCACCCAATTCCTCCGTGAGAACTGGGACAGCTTCGCATGGAAACCCTCTGACATGCCAGGTGTACCCAGGGAGTTGGCTGAGCACCGACTGCATGAGGACCCCACCGCTCGGCCTGTCCGAGAACGCCTGCGTCGGTCCGCCGCGCACAAGAGGAAGGCAATCGGAGAAGAGGTGGCCATGTTGTTAGCAGCCAACTTCATTCGCGAAGTTCACCACTCCGAGTGGCTCGCCAATGTTGTCATGGTGCCCAAGAATGACAAGTCGCTCCGAGTGTGCATCAACTTCAAGCATCTCAATAAGGTCTACCCGAAAGACCATTTTCCGCTCCCCCGCATCGATCAAATTATCGATTCGACTGCGGGTTGCGAGCGTTTGCCATTTCTTGATGCCCACTCGGGCTATCATCAGATCCGTCTGCATGGCCCCGATGAATTAAAAACAACCTTCATCACCCCATTCGGGTGCTTCTGCTACATCACTATGCCATTCGGTTTTAAGAATGGAGGAGCTACCTTTATGCGCATGATCCAAAAAAGCCTCCTCGACGAAATCGGTCGGAATGTGGAGGCGTATATGGATGATATCGTAGTCAAGTCACGCAAAGGTTTCGACCTGCTGACCGACTTGGCAGAAACATTCGCCAACCTTCGTAGGTATGATATCAAGCTCAATCCCGCCAAGTGTTCATTCGGTGTTCCCAGCGGAAAGTTACTCGGTTTCTACGTTTCCGAACGAGGGATCGATGTCAACCCCGAAAAGATCAGGACCATCGTCCGAATGGAGAGGCCGGTCAGAATACACGATGTTCAATGGCTCACAGGTTGCCTAGCGGCTTTGAGCAGGTTTATCAGTCGACTCGGCGAGAAAGCACTTCCTCTGTACCGACTCCTGAAGAAATCAGATACTTTCGAGTGGATAGATGAAGCCCAAGTTGCATTCGATCACCTCAAAGTTCTACTTTCCAGCCAACCGGTTCTTACCGCTCCGTTCAGTAAAGAGCCCCTTCTTCTGTATATCGCGGCTACAAATCAAGTCGTCAGCACTATTCTTACATTCGAACGAGAAGAAGAAGGCAAAGCATACAAAGTTCAGCAGCCAGTGTATTACGTCTCCGAAGTCCTGACTCCTTCCAAGCAGAGGTATCCCCACTATAAAAAACTTATCTACGGGATTTACATGACTGCGAAGAAGGTGGTCCATTATTTCCAAGACCACTCGGTGTCTGTCATTTCTGATGCTCCGTTGTCGGAAATCCTCCACAATCAGGACGCATGAGGCCGAGTGGCGAAGTGGGCAATGGAGATGTTGTACTGCGATATCAAGTTCGAGGCCAAGAAAGTTATAAAGTCTCAAGCTCTGGCTGACTTCATAGCAGAATGGGTAGAACAACAGCAACCGACCCACATCTACTCGGCTCATTGGACAATGTTCTTCGATGGGTCCAAGATGTTCAATGGCTCCGGCGCTGGCGTTGTGATCATATCACCAAAGGGCGACAAACTCAAGTATGTGCTGCAGATATAGTTTGATTCCTCCAACAATGAGGCAGAGTATGAAGCTCTCCTTTATGGACTGCGCATGGCCATCGCACTCGGCGTTCGTCGCCTGATGGTCTATGGCGATTCGGATTTGGTGGTTAATCAAGTGATGAAAGAGTGGGACGTCAGGAACCCCACCATGACCGCATACTGCAATGCAGTGAGGAAGCTTGAGATGAAGTTTTAAGGTCTAGAACTCCACCATGTTCCGCGACTGAAGAACCAAGCAGCTGATGAGTTGGCAAAACTCGGATCCACTCGGAGACCAGTCCCGAGTGACGTCTGCCTCGAGCACCTCCACTTTCCTTCAGTCAAATAAGATCCTTTCACAGAGGAACCAATACAACTAAAGAGCTCGACAGATCTGACTGAAGTCGACGTACCTGCTGTGGTTGATCTGATCATGGAGATTCTTGTTGTCACCCCCGATTGGACTGTGCCGATCATTGCATATATCCTGAGGCAGGAATTACCAGAAGACGAAGTCCAAGCCAGACAGATAGTCCGCAGGTCGAAGTCGTTCACCGTCATTGATGGTCAGTTGTACAGGGAAAGCGTTTCAGGCATTCTTCGATGATGCATCTCCCCAGAGGAGGGAGAGTCAATCCTGGAAGAAATTCACTCGGGAACCTGCGGTCATCACGCTTCTTCGACAGCAATCGTCACAAAAGCATTCAGAGCTAGTTTCTTCTGGCTACAGGCGAACAAAATGGCTAAAGATATGGTCGACAGATGTGAAGGCTGTCAGTTCTACTCCAACAAGTCCCACAAGCCAACATCTGTGTTGAAGACAATCCCTCTTGTGTGGCCATTTGCAGTATGGGGATTAGATACAGTCGGTCCATTCAGGACAGGCCAAGGAGGATACACACATCTGTTGGTGGCAGTCGACAAGTTCACAAAATGAATTGAAGCCAAGCCCATCAAGAAGCTCGACCCCTAATAGCCATCAAGTTTGCCAAGGACATCATCTCCAGATTCGGGGTACCTCACAGTATAATCAGAGACAACGGAACAAACTTTGACTCGGACAGATTCAAAGGTTTCTGTGCAAGCCAAGGTATCCGAGTGGATTTTGCATCCATGGCCCATCCTCAATCAAACGGACAAGCAGAGCGGGAAAATGGACTTATTCTGCAAGGTTTGAAGCCCCGAGTCCTGCGAGATGTGGGACATGCCGCTGGCGCATGGGTCACCGAGCTGCCTTCTTTGCTTTGGGGTCTCCGCACAACCCCGAACAGATCTACAGGGCGATCACCGTTCTCCCTCGTTTACGGAGCAGAAGCGGTCCTTCCGAGTGACTTGCTTCACAATGCTCCACGAGTCGAACTCTTCTTCGAAGCTGATGCATAAAAAGCAAGGCAAGACGGAGTGGACCTTCTAGAGGAGGAGCGCGAGCTGGCACTGACTCTCTCAACTATTTATCAACAAGATCGGCGGTGTTTTCACGCACGACACGTCAAGAATCGCACGTTCCAAGCAAGCGACCTAGTGCTCCGAGTGTATCAGCAAAAACCTCACAAGTTAGCTCCTGCCTGGGAAGGACCCTTCTTCATCTCCAAGGTGTTGAACAACGGAGCATACAGACTCTACAACATCGACAGGGAGACAGACAAACCACGAGCATGGAATGGAGATCTCCTGAAGCGCTTCTACACGTGACCGTCGACTGAAGCAATGTAAAGAACAAGTATTGGTGAAATAATATAAAGCAGATTGAGCTTTTGCACATTCAAAATTCTTCCGCGGTCGCAGATTCCGGTCTCAAAAAAAAATTAGCTGCGATCAAGAATCGCCTAAGTACTAACTTTCTCCGAGTGCGCAGTACACGTCGCACTCGGAGACTTAGGTGCGATCAAGAATCGCCTAAGTACTAACTTTCTCCGAGTGTGCACTAAACGTCGGACTCGGGGACTTAGCTGCGATCAAGAATCGCCTAAGTACAAATTTTCTCCGAGTGTGCACTAAACGTCGCACTCGGGGACTTAGCTGCGATCAAGAATCACCTAAGTAATAACTTTCTCCGAGTTCGCACTACACGTCGCACTCGGGGACTTAGCTGCGATCAAGAATCGCCTAAGTACAAATTTTCTCCGAGTGTGCACTAAACGTCGCACTCGGGGACTTAGCTGCGATCAAGAATCGCCTAAGTACTAACTTTCTCCGAGTGTGCACTAAACGTCGCACTCGGAGACTTAGCTGCGATAAAGAATCGCCTAAGTACTAACTTTCTCCGAGTGTGCACTAAACGTCACACTTGGAGACTTAGCTGCGATCAAGAATCGCCTAAGTACTAACTTTCTCCGAGTGTGCATTAAACGTCGCACTCGGGGACTTAGCTGCGATCAAGAATTGCCTAAGTACAAACTTTCTCCGAGTGTGCACTACACGTCGCAGTCGGGGACTTAGCTGCGATCAAGAATCGCCTAAGTACAAATTTTCTCCGAGTGTGCACTAAACGTCGCACTCAGGGACTTAGCTGCGATCAAGAATCGCCTAAGTACTCACTTTCTCGGAGTGTGCACTAAACGTCGCACTCGGGGACTTAGCTGCAATCATGAATCGCCTAAGTAATAACTTTCTACGAGTGTGCAATACATGTCGCACTCGGGGACTTAGCTGCGACCAAGAATCGCCTAAGTAATAAATTTCTCCGAGTGTGCAGAAAACGTCGCACTCGGGGACTTAGCTGCAATCAAGAATCACCTAAGTACTAACTTTCTCCGAGTGTGCACTACACGACGCACTCGGGGACTTAGCTGCGATCAAGAATCGCCTAAGTACAAATTTTCTCCGAGTGTGCACTAAACGTCGCACTCGGGGACTTAGCTGCGATCAAGAATCGCCTAAGTACAAATTTTCTCCGAGTGTGCACTAAACGTCGCACTCGGGAACTTAGCTGCGATCCAGAATCGCCTAAGTACTCACTTTCTCCGAGTGTGCACTAAACGTCACACTCGGTGACTAAGCTGCGATCAAGAATCGCCTAAGTAATAACCTTCTCCGAGTGTGCAATACACGTCGCACTCGGGGACTTACCTGCGATCAAGAATCGCCTAAGTACAAACTTTCTCCGAGTGTGCACTACACGTCGCACTCGGTGACTTAGCTACGATCAAGAATCGCCTAAGCACAAATTTTCTCCGCGTGTGCACTAAACGTCGCACTCGGGGACTTAGCTGCGATCAAGAATCGCCTAAGTACTCACTTTCTCCGAGTGTGCACTAAACATCGCACTCAGGGACTTAGCTGCGATCAAGAATCGCCGAAGTAATAATTTTCTCCGAGTGTGCAATACACGTCGCACTCGGAGACTTAGCTGCGATCAAGAATCGCCTAAGTAATAAATTTCTCCGAGTGTGCACTAAACGTCGAACTCGGGGACTTAGCTGCGATCAAGAATCGCCTAAGTACTAACTTTCCCCGAGTGTGCACTAAACGTCGCACTCGGGGACTTAGCTGCGATCAAGAATCGCCTAAATAATAAATTTCTTCGAGTGTGCACTAACCGTCGCACTCGGGGACTTAGCTGCGATCAAGAATCGCCTAAGTACTAACTTTCTCCGAGTGTGCACTAAACGTCGCACTCGCGGACTTAGCTGCAATCAAGAATTGCCTAAGTACAAATTTTCTCCGACTGTGCACTAAACGTCGCACTCGGGGACTTAACTGCGATCAAGAATCGCCTAAGTAATAACTTTCTCCGAGTGTGCACTACACGTCGCACTCGGGGACTTAGCTGCGATAAAGAATCGCCTAAGTACAAATTTTCTCCGAGTGTGCACTAAACGTCGCACTCGGGGACTTAGCTGCGATCAAGAATCGCCTAAGTACTAACTTTCTCAGAGTGTGCACTAAACGTCGCACTCGGAGACTTAGCTGCGATCAAGAATCGCCTAAGTAATAAATTTCTCCGAGTGTGCACTAAACGTCTCACTCGGGGACTTAGCTGCGATCAAGAATCGCCTAAGTACTAACTTTCTCCGAGTGTCCACTAAACATCGCACTCGGGGACTTAGCTGCGATCAAGAATCGCCTAAGTACAAACTTTCTCCGAGTGTGTACTACACGTCGCACTCGGGGACTTAGCTGCGATCAAGAAATGCCTAAGTACTCACTTTCTCCGAGTGTGCACTAAATGTCGCACTCGGGGACTTAGCTGCGTTCAAGAATCGCCTAAGTAATAAATTTCTCCGAGTGTGCAATACACGTCGCACTCGTGGACTTAGGTGCGATCAAGAATCGCCTAAGTAATAAATTTCTCTGAGTGTGCACTAAACGTCGCACTCGGGGACTTAGTTGCAATCAAGAATCGCCTAAGTACTAACTTTCTCCAAGTGTGCACTAAACGTCGCACTCGGGGACTTAGCTGCGATCAACAATCGCCTAAATAATAAATTTCTCCGAGTGTGCACTAAACGTCGCACTCGGGGACTTAGCTGCGATCAAGAATCGCCTAAGTACTAACTTTCTCCGAGTGTGCACTAAACGTCGCACTCGGGGACTTAGCTGCGATCAAGAATCGCCTAAGTACATACTTTCTCCGAGTGTGCACTACACGTCGCACTCGGGGACTTAGCTGTGATCAAGAATCGCCTAAGTACAAATTTTCTATGAGTGTGCACTAAACGACGCACTCGGGGACTTAGCTGCGATCAAGAATCGCCTAAGTACTCACTTTCTCCGAGTGTGCACTAAACGTCGCACTCGGGGACTTAGCTGCGATCAAGAATCGCCTAAGTAATAACTTTCTCTGAGTGTGCAATACACGTCGCACTCGGGGACTTAGCTGCGATCAAGAATCGCCTAAGTAATAAATTTCTCCGAGTGTGCACTAAACGTCGCACTCGGGTACTTAGGTGCGATCAAGAATCGCCTAAGTACTAACTTTCTTCGAGTGTGCACTACACGTCGCACTCGGGGACTTAGCTACGATCAAGAATCGCCTAAGTACAAATTTTCTCCGAGTGTGCACTAAACTTCGCACTCGGGGACTTAGCTGCGATCAAGAATCGCCTAAGTATAAATTTTCTCGGAGTGTGCACTAAACTTCGCACTCGGGGACTTAGCTGCGATCAAGAATCGCGTAAGTACTCACTTTCTCCGAGTGTGCACTAAACGTCACACTCGAGGACTTAGTTGCAATCAAGAATCGCCTAAGTAATAACTTTCTCCGAGTGTGCAATACACGTCGCACTCGGGGACTTAGCTGCGATCAAGAATCGCCTAAGTACAAACTTTCTCCGAGTGTGCACTACACGTCGCACTCGGGGACTTAGCTGCGATCAAGAATCGCCTAAGTAAAAAATTTCTCCGAGTGTGCACTAAACGTCGCACTCGGGGACTTAGCTGCTATCAAGAATCGCCTAAGTACTCACTTTCTCCGAGTGTGCTCTAAACGTCGCACTCGGGGACTTAGCTGGGATCAAGAATTGCCTAAGTAATAACTTTCTCCGAGTGTGCAATACACGTCGCACTCGGGGACTTAGCTGCGATCAAGAATCGCCTAAGTAATAAATTTCTCCGAGTGTGCACTAAACGTCGCACTCGGGGACTTAGTTGCGATCAAGAATCGCCTAAATAATAAATTTCTCCGAGTGTGCACTAAACGTCGCACTCGGGGACTTAGCTGCGATCAAGAATCGCCTAAGTACTAACTTTCTCCGAGTGTGAACTAAACGTCGCACTCAGGGACTTAGCTGCGATCCAGAATCGCCTAAGTACTAACTTTCTCCGAGTGTGCACTAAACGTCGCACTCGGGGACTTAGCTGCGATCAAGAATCGCCTAAGTACTCACTTTCTCCGAGTGTGCACTAAACGTCGCACTCGGGGACTTAGCTGCAATCAAGAATCGCCTAAGTAATAACTTTCTCCGAGTGTGCAATACACGTCGCACCCGGGGACTTAGCTGCAATCAAGAATCTCCTAAGTAATAAATTTCTCCGACTGTGCACTAAACGTCGCACTCGGGGACTTAGCTGCGATCAAGAATTGCCTAAGTACTAACTTTCTCCGAGTGTGCACTAAACATCGCACTCGGGGACTTAGATGCGATCAAGAATCGCCTAAATAATAAATTTCTCTGAGTGTGCACTAAACGTCGCACTCGGGGACTGAGCTGCGATCAACAATCGCCTAAGTACTAACTTTCTCCGAGTGTGCACTAAACGTCGTACTCGGAGACTTAGATGCGATCAAGACTCGCCTAAGTAATAAATTTCTCCGAGTGTGCACTAAACGTCGCACTCAGGGACTTAGTTGCAATCAAGAATCGCCTAAGTACTAACTTTCTCTGAGTGTGCACTAAACGTCGCACTCGAGGACTTAGCTGCGGTCAAGAATCGCCTAAGTACAAACTATCTCCGGGTGTGCACTACACGTCGGACTCGGGGACTTAGCTGCGATCAAGAATCGCCTAAGTACAAATTTTCTCCGAGTGTGCACTAAACATCGCACTCGGGGACTTAGCTGCGATCAAGAATCGCCTAAGTACTCACTTTCTCAGAGTGCGCACTAAACGTCGCACTCGGGGACTTAGCTGCGATCAAGAATCGCCTAAGTAATTACTTTCTCCGAGAGTGCAATACACGTCGCACTCGGGGACTTAGCTGCGATCAAGAATCGCCTAAGTAATAAATTTCTCCTAGTGTGCACTAAACGTCGCACTCGGGGACTTAGCTGCGATCAAGAATCGCCTAAGTACTAACTTTCTCCGAGTGTGCACTACACGTCGCACTCGGGGACTTACCTGTGATCAAGAATCACCTAAATAATAAATTTCTCTGAGTGTGCACTAAACGTCGCACTCGGGGACTTAGCTGCGATCAAGAATCGCCTAAGTACAAACTTTCTCCGAGTGTGCACTAAACGTCGCACTCGGGGACTTAGCTGCGATCAAGAATCGCCTAAGTACTCACTTTCTCCGAGTGTGCACTAAACGTCGCACTCGGGGACTTAGCTGCGATCAAGAATCGTCTAAGTAATAACTTTCTCCGAGTGTGCAATACACGTCGCACTCAGGGACTTATCTGCGATCAAGAATCGCCTAAGTAATAAATTTCTCCGACTGTGCACTAAACGTCGCACTCGGGGACTTAGCTGCGATCAAGAATCGCCTAAGTACTACTTTCTCCGAGTGTGCACTAAACGTCGCACTCGGGGACTTAGCTGCGATCAAGAATCGCCTAAATAATAAATTTCTCCGAGTGTGCACTAAACGTCGCATTCGGGGACTTAGCTGCGATCAAGAAACGCCTAAGTACTAACTTTCTCCGAGTGTGCACTAAACGTCGCACTCGGGGACTTAGCTGCGATCAAGAATCGCCTAAGTACTCACTTTCTCCGAGTGTGCACTAAACGTCGCACTCGGGGACTTAGCTGTGATCAAGAATCGCCTACGTAATAACTTTCTCCGAGTGTGCAATACACGTCGCACCCGGGGACTTAGCTGCGATCAAGAATCGCCTAAGTAATAAATTTCTCCGACTGTGCACTAAACGTCGCACTCGGGGACTTAGCTTCGATCAAGAATCGCCTAAGTACTAACTTTCTCCGAGTGTGCACTAAACGTCGCACTCGGGGACTTAGCTGCGATCAAGAGTCGCCTAAATAATAAATTTCTCCGAGTGTGCACTAAACGTCGCACTCGGGGACTTAGCTGCGATCAAGAATCGCCTAAGTACTAACTTTCTCCGAGTGTGCACTAAATGTCGTACTCGGAGACTTAGCTGCGATCAAGAATCGCCTAAGTAATAAATTTCTCCGAGTGTGCACTAAACGTCGCACTCAGGGACTTAGCTGCGATCAAGAATCGCCTAAGTACTAACTTTCTCCGAGTGTGCACTAAACGTCGCACTCGGGGACTTAGCTGCGATCAAGAGTCGCCTAAATAATAAATTTCTCCGAGTGTGCACTAAACGTTGCACTCGGGGACTTAGCTGCGATCAAGAATCGCCTAAGTACTAACTTTCTCCGAGTGTGCACTAAATGTCGTACTCGGAGACTTAGGTGCGATCAAGAATCGCCTAAGTAATAAATTTCTCCGAGTGTGCACTAAACTTCGCACTCGGGGACTTAGCTACGATCAAGAATCGCCTAAGTAATAACTTTCTCCGAGTGTGCAATACACGTCGCACTCGGGGACTTAGCTGCGATCAAGAATCGCCTAAGTACAAACTTTCTCCGAGTGTGCACTACACGTCGCACTCGGGGACTTAGCTGCGATCAAGAATCGCCTAAGTAAAAAATTTCTCCGAGTGTGCACTAAACGTCGCACTCGGGGACTTAGCTGCGATCAAGAATCGTCTAAGTACTCACTTTCTCCGAGTGTGCACTAAACGTCGCACTCGGGGACTTAGCTGGGATCAAGAATCGCCTAAGTAATAACTTTCTCTGAGTGTGCAATACACGTCGCACTCGGGGACTTAGCTGCGATCAAGAATCGCCTAAGTAATAAATTTCTCCGAGTGTGCACTAAACGTCGCACTCGGGGACTTAGCTGCGATCAAGAATCGCCTAAGTACTAACTTTCTCCGAGTGTGCACTAAACGTCGCACTCGGGGACTTAGCTGCGATCAAGAATCTCCTAAATAATAAATTTCTCCGAGTGTGCACTAAACGTCGCACTCGGGGACTTAGCTGCGATCAAGAATCGCCTAAGTACTAACTTTCTCCGAGTGTGCACTAAACGTCGCACTCAGGGACTTAGCTGCGATCCAGAATCGCCTAACTACTAACTTTCTCCGAGTGTGCACTAAACGTTGCACTCGGGGACTTAGCTGCGATCAAGAATCGCCTAAGTACTCACTTTCTCCGAGTGTGCACTAAACGTCGCACTCGGGGACTTAGCTGCAATCAAGAATCGCCTAAGTAATAAATTTCTCCGAGTGTGCAATACACGTCGCACCCGGGGACTTAGCTGCGATCAAGAATCGCCTAAGTAATAAATTTCTTCGAGTGTGCACTAAACTTCGCACTCGGGCACTTAGCTGCGATCAAGAATCGCGTAAGTACTCACTTTCTCTGAGTGTGCACTAAACGTCACACTCGGGGACTTAGTTGCAATCAAGAATCGCCTAAGTAATAACTTTCTCCGAGTGTGCAATACACGTCGCACTCGGGGACTTAGCTGCGATCAAGAATCGCCTAAGTACAAACTTTCTCCGAGTGTGCACTACACGTCGCACTCGGGGACTTAGCTGCGATCAAGAATCGCCTAAGTAAAAAATTTCTCCGAGTGTGCACTAAACGTCGCACTCGGGGACTTAGCTGCGATCAAGAATCGCCTAAGTACTCACTTTCTCCGAGTGTGCACTAAACGTCGCACTCGGGGACTTAGCTGGGATCAAGAATCGCCTAAGTAATAACTTTCTCCGAGTGTGCAATACACGTCGCACTCGGGGACTTAGCTGCGATCAAGAATCGCCTAAGTAATAAATTTCTCCGAGTGTGCACTAAACGTCGCACTCGGGGACTTAGCTGCGATCAAGAATCGCCTAAGTACTAACTTTCTCCGAGTGTGCACTAAACGTCGCACTCGGGGACTTAGCTGCGATCAAGAATCGCCTAAATAAGAAATTTCTCCGAGTGTGCACTAAACGTCGCACTCGGGGACTTAGCTGCGATCAAGAATCGCCTAAGTACTAACTTTCTCCGAGTGTGCACTAAACGTCGCACTCAGGGACTTAGCTGCGATCCAGAATCGCCTAACTACTAACTTTCTCCGAGTGTGCACTAAACGTTGCACTCGGGGACTTAGCTGCGATCAAGAATCGCCTAAGTACTCACTTTCTCCGAGTGTGCACTAAACGTCGCACTCGGGGACTTAGCTGCAATCAAGAATCGCCTAAGTAATAAATTTCTCCGAGTGTGCAATACACGTCGCACCCGGGGACTTAGCTGCGATCAAGAATCGCCTAAGTAATAAATTTCTTCGAGTGTGCACTAAACTTCGCACTCGGGGACTTAGCTGCGATCAAGAATCGCGTAAGTACTCACTTTCTCTGAGTGTGCACTAAACGTCACACTCGGGGACTTAGTTGCAATCAAGAATCGCCTAAGTAATAACTTTCTCCGAGTGTGCAATACACGTCGCACTCGGGGACTTATCTGCGATCAAGAATCGCCTAAGTACAAACTTTCTCCGAGTGTGCACTACACGTCGCACTCGGGGAATTAGCTGCGATCAAGAATCGCCTAAGTAATAAATTTCTACGAGTGTGCACTAAACGTCGCACTCGGGGACTTAGCTGCGATCAAGAATCGCCTAAGTACTAACTTTCTCCGAGTGTGCACTAAACGTCGCACTCGGGGACTTAGCTGCGATCAAGAGTCGCCTAAATAATAAATTTCTCCGAGTGTGCACTAAACGTCGCACTCGGGGACTTAGCTGCGATCAAGAATCGCCTAAGTACTAACTTTCTCCGAGTGTGCACTAAATGTCGTACTCGGAGACTTAGCTGCGATCAAGAATCGCCTAAGTAATAAATTTCTCCGAGTGTGCACTAAACGTCGCACTCAGGGACTTAGCTGCGATCAAGAATCGCCTAAGTACTAACTTTCTCCGAGTGTGCACTAAACGTCGCACTCGGGGACTTAGCTGCGATCAAGAGTCGCCTAAATAATAAATTTCTCCGAGTGTGCACTAAACGTTGCACTCGGGGACTTAGCTGCGATCAAGAATCGCCTAAGTACTAACTTTCTCCGAGTGTGCACTAAATGTCGTACTCGGAGACTTAGGTGCGATCAAGAATCGCCTAAGTAGTAAATTTCTCCGAGTGTGCACTAAACTTCGCACTCGGGGACTTAGCTACGATCAAGAATCGCCTAAGTAATAACTTTCTCCGAGTGTGCAATACACGTCGCACTCGGGGACTTAGCTGCGATCAAGAATCGCCTAAGTACAAACTTTCTCCGAGTGTGCACTACACGTCGCACTCGGGGACTTAGCTGCGATCAAGAATCGCCTAAGTAAAAAATTTCTCCGAGTGTGCACTAAACGTCGCACTCGGGGACTTAGCTGCGATCAAGAATCGCCTAAGTACTCACTTTCTCCGAGTGTGCACTAAACGTCGCACTCGGGGACTTAGCTGGGATCAAGAATCGCCTAAGTAATAACTTTCTCCGAGTGTGCAATACACGTCGCACTCGGGGACTTAGCTGCGATCAAGAATCGCCTAAGTAATAAATTTCTCCGAGTGTGCACTAAACGTCGCACTCGGGGACTTAGCTGCGATCAAGAATCGCCTAAGTACTAACTTTCTCCGAGTGTGCACTAAACGTCGCACTCGGGGACTTAGCTGCGATCAAGAATCGCCTAAATAATAAATTTCTCCGAGTGTGCACTAAACGTCGCACTCGGGGACTTAGCTGCGATCAAGAATCGCCTAAGTACTAACTTTCTCCGAGTGTGCACTAAACGTCGCACTCAGGGACTTAGCTGCGATCCAGAATCGCCTAACTACTAACTTTCTCCGAGTGTGCACTAAACGTTGCACTCGGGGACTTAGCTGCGATCAAGAATCGCCTAAGTACTCACTTTCTCCGAGTGTGCACTAAACGTCGCACTCGGGGACTTAGCTGCAATCAAGAATCGCCTAAGTAATAAATTTCTCCGAGTGTGCAATACACGTCGCACCCGGGGACTTAGCTGCGATCAAGAATCGCCTAAGTAATAAATTTCTTCGAGTGTGCACTAAACTTCGCACTCGGGGACTTAGCTGCGATCAAGAATCGCGTAAGTACTCACTTTCTCTGAGTGTGCACTAAACGTCGCACTCGGGGACTTAGCTGCGATCAAGAATCGCCTAAGTACTAATTTCTCCGAGTGTGCACTAAACGTCGCACTCGGGGACTTAGGTGCGATCAAGAATCGCCTAAGTACTAACTTTCTCCGAGTGTGCAGTAAACGACGCACTCGGGGACTTAGCTGCGATCAAGAATCGCCTAAGTAATAAATTTCTCCGAGTGTGCACTAAACGTCGCACTCGGGGACTTAGCTGCGATCAAGAATCGCCTAAGTACAAATTTTCTCCGAGTGTGCACTAAACATCGCACTCGAGGACTTAGCTGCGATCAAGAATCGCCTAAGTACTCACTTTCTCAGAGTGCGCACTAAACGTCGCACTCGGGGACTTAGCTGCGATCAAGAATCGCCTAAGTAATTACTTTCTCCGAGTGTGCAATACACGTCGCACTCGGGGACTTAGCTGCGATCAAGAATCGCCTAAGTAATAAATTTCTCCTAGTGTGCACTAAACGTCGCACTCGGGGACTTAACTGCGATCAAGAATCGCCTAAGTACTAACTTTCTCCGAGTGTGCACTAAACGTCGCACTCGGGGACTTAGCTGCGATCAAGAATCGCCTAAATAAGAAATTTCTCTGAGTGTGCACTAAACGTCGCACTCGGGGACTTAGCTGCGATCAAGAATCGCCTAAGTACAAACTTTCTCCGAGTGTGCACTAAACGTCGCACTCGGGGACTTAGCTACGATCAAGAATCGCCTAAGTACTCACTTTCTCCGAGTGTGCACTAAACGTCGCATTCGGGGACTTAGCTGCGATCAAGAATCGTCTAAGTAATAACTTTCTCCGAGTGTGCAATACACGTCGCACTCAGGGACTTATCTGCGATCAAGAATCGCCTAAGTAATAAATTTCTCCGACTGTGCACTAAACGTCGCACTCGGGGACTTAGCTGCGATCAAGAATCGCCTAAGTACTAATTTCTCCGAGTGTGCACTAAACGTCGCACTCGGGGACTTAGGTGCGATCAAGAATCGCCTAAGTACTAACTTTCTCCGAGTGTGCAGTAAACGACGCACTCGGGGACTTAGCTGCGATCAAGAATCGCCTAAGTACTAACTTTCTCCGAGTGTGCACTAAACGTCGCACTCAGGGACTTAGCTGCGATCCAGAATCGCCTAACTACTAACTTTCTCCGAGTGTGCACTAAACGTTGCACTCGGGGACTTAGCTGCGATCAAGAATCGCCTAAGTACTCACTTTCTCCGAGTGTGCACTAAACGTCGCACTCGGGGACTTAGCTGCAATCAAGAATCGCCTAAGTAATAAATTTCTCCGAGTGTGCAATACACGTCGCACCCGGGGACTTAGCTGCGATCAAGAATCGCCTAAGTAATAAATTTCTTCGAGTGTGCACTAAACTTCGCACTCGGGGACTTAGCTGCGATCAAGAATCGCGTAAGTACTCACTTTCTCTGAGTGTGCACTAAACGTCACACTCGGGGACTTAGTTGCAATCAACAATCGCCTAAGTAATAACTTTCTCCGAGTGTGCAATACACGTCGCACTCGGGGACTTAGCTGCGATCAAGAATCGCCTAAGTACAAACTTTCTCCGAGTGTGCACTACACGTCGCACTCGGGGACTTAGCTGCGATCAAGAATCGCCTAAGTAAAAAATTTCTCCGAGTGTGCACTAAACGTCGCACTCGGGGACTTAGCTGCGATCAAGAATCGCCTAAGTACTCACTTTCTCCGAGTGTGCACTAAACGTCGCACTCGGGGACTTAGCTGGGATCAAGAATCGCCTAAGTAATAACTTTCTCCGAGTGTGCAATACACGTCGCACTCGGGGACTTAGCTGCGATCAAGAATCGCCTAAGTAATAAATTTCTCCGAGTGTGCACTAAACGTCGCACTCGGGGACTTAGCTGCGATCAAGAATCGCCTAAGTACTAACTTTCTCCGAGTGTGCACTAAACGTCGCACTCGGGGACTTAGCTGCGATCAAGAATCGCCTAAATAAGAAATTTCTCCGAGTGTGCACTAAACGTCGCACTCGGGGACTTAGCTGCGATCAAGAATCGCCTAAGTACTAACTTTCTCCGAGTGTGCACTAAACGTCGCACTCAGGGACTTAGCTGCGATCCAGAATCGCCTAACTACTAACTTTCTCCGAGTGTGCACTAAACGTTGCACTCGGGGACTTAGCTGCGATCAAGAATCGCCTAAGTACTCACTTTCTCCGAGTGTGCACTAAACGTCGCACTCGGGGACTTAGCTGCAATCAAGAATCGCCTAAGTAATAAATTTCTCCGAGTGTGCAATACACGTCGCACCCGGGGACTTAGCTGCGATCAAGAATCGCCTAAGTAATAAATTTCTTCGAGTGTGCACTAAACTTCGCACTCGGGGACTTAGCTGCGATCAAGAATCGCGTAAGTACTCACTTTCTCTGAGTGTGCACTAAACGTCACACTCGGGGACTTAGTTGCAATCAAGAATCGCCTAAGTAATAACTTTCTCCGAGTGTGCAATACACGTCGCACTCGGGGACTTAGCTGCGATCAAGAATCGCCTAAGTACAAACTTTCTCCGAGTGTGCACTACACGTCGCACTCGGGGACTTAGCTGCGATCAAGAATCGCCTAAGTAATAAATTTCTCCGAGTGTGCACTAAACGTCGCACTCGGGGACTTAGCTGCGATCAAGAATCGCCTAAGTACTAACTTTCTCCGAGTGTGCACTAAACGTCGCACTCGGGGACTTAGCTGCGATCAAGAATCGCCTAAATAATAAATTTCTCCGAGTGTGCACTAAACGTCGCACTCGGGGACTTAGCTGCGATCAAGAATCGCCTAAGTACTAACTTTCTCCGAGTGTGCACTAAACGTCGCACTCATGGACTTAGCTGCGATCCTGAATCGCCTAAGTACTAACTTTCTCCGAGTGTGCACTAAACGTCGCACTCGGGGACATAGCTGCGATCAAGAATCGCCTAAGTACTCACTTTCTCCGAGTGTGCACTAAACGTCGCACTCGGGGACTTAGCTGCAATCAAGAATTGCCTAAGTAATAACTTTCTCCGAGTGTGCAATACACGTCGCACCCGGGGACTTAGCTGCGATCAAGAATCGCCTAAGTAATAAATTTCTCCGACTGTGCACTAAACGTCGCACTCGGGGACTTAGCTGCGATCAAGAATTGCCTAAGTACTAACTTTCTCCGAGTGTGCACTAAACGTCGCACTCGGGGACTTAGCTGCGATCAAGAATCTCCTAAATAATAAATTTCTCCGAGTGTGCACTAAACGTCGCACTCGGGGACTGAGCTGCGATCAACAATCGCCTAAGTACTAACTTTCTCCGAGTGTGCACTAAACGTCGTACTCGGAGACTTAGATGCGATCAAGAATCGCCTAAGTAATAAATTTCTCCGAGTGTGCACTAAACGTTGCACTCAGGGACTTAGCTGCAATCAAGAATCGCCTAAGTACTAACTTTCTCCGAGTGTGCACTAAACGTCGCACTCGAGGACTTAGCTGCGATCAAGAATCGCCTAAGTACAAACTATCTCCGGGTGTGCACTACACGTCGGACTCGGGGACTTAGCTGCGATCAAGAATCGCCTAAGTACAAATTTTCTCCGAGTGTGCACTAAACATCGCACTCGAGGACTTAGCTGCGATCAAGAATCGCCTAAGTACTCACTTTCTCAGAGTGCGCACTAAACGTCGCACTCGGGGACTTAGCTGCGATCAAGAATCGCCTAAGTAATTACTTTCTCCGAGTGTGCAATACACGTCGCACTCGGGGACTTAGCTGCGATCAAGAATCGCCTAAGTAATAAATTTCTCCTAGTGTGCACTAAACGTCGCACTCGGGGACTTAACTGCGATCAAGAATCGCCTAAGTACTAACTTTCTCCGAGTGTGCACTAAACGTCGCACTCGGGGACTTAGCTGCGATCAAGAATCGCCTAAATAAGAAATTTCTCTGAGTGTGCACTAAACGTCGCACTCGGGGACTTAGCTGCGATCAAGAATCGCCTAAGTACAAACTTTCTCCGAGTGTGCACTAAACGTCGCACTCGGGGACTTAGCTACGATCAAGAATCGCCTAAGTACTCACTTTCTCCGAGTGTGCACTAAACGTCGCATTCGGGGACTTAGCTGCGATCAAGAATCGTCTAAGTAATAACTTTCTCCGAGTGTGCAATACACGTCGCACTCAGGGACTTATCTGCGATCAAGAATCGCCTAAGTAATAAATTTCTCCGACTGTGCACTAAACGTCGCACTCGGGGACTTAGCTGCGATCAAGAATCGCCTAAGTACTAATTTCTCCGAGTGTGCACTAAACGTCGCACTCGGGGACTTAGGTGCGATCAAGAATCGCCTAAGTACTAACTTTCTCCGAGTGTGCAGTAAACGACGCACTCGGGGACTTAGCTGCGATCAAGAATCGCCTAAGTAATAAATTTCTCCGAGTGTGCACTAAACGTCGCACTCGGGGACTTAGCTGCGATCAAGAATCGCCTAAGTACAAATTTTCTCCGAGTGTGCACTAAACATCGCACTCGAGGACTTAGCTGCGATCAAGAATCGCCTAAGTACTCACTTTCTCAGAGTGCGCACTAAACGTCGCACTCGGGGACTTAGCTGCGATCAAGAATCGCCTAAGTAATTACTTTCTCCGAGTGTGCAATACACGTCGCACTCGGGGACTTAGCTGCGATCAAGAATCGCCTAAGTAATAAATTTCTCCTAGTGTGCACTAAACGTCGCACTCGGGGACTTAACTGCGATCAAGAATCGCCTAAGTACTAACTTTCTCCGAGTGTGCACTAAACGTCGCACTCGGGGACTTAGCTGCGATCAAGAATCGCCTAAATAAGAAATTTCTCTGAGTGTGCACTAAACGTCGCACTCGGGGACTTAGCTGCGATCAAGAATCGCCTAAGTACAAACTTTCTCCGAGTGTGCACTAAACGTCGCACTCGGGGACTTAGCTACGATCAAGAATCGCCTAAGTACTCACTTTCTCCGAGTGTGCACTAAACGTCGCATTCGGGGACTTAGCTGCGATCAAGAATCGTCTAAGTAATAACTTTCTCCGAGTGTGCAATACACGTCGCACTCAGGGACTTATCTGCGATCAAGAATCGCCTAAGTAATAAATTTCTCCGACTGTGCACTAAACGTCGCACTCGGGGACTTAGCTGCGATCAAGAATCGCCTAAGTACTAGTTTCTTCGAGTGTGCACTAAACGTCGCACTCGGGGACTTAGGTGCGATCAAGAATCACCTAAGTACTAACTTTCTCCGAGTGTGCAGTAAACGACGCACTCGGGGACTTAGCTGCGATCAAGAATCGCCTAAGTAATAAATTTCTCCGAGTGTGCACTAAACGTCGCACTCGGGGACTTAGGTGCGATCAAGAATCGCCTAAGTAATAAATTTCTCCGAGTGTGCACTAAACTTCGCACTCGGGGACTTAGCTGCGATCAAGAATCGCGTAAGTACTCACTTTCTCCGAGTGTGCACTAAACGTCACACTCGGGGACTTAGTTGCAATCAAGAATCGCCTAAGTAATAACTTTCTCCGAGTGTGCAATACACGTCGCACTCGGGGACTTAGCTGCGATCAAGAATCGCCTAAGTACAAACTTTCTCCGAGTGTGCACTACACGTCGCACTCGGGGACTTAGCTGCGATCAAGAATCGCCTAAGTAAAAAATTTCTCTGAGTGTGCACTAAACGTCGCACTCGGGGACTTAGCTGCGATCAAGAATCGCCTAAGTACTCACTTTCTCCGAGTGTGCACTAAACGTCGCACTCGGGGACTTAGCTGGGATCAAGAATCGCCTAAGTAATAACTTTCTCCGAGTGTGCAATACACGTCGCACTCGGGGACTTAGCTGCGATCAAGAATCGCCTAAGTAATAAACTTCTCCGAGTGTGCACTAAACGTCGCACTCGGGGACTTAGCTGGGATCAAGAATCGCCTAAGTAATAAATTTCTCCGAGTGTGCACTAAACGTCGCACTCGGGGACTTAGCTGGGATCAAGAATCGCCTAAGTACTAACTTTCTCCGAGTGTGCACTAAACGTCGCACTCGGGGACTTAGCTGCGATCAAGAATCGCCTAAATAATAAATTTCTCCGAGTGTGCACTAAACGTCGCACTCGGGGACTTAGCTGCGATCAAGAATGGCCTAAGTACTAACTTTCTCCGAGTGTGCACTAAACGTCGCACTCATGGACTTAGCTGCGATCCTGAATCGCCTAAGTACTAACTTTCTCCGAGTGTGCACTAAACGTCGCACTCGGGGACTTAGCTGCGATCAAGAATCGCCTAAGTACTCACTTTCTCCGAGTGTGCACTAAACGTCGCACTCGGGGACTTAGCTGCAATCAAGAATTGCCTAAGTAATAACTTTCTCCGAGTGTGCAATACACGTCGCACCCGGGGACTTAGCTGCGATCAAGAATTGCCTAAGTAATAACTTTCTCCGAGTGTGCACTAAACGTCGCACTCGGGGACTTAGCTGCGATCAAGAATCTCCTAAATAATAAATTTCTCCGAGTGTGCACTAAACGTCGCACTCGGGGACTGCGCTGCGATCAACAATCGCCTAAGTACTAACTTTCTCCGAGTGTGCACTAAACGTCGTACTCGGAGACTTAGATGCGATCAAGAATCGCCTAAGTAATAAATTTCTCCGAGTGTGCACTAAACGTTGCACTCAGGGACTTAGCTGCAATCAAGAATCGCCTAAGTACTAACTTTCTCCGAGTGTGCACTAAACGTCGCACTCGAGGACTTAGCTGCGATCAAGAATCGCCTAAGTACAAACTATCTCCGGGTGTGCACTACACGTCGGACTCGGGGACTTAGCTGCGATCAAGAATCGCCTAAGTACAAATTTTCTCCGAGTGTGCACTAAACATCGCACTCGGGGACTTAGCTGCGATCAAGAATCGCCTAAGTACTCACTTTCTCAGAGTGCGCACTAAACGTCGCACTCGGGGACTTAGCTGCGATCAAGAATCGCCTAAGTAATTACTTTCTCCGAGTGTGCAATACACGTCGCACTCGGGGACTTAGCTGCGATCAAGAATCGCCTAAGTAATAAATTTCTCCTAGTGTGCACTAAACGTCGCACTCGGGGACTTAGCTGCGATCAAGAATCGCCTAAGTACTAACTTTCTCCGAGTGTGCACTAAACGTCGCACTCGGGGACTTAGCTGCGATCAAGAATCGCCTAAATAAGAAATTTCTCTGAGTGTGCACTAAACGTCGCACTCGGGGACTTAGCTGCGATCAAGAATCGCCTAAGTACAAACTTTCTCCGAGTGTGCACTAAAGTGGCACTCGGGGACTTAGCTGCGATCAAGAATCGCCTAAGTACTCACTTTCTCCGAGTGTGCACTAAACGTCGCATTCGGGGACTTAGCTGCGATCAAGAATCGTCTAAGTAATAACTTTCTCCGAGTGTGCAATACACGTCGCACTCAGGGACTTATCTGCGATCAAGAATCGCCTAAGTAATAAATTTCTCCGACTATGCACTAAACGTCGCACTCGGGGACTTAGCGGCGATCAAGAATCGCCTAAGTACTAATTTCTCCGAGTGTGCACTAAACGTCGCACTCGGGGACTTAGCTGCGATCAAGAATCGCCTAAGTACTAACTTTCTCCGAGTGTGCAGTAAACGTCGCACTCGGGGACTTAGCTACGATCAAGAATCGCCTAAGTAATAAATTTCTCCGAGTGTGCACTAAACGTCGCACTCGGGGACTTAGCTGCGATCAAGAATCGCCTAAGTACTAACTTTCTCCGAGTGTGCACTAAACGTCGCACTCGGGGACTTAGCTGCGATCAAGAATCGCCTAAATAATAAATTTCTCCGAGTGTGCACTAAACGTCGCACTCGGGGACTTAGCTGCGATCAAGAATCGCCTAAGTACTAACTTTCTCCGAGTGTGCACTAAACGTCGCACTCACGGACTTAGCTGCGATCCAGAATCGCCTAACTACTAACTTTCTCCGAGTGTGCACTAAACGTCGCACTCGGGGACTTAGCTGCGATCAAGAATCGCCTAAGTACTCACTTTCTCCGAGTGTGCACTAAACGTCGCACTCGGGGACTTAGCTGCAATCAAGAATCGCCTAAGTAATAACTTTCTTTGAGTGTGCAATACACGTCGCACCCGGGGACTTAGCTGCGATCAAGAATCGCCTAAGTAATAAATTTCTCCGAGTGTGCACTAAACTTCGCACTCGGGGACTTAGCTGCGATCAAGAATCGCGTAAGTACTCACTTTCTCCGAGTGTGCACTAAACGTCACACTCGGGGACTTAGTTGCAATCAAGAATCGCCTAAGTAATAACTTTCTCCGAGTGTGCAATACACGTCGCACTCGGGGACTTCGCTGCGATCAAGAATCGCCTAAGTACAAACTTTCTCCGAGTGTGCACTACACGTCGCACTCGGGGACTTAGCTGCGATCAAGAATCGCCTAAGTAAAAAATTTCTCCGAGTGTGCACTAAACGTCGCACTCGGGGACTTAGCTGCGATCAAGAATCGCCTAAGTACTCACTTTCTCCGAGTGTGCACTAAACGTCGCACTCGGGGACTTAGCTGGGATCAAGAATCGCCTAAGTAATAACTTTCTCCGAGTGTGCAATACACGTCGCACTCGGGGACTTAGCTGCGATCAAGAATCGCCTAAGTAATAAATTTCTCCGAGTGTGCACTAAACGTCGCACTCGGGGACTTAGCTGCGATCAAGAATCGCCTAAATACTAACTTTCTCCGAGTGTGCACTAAACGTCGCACTCGGGGACTTAGCTGCGATCAAGAATCGCCTAAATAATAAATTTCTCCGAGTGTGCACTAAACGTCGCACTCGGGGACTTAGCTGCGATCAAGAATCGCCTAAGTACTAAATTTCTTCGAGTGTGCACTAAACGTCGCACTCAGGGACTTAGCTGCGATCCAGAATCGCCTAACTACTAACTTTCTCCGAGTGTGCACTAAACGTCGCACTCGGGGACTTAGCTGCGATCAAGAATCGCCTAAGTACTCACTTTCTCCGAGTGTGCACTAAACGTCGCACTCGGGACTTAGCTGCAATCAAGAATCGCCTAAGTAATAACTTTCTCCGAGTGTGCAATACACGTCGCACCCGGGGACTTAGCTGCGATCAAGAATCGCCTAAGTAATAAATTTCTCCGAGTGTGCACTAAACTTCGCACTCGGGGACTTAGCTGCGATCAAGAATCGCGTAAGTACTCACTTTCTCCGAGTGTGCACTAAACGTCACACTCGGGGACTTAGTTGCAATCAAGAATCGCCTAAGTAATAACTTTCTCCGAGTGTGCAATACACGTCGCACTCGGGGACTTAGCTGCGATCAAGAATCGCCTAAGTACAAACTTTCTCCGAGTGTGCACTACACGTCGCACTCGGGGAGTTAGCTGCGATCAAGAATCGCCTAAGTAAAAAATTTCTCCGAGTGTGCACTAAACGTCGCACTCGGGGACGTAGCTGCGAGCAAGAATCGCCTAAGTACTCACTTTCTCCGAGTGTGCACTAAACGTCGCACTCGGGGACTTAGCTGGGATCAAGAATCGCCTAAGTAATAACTTTCTCCGAGTGTGCAATACACGTCGCACTCGGGGACTTAGCTGCGATCAAGAATCGCCTAAGTAATAAATTTCTCCGAGTGTGCACTAAACGTCGCACTCGGGGACTTAGCTGCGATCAAGAATCGCCTAAGTACTAACTTTCTCCGAGTGTGCACTAAACGTCGCACTCGGGGACTTAGCTGCGATCAAGAATCGCCTAAATAATAAATTTCTCCGAGTGTGCACTAAACGTCGCACTCGGGGACTTAGCTGCGATCAAGAATCGCCTAAGTACTAACTTTCTCCGAGTGTGCACTAAACGTCGCACTCAGGGACTTAGCTGCGATCCAGAATCGCCTAACTACTAACTTTCTCCGAGTGTGCACTAAACGTTGCACTCGGGGACTTAGCTGCGATCAAGAATCGCCTAAGTACTCACTTTCTCCGAGTGTGCACTAAACGTCGCACTAGGGGACGTAGCTGCAATCAAGAATCGCCTAAGTAATAACTTTCTCCGAGTGTGCAATACACGTCGCACCCGGGGACTTAGCTGCGATCAAGAATCGCCTAAGTAATAAATTTCTTCGAGTGTGCACTAAACTTCGCACTCGGGGACTTAGCTGCGATCAAGAATCGCGTAAGTACTCACTTTCTCCGAGTGTGCACTAAACGTCGCACTCGGGGACTTAGCTGCGATCAAGAATCGCCTAAGTAATAACTTTCTCCGAGTGTGCAATACACGTCGCACTCGGGGACTTAGCTGCGATCAAGAATCGCCTAAGTACAAACTTTCTCCGAGTGTGCACTACACGTCGCACTCGGGGACTTAGCTGCGATCAAGAATCGCCTAAGTAATAAATTTCTCCGAGTGTGCACTACACGTCGCACTCGGGGACTTAGCTGCGATCAAGAATCGCCTAAGTACTAACTTTCTCCGAGTGTGCACTAAACGTCGCACTCGGGGACTTAGCTGCGATCAAGAATCGCCTAAGTACTCACTTTCTCCGAGTGTGCACTAAACGTCGCACTCGGGGACTTAGCTGGGATCAAGAATCGCCTAAGTAATAACTTTCTCCGAGTGTGCAATACACGTCGCACTCGGGGACTTAGCTGCGATCAAGAATCGCCTAAGTAATAAATTTCTCCGAGTGTGCACTAAACGTCGCACTCGGGGACTTAGCTGCGATCAAGAATCGCCTAAATACTAACTTTCTCCGAGTGTGCACTAAACGTCGCACTCGGGGACTTAGCTGCGATCAAGAATCGCCTAAATAATAAATTTCTCCGAGTGTGCACTAAACGTCGCACTCGGGGACTTAGCTGCGATCAAGAATCGCCTAAGTACTAAATTTCTCCGAGTGTGCACTAAACGTCGCACTCAGGGACTTAGCTGCGATCCAGAATCGCCTAACTACTAACTTTCTCCGAGTGTGCACTAAACGTCGCACTCGGGGACTTAGCTGCGATCAAGAATCGCCTAAGTACTCACTTTCTCCGAGTGTGCACTAAACGTCGCACTCGGGACTTAGCTGCAATCAAGAATCGCCTAAGTAATAACTTTCTCCGAGTGTGCAATACACGTCGCACCCGGGGACTTAGCTGCGATCAAGAATCGCCTAAGTAATAAATTTCTCCGAGTGTGCACTAAACTTCGCACTCGGGGACTTAGCTGCGATCAAGAATCGCGTAAGTACTCACTTTCTCCGAGTGTGCACTAAACGTCACACTCGGGGACTTAGTTGCAATCAAGAATCGCCTAAGTAATAACTTTCTCCGAGTGTGCAATACACGTCGCACTCGGGGACTTAGCTGCGATCAAGAATCGCCTAAGTACAAACTTTCTCCGAGTGTGCACTACACGTCGCACTCGGGGAGTTAGCTGCGATCAAGAATCGCCTAAGTAAAAAATTTCTCCGAGTGTGCACTAAACGTCGCACTCGGGGACGTAGCTGCGAGCAAGAATCGCCTAAGTACTCACTTTCTCCGAGTGTGCACTAAACGTCGCACTCGGGGACTTAGCTGGGATCAAGAATCGCCTAAGTAATAACTTTCTCCGAGTGTGCAATACACGTCGCACTCGGGGACTTAGCTGCGATCAAGAATCGCCTAAGTAATAAATTTCTCCGAGTGTGCACTAAACGTCGCACTCGGGGACTTAGCTGCGATCAAGAATCGCCTAAGTACTAACTTTCTCCGAGTGTGCACTAAACGTCGCACTCGGGGACTTAGCTGCGATCAAGAATCGCCTAAATAATAAATTTCTCCGAGTGTGCACTAAACGTCGCACTCGGGGACTTAGCTGCGATCAAGAATCGCCTAAGTACTAACTTTCTCCGAGTGTGCACTAAACGTCGCACTCGGGGACTTAGCTGCGATCCAGAATCGCCTAACTACTAACTTTCTCCAAGTGTGCACTAAACGTTGCACTCGGGGACTTAGCTGCGATCAAGAATCGCCTAAGTACTCACTTTCTCCGAGTGTGCACTAAACGTCGCACTAGGGGACGTAGCTGCAATCAAGAATCGCCTAAGTAATAACTTTCTCCGAGTGTGCAATACACGTCGCACCCGGGGACTTAGCTGCGATCAAGAATCGCCTAAGTAATAAATTTCTTCGAGTGTGCACTAAACTTCGCACTCGGGGACTTAGCTGCGATCAAGAATCGCGTAAGTACTCACTTTCTCCGAGTGTGCACTAAACGTCGCACTCGGGGACTTAGCTGCGATCAAGAATCGCCTAAGTAATAACTTTCTCCGAGTGTGCAATACACGTCGCACTCGGGGACTTAGCTGCGATCAAGAATCGCCTAAGTACAAACTTTCTCCGAGTGTGCACTACACGTCGCACTCGGGGACTTAGCTGCGATCAAGAATCGCCTAAGTAATAAATTTCTCCGAGTGTGCACTACACGTCGCACTCGGGGACTTAGCTGCGATCAAGAATCGCCTAAGTACTAACTTTCTCCGAGTGTGCACTAAACGTCGCACTCGGGGACTTAGCTGCGATCAAGAATCGCCTAAATAATAAATTTCTCCGAGTGTGCACTAAACGTCGCACTCGGGGACTTAGCTGCGATCAAGAATCGCCTAAGTACTAACTTTCTCCGAGTGTGCACTAAACGTCGCACTCATGGACTTAGCTGCGATCCTGAATCGCCTAAGTACTAACTTTCTCCGAGTGTGCACTAAACGTCGCACTCGGGGACTTAGCTGCGATCAAGAATCGCCTAAGTACTCACTTTCTCCGAGTGTGCACTAAACGTCGCACTCGGGGACTTAGCTGCAATCAAGAATTGCCTAAGTAATAACTTTCTCCGAGTGTGCAATACACGTCGCACCCGGGGACTTAGCTGCGATCAAGAATCGCCTAAGTAATAAATTTCTCCGACTGTGCACTAAACGTCGCACTCGGGGACTTAGCTGCGATCAAGAATTGCCTAAGTACTAACTTTCTCCAAGTGTGCACTAAACGTCGCACTCGGGGACTTAGCTGCGATCAAGAATCTCCTAAATAATAAATTTCTCCGAGTGTGCACTAAACGTCGCACTCGGGGACTGAGCTGCGATCAACAATCGCCTAAGTACTAACTTTCTCCGAGTGTGCACTAAACGTCGTACTCGGAGACTTAGATGCGATCAAGAATCGCCTAAGTAATAAATTTCTCCGAGTGTGCACTAAACGTTGCACTCAGGGACTTAGCTGCAATCAAGAATCGCCTAAGTACTAACTTTCTCCGAGTGTGCACTAAACGTCGCACTCAAGGACTTAGCTGCGATCAAGAATCGCCTAAGTACAAACTATCTCCGGGTGTGCACTACACGTCGGACTCGGGGACTTAGCTGCGATCAAGAATCGCCTAAGTACAAATTTTCTCCGAGTGTGCACTAAACATCGCACTCGGGGACTTAGCTGCGATCAAGAATCGCCTAAGTACTCACTTTCTCAGAGTGCGCACTAAACGTCGCACTCGGGGACTTAGCTGCGATCAAGAATCGCCTAAGTAATTACTTTCTCCGAGTGTGCAATACACGTCGCACTCGGGGACTTAGCTGCGATCAAGAATCGCCTAAGTAATAAATTTCTCCTAGTGTGCACTAAACGTCGCACTCGGGGACTTAGCTGCGATCAAGAATCGCCTAAGTACTAACTTTCTCCGAGTGTGCACTAAACGTCGCACTCGGGGACTTAGCTGCGATCAAGAATCGCCTAAATAAGAAATTTCTCTGAGTGTGCACTAAACGTCGCACTCGGGGACTTAGCTGCGATCAAGAATCGCCTAAGTACAAACTTTCTCCGAGTGTGCACTAAACGTCGCACTCGGGGACTTAGCTACGATCAAGAATCGCCTAAGTACTCACTTTCTCCGAGTGTGCACTAAACGTCGCATTCGGGGACTTAGCTGCGATCAAGAATCGTCTAAGTAATAACTTTCTCCGAGTGTGCAATACACGTCGCACTCAGGGACTTATCTGCGATCAAGAATCGCCTAAGTAATAAATTTCTCCGACTGTGCACTAAACGTCGCACTCGGGGACTTAGCTGCGATCAAGAATCGCCTAAGTACTAATTTCTCCGAGTGTGCACTAAACGTCGCACTCGGGGACTTAGCAGCGATCAAGAATCGCCTAAGTACTAACTTTCTCCGAGTGTGCAGTAAACGTCGCACTCGGGGACTTAGCTGCGATCAAGAATCGCCTAAGTAATAAATTTCTCCGAGTGTGCACTAAACGTCGCACTCGGGGACTTAGCTGCGATCAAGAATCGCCTAAGTACTAACTTTCTCCGAGTGTGCACTAAACGTCGCACTCGGGGACTTAGCTGCGATCAAGAATCGCCTAAATAATAAATTTCTCCGAGTGTGCACTAAACGTCGCACTCGGGGACTTAGCTGCGATCAAGAATCGCCTAAGTACTAACTTTCTCCGAGTGTGCACTAAACGTCGCACTCAGGGACTTAGCTGCGATCCAGAATCGCCTAACTACTAACTTTCTCCGAGTGTGCACTAAACGTCGCACTCGGGGACTTAGCTGCGATCAAGAATCGCCTAAGTACTCACTTTCTCCGAGTGTGCACTAAACGTCGCACTCGGGGACTTAGCTGCAATCAAGAATCGCCTAAGTAATAACTTTCTTTGAGTGTGCAATACACGTCGCACCCGGGGACTTAGCTGCGATCAAGAATCGCCTAAGTAATAAATTTCTCCGAGTGTGCACTAAACTTCGCACTCGGGGACTTAGCTGCGATCAAGAATCGCGTAAGTACTCACTTTCTCTGAGTGTGCACTAAACGTCACACTCGGGGACTTAGTTGCAATCAAGAATCGCCTAAGTAATAACTTTCTCCGAGTGTGCAATACACGTCGCACTCGGGGACTTAGCTGCGATCAAGAATCGCCTAAGTACAAACTTTCTCCGAGTGTGCACTACACGTCGCACTCGGGGACTTAGCTGCGATCAAGAATCGCCTAAGTAAAAAATTTCTCCGAGTGTGCACTAAACGTCGCACTCGGGGACTTAGCTGCGATCAAGAATCGCCTAAGTACTCACTTTCTCCGAGTGTGCACTAAACGTCGCACTCGGGGACTTAGCTGGGATCAAGAATTGCCTAAGTAATAACTTTCTCCGAGTGTGCAATACACGTCGCACTCGGGGACTTAGCTGCGATCAAGAATCGCCTAAGTAATAAATTTCTCCGAGTGTGCACTAAACGTCGCACTAGGGGACTTAGCTGGGATCAAGAATCGCCTAAGTAATAACTTTCTCCGAGTGTGCAATACACGTCGCACTCGGGGACTTAGCTGCGATCAAGAATCGCCTAAGTAATAAATTTCTCCGAGTGTGCACTAAACGTCGCACTCGGGGACTTAGGTGCGATCAAGAATCGCCTAAGTACTAACTTTCTCCGAGTGTGCACTAAACGTCGCACTCGGGGACTTAGCTGCGATCAAGAATCGCCTAAATAATAAATTTCTCCGAGTGTGCACTAAACGTCGCACTCGGGGACTTAGCTGCGATCAAGAATCGCCTAAGTACTAACTTTCTCCGAGTGTGCACTAAACGTCGCACTCATGGACTTAGCTGCGATCCTGAATCGCCTAAGTACTAACTTTCTCCGAGTGTGCACTAAACGTCGCACTCGGGGACTTAGCTGCGATCAAGAATCGCCTAAGTACTCACTTTCTCCGAGTGTGCACTAAACGTCGCACTCGGGGACTTAGCTGCAATCAAGAATTGCCTAAGTAATAACTTTCTCCGAGTGTGCAATGCACGTCGCACCCGGGGACTTAGCTGCGATCAAGAATTGCCTAAGTAATAACTTTCTCCGAGTGTGCACTAAACGTCGCACTCGGGGACTTAGCTGCGATCAAGAATCTCCTAAATAATAAATTTCTCCGAGTGTGTACTAAACGTCGCACTCGGGGACTGAGCTGCGATCAACAATCGCCTAAGTACTAACTTTCTCCGAGTGTGCACTAAACGTCGTACTCGGAGACTTAGATGCGATCAAGAATCGCCTAAGTAATAAATTTCTCCGAGTGTGCACTAAACGTTGCACTCAGGGACTTAGCTGCAATCAAGAATCGCCTAAGGACTAACTTTCTCCGAGTGTGCACTAAACGTCGCACTCGAGGACTTAGCTGCGATCAAGAATCGCCTAAGTACAAACTATCTCCGGGTGTGCACTACACGTCGGACTCGGGGACTTAGCTGCGATCAAGAATCGCCTAAGTACAAATTTTCTCCGAGTGTGCACTAAACATCGCACTCGGGGACTTAGCTGCGATCAAGAATCGCCTAAGTACTCACTTTCTCAGAGTGCGCACTAAACGTCGCACTCGGGGACTTAGCTGCGATCAAGAATCGCCTAAGTAATTACTTTCTCCGAGTGTGCAATACACGTCGCACTCGGGGACTTAGCTGCGATCAAGAATCGCCTAAGTAATAAATTTCTCCTAGTGTGCACTAAACGTCGCACTCGGGGACTTAGCTGCGATCAAGAATCGCCTAAGTACTAACTTTCTCCGAGTGTGCACTAAATGTCGCACTCGGGGACTTAGCTGCGATCAAGAATCGCCTAAATAAGAAATTTCTCTGAGTGTGCACTAAACGTCGCACTCGGGGACTTAGCTGCGATCAAGAATCGCCTAAGTACAAACTTTCTCCGAGTGTGCACTAAACGTCGCACTCGGGGACTTAGCTGCGATCAAGAATCGCCTAAGTACTCACTTTCTCCGAGTGTGCACTAAACGTCGCATTCGGGGACTTAGCTGCGATCAAGAATCGTCTAAGTAATAACTTTCTCCGAGTGTGCAATACACGTCGCACTCAGGGACTTATCTGCGATCAAGAATCGCCTAAGTAATAAATTTCTCCGACTGTGCACTAAACGTCGCACTCGGGGACTTAGCTGCGATCAAGAATCGCCTAAGTACTAATTTCTCCGAGTGTGCACTAAACGTCGCACTCGGGGACTTAGCAGCGATCAAGAATCGCCTAAGTACTAACTTTCTCCGAGTGTGCAGTAAACGTCGCACTCGGGGACTTAGCTGCGATCAAGAATCGCCTAAGTAATAAATTTCTCCGAGTGTGCACTAAACGTCGCACTCGGGGACTTAGCTGCGATCAAGAATCGCCTAAGTACTAACTTTCTCCGAGTGTGCACTAAACGTCGCACTCGGGGACTTAGCTGCGATCAAGAATCGCCTAAATAATAAATTTCTCCGAGTGTGCACTAAACGTCGCACTCGGGGACTTAGCTGCGATCAAGAATCGCCTAAGTACTAACTTTCTCCGAGTGTGCACTAAACGTCGCACTCAGGGACTTAGCTGCGATCCAGAATCGCCTAACTACTAACTTTCTCCGAGTGTGCACTAAACGTCGCACTCGGGGACTTAGCTGCGATCAAGAATCGCCTAAGTACTCACTTTCTCCGAGTGTGCACTAAACGTCGCACTCGGGGACTTAGCTGCAATCAAGAATCGCCTAAGTAATAACTTTCTTTGAGTGTGCAATACACGTCGCACTCGGGGACTGAGCTGCGATCAACAATCGCCTAAGTACTAACTTTCTCCGAGTGTGCACTAAACGTCGTACTCGGAGACTTAGATGCGATCAAGAATCGCCTAAGTAATAAATTTCTCCGAGTGTGCACTAAACGTTGCACTCAGGGACTTAGCTGCAATCAAGAATCGCCTAAGGACTAACTTTCTCCGAGTGTGCACTAAACGTCGCACTTGAGGACTTAGCTGCGATCAAGAATCGCCTAAGTACAAACTATCTCCGGGTGTGCACTACACGTCGGACTCGGGGACTTAGCTGCGATCAAGAATCGCCTAAGTACAAATTTTCTCCGAGTGTGCACTAAACATCGCACTCGGGGACTTAGCTGCGATCAAGAATCGCCTAAGTACTCACTTTCTCAGAGTGCGCACTAAACGTCGCACTCGGGGACTTAGCTGCGATCAAGAATCGCCTAAGTAATTACTTTCTCCGAGTGTGCAATACACGTCGCACTCGGGGACTTAGCTGCGATCAAGAATCGCCTAAGTAATAAATTTCTCCTAGTGTGCACTAAACGTCGCACTCGGGGACTTAGCTGCGATCAAGAATCGCCTAAGTACTAACTTTCTCCGAGTGTGCACTAAACGTCGCACTCGGGGACTTAGCTGCGATCAAGAATCGCCTAAATAAGAAATTTCTCTGAGTGTGCACTAAACGTCGCACTCGGGGACTTAGCTGCGATCAAGAATCGCCTAAGTACAAACTTTCTCCGAGTGTGCACTAAACGTCGCACTCGGGGACTTAGCTGCGATCAAGAATCGCCTAAGTACTCACTTTCTCCGAGTGTGCACTAAACGTCGCATTCGGGGACTTAGCTGCGATCAAGAATCGTCTAAGTAATAACTTTCTCCGAGTGTGCAATACACGTCGCACTCAGGGACTTATCTGCGATCAAGAATCGCCTAAGTAATAAATTTCTCCGACTGTGCACTAAACGTCGCACTCGGGGACTTAGCTGCGATCAAGAATCGCCTAAGTACTAATTTCTCCGAGTGTGCACTAAACGTCGCACTCGGGGACTTAGCAGCGATCAAGAATCGCCTAAGTACTAACTTTCTCCGAGTGTGCAGTAAACGTCGCACTCGGGGACTTAGCTGCGATCAAGAATCGCCTAAGTAATAAATTTCTCCGAGTGTGCACTAAACGTCGCACTCGGGGACTTAGCTGCGATCAAGAATCGCCTAAGTACTAACTTTCTCCGAGTGTGCACTAAACGTCGCACTCGGGGACTTAGCTGCGATCAAGAATCGCCTAAATAATAAATTTCTCCGAGTGTGCACTAAACGTCGCACTCGGGGACTTAGCTGCGATCAAGAATCGCCTAAGTACTAACTTTCTCCGAGTGTGCACTAAACGTCGCACTCAGGGACTTAGCTGCGATCCAGAATCGCCTAACTACTAACTTTCTCCGAGTGTGCACTAAACGTCGCACTCGGGGACTTAGCTGCGATCAAGAATCGCCTAAGTACTCACTTTCTCCGAGTGTGCACTAAACGTCGCACTCGGGGACTTAGCTGCAATCAAGAATCGCCTAAGTAATAACTTTCTTTGAGTGTGCAATACACGTCGCACCCGGGGACTTAGCTGCGATCAAGAATCGCCTAAGTAATAAATTTCTCCGAGTGTGCACTAAACTTCGCACTCGGGGACTTAGCTGCGATCAAGAATCGCGTAAGTACTCACTTTCTCCGAGTGTGCACTAAACGTCACACTCGGGGACTTAGTTGCAATCAAGAATCGCCTAAGTAATAACTTTCTCCGAGTGTGCAATACTGGTCGCACTCGGGGACTTAGCTACGATCAAGAATCGCCTAAGTACAAACTTTCTCCGAGTGTGCACTACACGTTGCACTCGGGGACTTAGCTGCGATCAAGAATCGCCTAAGTAAAAAATTTCTCCGAGTGTGCACTAAACGTCGCACTCGGGGACTTAGATGCGATCAAGAATCGACTAAGTACTCACTTTCTCCGAGTGTGCACTAAACGTCGCACTCGGGGACTTAGCTGGGATCAAGAATCGCCTAAGTAATAACTTTCTGCGAGTGTGCAATACACGTCGCACTCGGGGACTTAGCTGCGATCAAGAATCGCCTAAGTAATAAATTTCTCCGACTGTGCACTAAACGTCGCACTCGGGGACTTAGCTGGGATCAAGAATCGCCTAAGTAATAACTTTCTCCGAGTGTGCAATACACGTCGCACTCGGGGACTTAGCTGCGATCAAGAATCGCCTAAGTAATAAATTTCTCCGAGTGTGCACTAAACGTCGCACTCGGGGACTTAGCTGCGATCAAGAATCGCCTAAGTACTAACTTTCTCCGAGTGTGCACTAAACGTCGCACTCGGGGACTTAGCTGCGATCAAGAATCGCCTAAATAATAAATTTCTCCGAGTGTGCACTAAACGTCGCACTCGGGGACTTAGCTGCGATCAAGAATCGCCTAAGTACTAACTTTCTCCGAGTGTGCACTAAACGTCGCACTCATGGACTTAGCTGCGATCCTGAATCGCCTAAGTACTAACTTTCTCCGAGTGTGCACTAAACGTCGCACTCGGGGACTTAGCTGCGATCAAGAATCGCCTAAGTACTCACTTTCTCCGAGTGTGCACTAAACGTCGCACTCGGGGACTTAGCTGCAATCAAGAATTGCCTAAGTAATAACTTTCTCCGAGTGTGCAATACACGTCGCACCCGGGGACTTAGCTGCGATCAAGAATTGCCTAAGTAATAACTTTCTCCGAGTGTGCACTAAACGTCGCACTCGGGGACTTAGCTGCGATCAAGAATCTCCTAAATAATAAATTTCTCCGAGTGTGCACTAAACGTCGCACTCGGGGACTGAGCTGCGATCAACAATCGCCTAAGTACTAACTTTCTCCGAGTGTGCACTAAACGTCGTACTCGGAGACTTAGATGCGATCAAGAATCGCCTAAGTAATAAATTTCTCCGAGTGTGCACTAAATGTTGCACTCAGGGACTTAGCTCCAATCAAGAATCGCCTAAGTACTAACTTTCTCCGAGTGTGCACTAAACGTCGCAGTCGAGGACTTAGCTGCGATCAAGAATCGCCTAAGTACAAACTATCTCCGGGTGTGCACTACACGTCGGACTCGGGGACATAGCTGCGATCAAGAATCGCCTAAGTACAAATTTTCTCCGAGTGTGCACTAAACATCGCACTCAGGGACTTAGCTGCGATCAAGAATCGCCTAAGTACTCACTTTCTCAGAGTGCGCACTAAACGTCGCACTCGGGGACTTAGCTGCGATCAAGAATCGCCTAAGTAATTACTTTCTCCGAGTGTGCAATACACGTCGCACTCGGGGACTTAGCTGCGATCAAGAATCGCCTAAGTAATAAATTTCTCCTAGTGTGCACTAAACGTCGCACTCGGGGACTTAGCTGCGATCAAGAATCGCCTAAGTACTAACTTTCTCCGAGTGTGCACTAAACGTCGCACTCGGGGACTTAGCTGCGATCAAGAATCGCCTAAACTAGAAATTTCTCTGAGTGTGCACTAAACGTCGCACTCGGGGACTTAGCTGCGATCAAGAATCGCCTAAGTACAAACTTTCTCCCGGTGTGCACTAAACGTCGCACTCGGGGACTTAGCTGCGATCAAGAATCGCCTAAGTACTCACTTTCTCCGAGTGTGCACTAAACGTCGCATTCGGGGACTTAGCTGCGATCAAGAATCGTCTAAGTAATAACTTTCTCCGAGTGTGCAATACACGTCGCACTCAGGGACTTATCTGCGATCAAGAATCGCCTAAGTAATAAATTTCTCCGACTATGCACTAAACGTCGCACTCGGGGACTTAGCTGCGATCAAGAATCGCCTAAGTACTAATTTCTCCGAGTGTGCACTAAACGTCGCACTCGGGGACTTAGCTGCGATCAAGAATCGCCTAAGTACTAACTTTCTCCGATTGTGCAGTGAACGTCGCACTCGGGGACTTAGCTGCGATCAAGAATCGCCTAAGTAATAAATTTCTCCGAGTGTGCACTAAACGTCGCACTCGGGGACTTAGCTGCGATCAAGAATCGCCTAAGTACTAACTTTCTCCGAGTGTGCACTAAACGTCGCACTCGGGGACTTAGCTGCGATCAAGAATCGCCTAAATAATAAATTTCTCCGAGTGTGCACTAAACGTCGCACTCGGGGACTTAGCTGCGATCAAGAATCGCCTAAGTACTAACTTTCTCCGAGTGTGCACTAAACGTCGCACTCACGGACTTAGCTGCGATCCAGAATCGCCTAACTACTAACTTTCTCCGAGTGTGCACTAAACGTCGCACTCGGGGACTTAGCTGCGATCAAGAATCGCCTAAGTACTCACTTTCTCCGAGTGTGCACTAAACGTCGCACTCGGGGACTTAGCTGCAATCAAGAATCGCCTAAGTAATAACTTTCTTTGAGTGTGCAATACACGTCGCACCCGGGGACTTAGCTGCAATCAAGAATCGCCTAAGTAATAAATTTCTCCGAGTGTGCACTAAACTTCGCACTCGGGGACTTAGCTGCGATCAAGAATCGCGTAAGTACTCACTTTCTCCGAGTGTGCACTAAACGTCACACTCGGGGACTTAGTTGCAATCAAGAATCGCCTAAGTAATAACTTTCTCCGAGTGTGCAATACACGTCGCACTCGGGGACTTAGCTGCGATGAAGAATCGCCTAAGTACAAACTTTCTCCGAGTGTGCACTACACGTCGCACTCGGGGACTTAGCTGCGATCAAGAATCGCCTAAGTAAAAAATTTCTCCGAGTGTGCACTAAACGTCGCACTCGGGGACTTAGCTGCGATCAAGAATCGCCTAAGTACTCACTTTCTCCGAGTGTGCACTAAACGTCGCACTCGGGGACTTAGCTGGGATCAAGAATCGCCTAAGTAATAACTTTCTCCGAGTGTGCAATACACGTCGCACTCAGGGACTTAGCTGCGATCAAGAATCGCCTAAGTAATAAATTTCTCCGAGTGTGCACTAAACGTCGCACTCGGGGACTTAGCTGCGATCAAGAATCGCCTAAATACTAACTTTCTCCGAGTGTGCACTAAACGTCGCACTCGGGGACTTAGCTGCGATCAAGAATCGCCTAAATAATAAATTTCTCCGAGTGTGCACTAAACGTCGCACTCGGGGACTTAGCTGCGATCAAGAATCGCCTAAGTACTAACTTTCTCCGAGTGTGCACTAAACGTCGCACTCAGGGACTTAGCTGCGATCCAGAATCGCCTAACTACTAACTTTCTCCGAGTGTGCACTAAACGTCGCACTCGGGGACTTAGCTGCGATCAAGAATCGCCTAAGTACTCACTTTCTCCGAGTGTGCACTAAACGTCGCACTCGGGACTTAGCTGCAATCAAGAATCGCCTAAGTAATAACTTTCTCCGAGTGTGCAATACACGTCGCACCCGGGGACTTAGCTGCGATCAAGAATCGCCTAAGTAATAAATTTCTCCGAGTGTGCACTAAACTTCGCACTCGGGGACTTAGCTGCGATCAAGAATCGCGTAAGTACTCACTTTCTCCGAGTGTGCACTAAACGTCACACTCGGGGACTTAGTTGCAATCAAGAATCGCCTAAGTAATAACTTTCTCCGAGTGTGCAATACACGTCGCACTCGGGGACTTAGCTGCGATCAAGAATCGCCTAAGTACAAACTTTCTCCGAGTGTGCACTACACGTCGCACTCGGGGAGTTAGCTGCGATCAAGAATCGCCTAAGTAAAAAATTTCTCCGAGTGTGCACTAAACGTCGCACTCGGGGACGTAGCTGCGATCAAGAATCGCCTAAGTACTCACTTTCTCCGAGTGTGCACTAAACGTCGCACTCGGGGACTTAGCTGGGATCAAGAATCGCCTAAGTAATAACTTTCTCCGAGTGTGCAATACACGTCGCACTCGGGGACTTAGCTGCGATCAAGAATCGCCTAAGTAATAAATTTCTCCGACTGTGCACTAAACGTCGCACTCGGGGACTTAGCTGCGATCAAGAATCGCCTAAATAATAAATTTCTCCGAGTGTGCACTAAACGTCGCACTCGGGGACTTAGCTGCGATCAAGAATCGCCTAAGTACAAACTTTCTCCGAGTGTGCACTAAACGTCGCACTCGGGGACTTAGCTGCGATCAAGAATCGCCTAAGTACTCACTTTCTCCGACTGTGCACTAAACGTCGCATTCGGGGACTTAGCTGCGATCAAGAATCGTCTAAGTAATAACTTTCTCCGAGTGTGCAATACACGTCACACTCAGGGACTTATCTGCGATCAAGAATCGCCTAAGTAATAAATTTCTCCGACTGTGCACTAAACGTCGCACTCGGGGACTTAGCTGCGATCAAGAATCGCCTAAGTACTAATTTCTCCGAGTGTGCACTAAACGTCGCACTCGGGGACTTAGCTGCGATCAAGAATCGCCTAAGTAATAAATTTCTCCGAGTGTGCACTAAACGTCGCACTCGGGGACTTAGCTGCGATCAAGAATCGCCTAAGTACTAACTTTCTCCGAGTGTGCACTAAACGTCGCACTCGGGGACTTAGCTGCGATCAAGAATCGCCTAAGTACTCACTTTCTCCGAGTGTGCACTAAACGTCGCACTCGGGGACTTAGCTGTGATCAAGAATCGCCTAAGTAATAACTTTCTCCGAGTGTGCAATACACGTCGCACCCGGGGACTTAGCTGCGATCAAGAATCGCCTAAGTAATAAATTTCTCCGACTGTGCACTAAACGTCGCACTCGGGGACTTAGCTGCGATCAAGAATCGCCTAAGTACCAACTTTCTTCGAGTGTGCACTAAACGTCGCACTCGGGGACTTAGCTGCGATCAAGAGTCGCCTAAATAATAAATTTCTCCGAGTGTGCACTAAACGTCGCACTCGGGGACTTAGCTGCGATCAAGAATCGCCTAAGTAATAAATTTCTCCGAGTGTGCACTAAACGTCGCACTCCGGGACTTAGCTGTGATCAAGAATCGCCTAAGTACTAATTTCTCCGAGTGTGCACTAAACGTCGCACTCGGGGACTTAGCTGCGATCAAGAATCGCCTAAGTAATAAATTTCTCCGAGTGTGCACTAAACGTCGCACTCGGGGACTTAGCTGCGATCAAGAATCGCCTAAGTACTAACTTTCTCCGAGTGTGCACTAAACGTCGCACTCGGGGACTTAGCTGCGATCAAGAGTCGCCTAAATAATAAATTTCTCCGAGTGTGCACTAAACGTCGCACTCGGGGACTTAGCTGTGATCAAGAATCGCCTAAGTACTAACTTTCTCCGAGTGTGCACTAAATGTCGTACTCGGAGACTTAGCAGCGATCAAGAATCGCCTAAGTAATAAATTTCTCCGACTGTGCACTAAACGTCGCACTCGGGGACTTAGCTGCGATCAAGAATCGCCTAAGTACTAATTTCTCCGAGTGTGCACTAAACGTCGCACTCGGGGACTTAGCTGCGATCAAGAATCGCCTAAGTAATAAATTTCTCCGAGTGTGCACTAAACGTCGCACTCGGGGACTTAGCTGCGATCAAGAATCGCCTAAGTACTAACTTTCTCCGAGTGTGCACTAAACGTCGCACTCGGGGACTTAGCTGCGATCAAGAATCGCCTAAGTACTCACTTTCTCCGAGTGTGCACTAAACGTCGCACTCGGGGACTTAGCTGTGATCAAGAATCGCCTAAGTAATAACTTTCTCCGAGTGTGCAATACACGTCGCACCCGGGGACTTAGCTGCGATCAAGAATCGCCTAAGTAATAAATTTCTCCGACTGTGCACTAAACGTCGCACTCGGGGACTTAGCTGCGATCAAGAATCGCCTAAGTACCAACTTTCTTCGAGTGTGCACTAAACGTCGCACTCGGGGACTTAGCTGCGGTCAAGAGTCGCCTAAATAATAAATTTCTCCGAGTGTGCACTAAACGTCGCACTCGGGGACTTAGCTGCGATCAAGAATCGCCTAAGTAATAAATTTCTCCGAGTGTGCACTAAACGTCGCACTCCGGGACTTAGCTGTGATCAAGAATCGCCTAAGTACTAATTTCTCCGAGTGTGCACTAAACGTCGCACTCGGGGACTTAGCTGCGATCAAGAATCGCCTAAGTAATAAATTTATCCGAGTGTGCACTAAACGTCGCACTCGGGGACTTAGCTGCGATCAAGAATCGCCTAAGTACTAACTTTCTCCGAGTGTGCACTAAACGTCGCACTCGGGGACTTAGCTGCGATCAAGAGTCGCCTAAATAATAAATTTCTCCGAGTGTGCACTAAACGTCGCACTCGGGGACTTAGCTGTGATCAAGAATCGCCTAAGTACTAACTTTCTCCGAGTGTGCACTAAATGTCGTACTCGGAGACTTAGCAGCGATCAAGAATCGCCTAAGTAATAAATTTCTCCGAGTGTACACTAAACTTCGCACTCGGGGACTTAGCTGCGATCAAGAATCGCGTAAGTACTCACTTTCTCCGAGTGTGCACTAAACGTCACACTCGGGGACTTAGTTGCAATCAAGAATCGCCTAAGTAATAACTTTCTCCGAGTGTGCAATACACGTCGCACTCGGGGACTTAGCTGCGATCAAGAATCGCCTAATTACAAACTTTCTCCGAGTGTGCACTACACGTCGCACTCGGGGACTTAGCTGCGATCAAGAATCGCCTAAGTAAAAAATTTCTCCGAGTGTGCACTAAACGTCGCACTCGGGGACTTAGCTGCGATCAAGAATCGCCTAAGTACTCACTTTCTCCGAGTGTGCACTAAACGTCGCACTCGGGGACTTAGCTGGGATCAAGAATCGCCTAAGTAATAACTTTCTCCGAGTGTGCAATACACGTCGCACTCGGGGACTTAGCTGCAATCAAGAATCGCCTAAGTAATAAATTTCTCCGAGTGTGCACTAAACGTCGCACTCGGGGACTTAGCTGCGATCAAGAATCGCCTAAGTACTAACTTTCTCCGAGTGTGCACTAAACGTCGCACTCGGGGACTTAGCTGCGATCAAGAATCGCCTAAATAATAAATTTCTCCGAGTGTGCACTAAACGTCGCACTCGGGGACTTAGCTGCGATCAAGAATCGCCTAAGTACTCACTTTCTCCGAGTGTGCACTAAACGTCGCACTCGGGGACTTAGCTGCAATCAAGAATCGCCTAAGTAATAACTTTCTCCGAGTGTGCAATACACGTCGCACCAGGGGACTTAGCTGCGATCAAGAATCGCCTAAGTAATAAATTTCTCCGACTGTGCACTAAACGTCGCACTCGGGGACTTAGCTGCGATCAAGAATCGCCTAACTACTAACTTTCTCCGAGTGTGCACTAAACGTCGCACTCGGGGACTTAGCTGCGATCAAGAATCGCCTAAGTAATAAATTTCTCCGACTGTGCACTAAACGTCGCACTCGGGGACTTAGCTGCGATCAAGAATCGCCTAAGTACCAACTTTCTTCGAGTGTGCACTAAACGTCGCACTCGGGGACTTAGCTGCGATCAAGAGTCGCCTAAATAATAAATTTCTCCGAGTGTGCACTAAACGTCGCACTCGGGGACTTAGCTGCGATCAAGAATCGCCTAAGTAATAAATTTCTCCGAGTGTGCACTAAACGTCGCACTCCGGGACTTAGCTGTGATCAAGAATCGCCTAAGTACTAATTTCTCCGAGTGTGCACTAAACGTCGCACTCGGGGACTTAGCTGCGATCAAGAATCGCCTAAGTAATAAATTTCTCCGAGTGTGCACTAAACGTCGCACTCGGGGACTTAGCTGCGATCAAGAATCGCCTAAGTACTAACTTTCTCCGAGTGTGCACTAAACGTCGCACTCGGGGACTTAGCTGCGATCAAGAGTCGCCTAAATAATAAATTTCTCCGAGTGTGCACTAAACGTCGCACTCGGGGACTTAGCTGTGATCAAGAATCGCCTAAGTACTAACTTTCTCCGAGTGTGCACTAAATGTCGTACTCGGAGACTTAGCAGCGATCAAGAATCGCCTAAGTAATAAATTTCTCCGAGTGTACACTAAACTTCGCACTCGGGGACTTAGCTGCGATCAAGAATCGCGTAAGTACTCACTTTCTCCGAGTGTGCACTAAACGTCACACTCGGGGACTTAGTTGCAATCAAGAATCGCCTAAGTAATAACTTTCTCCGAGTGTGCAATACACGTCGCACTCGGGGACTTAGCTGCGATCAAGAATCGCCTAATTACAAACTTTCTCCGAGTGTGCACTACACGTCGCACTCGGGGACTTAGCTGCGATCAAGAATCGCCTAAGTAAAAAATTTCTCCGAGTGTGCACTAAACGTCGCACTCGGGGACTTAGCTGCGATCAAGAATCGCCTAAGTACTCAATTTCTCCGAGTGTGCACTAAACGTCGCACTCGGGGACTTAGCTGGGATCAAGAATCGCCTAAGTAATAACTTTCTCCGAGTGTGCAATACACGTCGCACTCGGGGACTTAGCTGCAATCAAGAATCGCCTAAGTAATAAATTTCTCCGAGTGTGCACTAAACGTCGCACTCGGGGACTTAGCTGCGATCAAGAATCGCCTAAGTACTAACTTTCTCCGAGTGTGCACTAAACGTCGCACTCGGGGACTTAGCTGCGATCAAGAATCGCCTAAATAATAAATTTCTCCGAGTGTGCACTAAACGTCGCACTCGGGGACTTAGCTGCGATCAAGAATCGCCTAAGTACTCACTTTCTCCGAGTGTGCACTAAACATCGCACTCGGGGACTTAGCTGCAATCAAGAATCGCCTAAGTAATAACTTTCTCCGAGTGTGCAATACACGTCGCACCCGGGGACTTAGCTGCGATCAAGAATCGCCTAAGTAATAAATTTCTCCGACTGTGCACTAAACGTCGCACTCGGGGACTTAGCTGCGATCAAGAATCGCCTAACTACTAACTTTCTCCGAGTGTGCACTAAACGTCGCACTCGGGGACTTAGCTGCGATCAAGAATCGCCTAAATAATAAATTTCTCCGAGTGTGCACTAAACGTCGCACTCGGGGACTGAGCTGCGATCAACAATCGCCTAAGTACTAACTTTCTCCGAGTGTGCACTAAACGTCGTACTCGGAGACTTAGATGCGATCAAGAATCGCCTAAGTAATAAATTTCTCCGAGTGTGCACTAAACGTCGCACTCAGGGACTTAGCTGCAATCAAGAATCGCCTAAGTACTAACTTTCTCCGAGTGTGCACTAAACGTCGCACTCGAGGACTTAGCTGCGATCAAGAATCGCCTAAGTACAAACTATCTCCGGGTGTGCACTACACGTCGGAATCGGGGACTTAGCTGCGATCAAGAATCGCCTAAGTACAAATTTTCTCCGAGTGTGCACTAAACATCGCACTCGGGGACTTAGCTGCGATCAAGAATCGCCTAAGTACTCACTTTCTCAGAGTGCGCACTAAACGTCGCACTCGGGGACTTAGCTGCGCTCAAGAATCGCCTAAGTAATTACTTTCTCCGAGTGTGCAATACACGTCGCACTCGGGGACTTAGCTGCGATCAAGAATCGCCTAAGTAATAAATTTCTCCTAGTGTGCACTAAACGTCGCACTCGGGGACATAGCTGCGATCAAGAATCGCCTAAGTACTAACTTTCTCCGAGTGTGCACTAAACGTCGCACTCGGGGACTTAGCTGCGATCAAGAATCGCCTAAATAATAAATTTCTCTGAGTGTGCACTAAACGTCGCACTCGGGGACTTAGCTGCGATCAAGAATCGCCTAAGTACAAACTTTCTCCGAGTGTGCACTAAACGTCGCACTCGGGGACTTAGCTGCGATCAAGAATCGCCTAAGTACTCACTTTCTCCGAGTGTGCACTAAACGTCGCACTCGGGGACTTAGCTGCGATCAAGAATCGCCTAAGTAATAACTTTCTCCGAGTGTGCAATACACGTCACACTCAGGGACTTATCTGCGATCAAGAATTGCCTAAGTAATAAATTTCTCCGACTGTGCACTAAACGTCGCACTCGGGGACTTAGCTGCGATCAAGAATCGCCTAAGTACTAATTTCTCCGAGTGTGCACTAAACGTCGCACTCGGGGACTTAGCTGCGATCAAGAATCGCCTAAATAATAAATTTCTCCGAGTGTGCACTAAACGTCGCACTCGGGGACTTAGCTGCGATCAAGAATCGCCTAAGTACTAACTTTCTCCGAGTGTGCACTAAACGTCGCACTCGGGGACTTAGCTGCGATCAAGAATCGCCTAAGTACTCACTTTCTCCGAGTGTGCACTAAACGTCGCACTCGGGGACTTAGCTGTGATCAAGAATCGCCTAAGTAATAACTTTCTCCGAGTGTGCAATACACGTCGCACCCGGGGACTTAGCTGCGATCAAGAATCGCCTAAGTAATAAATTTCTCCGACTGTGCACTAAACGTCGCACTCGGGGACTTAGCTGGGATCAAGAATCGCCTAAGTAATAACTTTCTCCGAGTGTGCAATACACGTCGCACTCGGGGACTTAGCTGCGATCAAGAATCGCCTAAGTAATAAATTTCTCCGAGTGTGCACTAAACGTCGCACTCGGGGACTTAGCTGCGATCAAGAATCGCCTAAGTACTAACTTTCTCCGAGTGTGCACTAAACGTCGCACTCGGGGACTTAGCTGCGATCAAGAATCGCCTAAATAATAAATTTCTCCGAGTGTGCACTAAACGTCGCACTCGGGGACTTAGCTGCGATCAAGAATCGCCTAAGTACTCACTTTCTCCGAGTGTGCACTAAACGTCGCACTCGGGGACTTAGCTGCAATCAAGAATCGCCTAAGTAATAACTTTCTCCGAGTGTGCAATACACGTCGCACCAGGGGACTTAGCTGCGATCAAGAATCGCCTAAGTAATAAATTTCTCCGACTGTGCACTAAACGTCGCACTCGGGGACTTAGCTGCGATCAAGAATCGCCTAACTACTAACTTTCTCCGAGTGTGCACTAAACGTCGCACTCGGGGACTTAGCTGCGATCAAGAATCGCCTAAGTACTCACTTTCTCCGAGTGTGCAGTAAACGTCGCACTCGGGGACTTAGCTGCAATCAAGAATCGCCTAAGTAATAACTTTCTCCGAGTGTGCAATACACGTCGCACCCGGGGACTTAGCTGCGATCAAGAATCGCCTAAGTAATAAATTTCTCCGACTGTGCACTAAACGTCGCACTCGGGGACTTAGCTGCGATCAAGAATCGCCTAAGTACTAACTTTCTCCGAGTGTGCACTAAACGTCGCACTCGGGGACTTAGCTGCGATCAAGAATCGCCTAAATAATAAATTTCTCCGAGTGTGCACTAAACGTCGCACTCGGGGACTGAGCTGCGATCAACAATCGCCTAAGTACTAACTTTCTCCGAGTGTGCACTAAACGTCGTACTCGGAGACTTAGATGCGATCAAGAATCGCCTAAGTAATAAATTTCTCCGAGTGTGCACTAAACGTCGCACTCAGAGACTTAGCTGCAATCAAGAATCGCCTAAGTACTAACTTTCTCCGAGTGTGCACTAAACGTCGCACTCGAGGACTTAGCTGCGATCAAGAATCGCCTAAGTACAAACTATCTCCGGGTGTGCACTACACGTCGGAATCGGGGACTTAGCTGCGATCAAGAATCGCCTAAGTACAAATTTTCTCCGAGTGTGCACTAAACATCGCACTCGGGGACTTAGCTGCGATCAAGAATCGCCTAAGTACTCACTTTCTCAGAGTGCGCACTAAACGTCGCACTCGGGGACTTAGCTGCGCTCAAGAATCGCCTAAGTAATTACTTTCTCCGAGTGTGCAATACACGTCGCACTCGGGGACTTAGCTGCGATCAAGAATCGCCTAAGTAATAAATTTCTCCTAGTGTGCACTAAACGTCGCACTCGGGGACATAGCTGCGATCAAGAATCGCCTAAGTACTAACTTTCTCCGAGTGTGCACTAAACGTCGCACTCGGGGACTTAGCTGCGATCAAGAATCGCCTAAATAATAAATTTCTCTGAGTGTGCACTAAACGTCGCACTCGGGGACTTAGCTGCGATCAAGAATCGCCTAAGTACAAACTTTCTCCGAGTGTGCACTAAACGTCGCACTCGGGGACTTAGCTGCGATCAAGAATCGCCTAAGTACTCACTTTCTCCGAGTGTGCACTAAACGTCGCACTCGGGGACTTAGCTGCGATCAAGAATCGCCTAAGTAATAACTTTCTCCGAGTGTGCAATACACGTCACACTCAGGGACTTATCTGCGATCAAGAATCGCCTAAGTAATAAATTTCTCCGACTGTGCACTAAACGTCGCACTCGGGGACTTAGCTGCGATCAAGAATCGCCTAAGTACTAATTTCTCCGAGTGTGCACTAAACGTCGCACTCGGGAACTTAGCTGCGATCAAGAATCGCCTAAATAATAAATTTCTCCGAGTGTGCACTAAACGTCGCACTCGGGGACTTAGCTGCGATCAAGAATCGCCTAAGTACTAACTTTCTCCGAGTGTGCACTAAACGTCGCACTCGGGGACTTAGCTGCGATCAAGAATCGCCTAAGTACTCACTTTCTCCGAGTGTGCACTAAACGTCGCACTCGGGGACTTAGCTGTGATCAAGAATCGCCTAAGTAATAACTTTCTCCGAGTGTGCAATACACGTCGCACCCGGGGACTTAGCTGCGATCAAGAATCGCCTAAGTAATAAATTTCTCCGACTGTGCACTAAACGTCGCACTCGGGGATTTAGCTGCGATCAAGAATCGCCTAAGTACTAACTTTCTCCGAGTGTGCACTAAACGTCGCACTCGGGGACTTAGCTGCGATCAAGAATCGCCTAAATAATAAATTTCTCCGAGTGTGCACTAAACGTCGCACTCGGGGACTTAGCTGTGATCAAGAATCGCCTAAGTAATAACTTTCTCCGAGTGTGCAATACACGTCGCACCCGGGGACTTAGCTGCGATCAAGAATCGCCTAAGTAATAAATTTCTCCGACTGTGCACTAAACGTCGCACTCGGGGATTTAGCTGCGATCAAGAATCGCCTAAGTACTAACTTTCTTCGAGTGTGCACTAAACGTCGCACTCGGGGACTTAGCTGGGATCAAGAGTCGCCTAAATAATAAATTTCTCCGAGTGCGCACTAAACGTCGCACTCGGGGACTTAGCTGCGATCAAGAATCGCCTAAGTACTAACTTTCTCCGAGTGTGCACTAAATGTCGTACTCGAAGACTTAGCTGCGATCAAGAATCGCCTAAGTAATAAATTTCTCCGAGTGTGCACTAAACGTCGCACTCAGGGACTTAGCTGCGATCAAGAATCGCCTAAGTACTAACTTTCTCCGAGTGTGCACTAAACGTCGCACTCGGGGACTTAGCTGCGATCAAGAATCACCTAAGTACAAACTATCTCCGGGTGTGCACTACACGTCGCACTCGGGGACTTAGCTGCGATCAAGAATCGCCTAAGTACAAATTTTCTCCGAGTGTGCACTAAACGTCGCACTCAGGGACTTAGTTGCGATCAAGAATCGCCTAAGTACTCACTTTATCCGAGTGTGCACTAAACATCAGACTCGGGGACTTAGCTGCGATCAAGAATCGCCTAAGTAATAACTTTCTCCGAGTGTGCAATACACGTCGCACTCGGGGACTTAGCTGCGATCAAGAATCGCCTAAGTACTAATTTCTCCGAGTGTGCAATAAACGTCGCACTCGGGGACTTAGCTGCGATCAAGAATCGCCTAAATAATAAATTTCTCCGAGTGTGCACTAAACGTCGCACTCGGGGACTTAGCTGCGATCAAGAATCGCCTAAGTACTAACTTTCTCCGAGTGTGCACTAAACGTCGCACTCGGGGACTTAGCTGCGATCAAGAATCACCTAAGTACTCACTTTCTCCGAGTGTGCACTAAACGTCGCACTCGAGGACTTAGTTGTGATCAAGAATCGCCTAAGTAATAACGTTCTCCGAGTGTGCAATAAACGTCGCACCCGGGGACTTAGCTGTGATCAAGAATCGCCTAAGTAATAAATTTCTTCGACTATGCACTAAACGTCGCACTCGGGGACTTAGCTGCGATCAAGAATCGCCTAAGTACTAACTTTCTCCGAGTGTGCACTAAACGTCGCACTCGGGGACTTAGCTGGGATCAAGAATCGCCTAAGTAATAAGTTTCTCCGAGTGTGCAATACACGTCGCACTCGGGGACTTAGCTGCGATCAAGAATCGCCTAAGTAATAAATTTCTCCGAGTGTGCACTAAGCGTCGCACTCGGGGACTTAGCTACGATCAAGAATCGCCTAAGTACTAACTTTCTCCGAGTGTGCACTAAATGTCGTACTCGGAGACTTAGCTGCGATCAAGAATCGCCTAAGTAATAAATTTCTCCGAGTGTGCACTAAACGTCGCACTCAGGGACTTAGCTGCGATCAAGAATCGCCTAAGTACTAACTTTCTCCGAGTGTGCACTAAACGTCGCACTCGGGGACTTAGCTGCGATCAAGAATCACCTAAGTACAAACTATCTCCGGGTGTGCACTACACGTCGCACTCGGGGACTTAGCTGCGATCAAGAATCGCCTAAGTACAAATTTTCTCCGAGTGTGCACTAAACGTCGCACTCAGGGACTTAGTTGCGATCAAGAATCGCCGAAGTACTCACTTTATCCGAGTGTGCACTAAACGTCAGACTCGGGGACTTAGCTGCGATCAAGAATCGCCTAAGTAATAACTTTCTCCGAGTGTGCAATACACGTCGCACTCGGGGACTTAGCTGCGATCAAGAATCGCCTAAGTACTAATTTCTCCGAGTGTGCAATAAACGTCGCACTCGGGGACTTAGCTGCGATCAAGAATCGCCTAAGTACTAACTTTCTCCGAGTGTGCACTAAACGTCGCACTCGGGGACTTAGCTGCGATCAAGAATCGCCTAAATAATAAATTTCTCTGAGTGTGCACTAAACGTCGCACTCGGGGACTTAGCTGCGATCAAGAATCGCCTAAGTACAAACTTTCTCCGAGTGTGCACTAAACGTCGCACTCGGGGACTTAGCTGCGATCAAGAATCGCCTAAATAATAAATTTCTCCGAGTGTGCACTAAACGTCGCACTCGGGGACTTAGCTGCGATCAAGAATCGCCTAACTACTAACTTTCTCCGAGTGTGCACTAAATGTCGCACTCGGGGACTTAGCTGCGATCAAGAATCACCTAAGTACTCACTTTCTCCGAGTGTGCACTAAACGTCGCACTCGGGGACTTAGTTGTGATCAAGAATCGCCTAAGTAATAACTTTCTCCGAGTGTGCAATACACGTCGCACCCGGGGACTTAGCTGTGATCAAGAATCGCCTAAGTAATAAATTTCTCCGACTATGCACTAAACGTCGCACTCGGGGACTTAGCTGCGATCAAGAATCGCCTAAGTACTAACTTTCTCCGAGTGTGCACTAAACGTCGCACTTGGGGACTTAGCTGGGATCAAGAATCGCCTAAGTAATAAGTTTCTCCGAGTGTGCAATACACGTCGCACTCGGAGACTTAGCTGCGATCAAGAATCGCCTAAGTAATAAATTTCTCCGAGTGTGTACTAAGCGTCGCACTCGGGGACTTAGCTACGATCAAGAATCGCCTAAGTACTAATTTCTCCGAGTGTGCACTAAACGTCGCACTCGGGGACTTAGCTGCGATCAAGAATCGCCTAAATAATAAATTTCTCCGAGTGTGCACTAAACGTCGCACTCGGGGACTTAGCTACGATCAAGAATCGCCAAAGTACTAACTTTCTCCGAGTGTGCACTAAACGTCGCACTCGGGGACTTAGCTACGATCAAGAATCGCCTAAGTACTAACTTTCTCCGAGTGTGCACTAAACGTCGCACTCGGGGACTTAGCTGCGATCAAGAATCGCCTAAGTACTCACTTTCTCCGAGTGTGCACTAAACGTCGCACTCGGGGACTTAGCTGCGATCAAGAATCGCCTAAGTAATAACTTTCTCCGAGTGTGCAATACACGTCGCACCCGGGGACTTAGCTGCGATCAAGAATCGCCTAAGTAATAAATTTCTCCGACTGTGCACTAAACGTCGCACTCGGGGACTTAGCTGCGATCAAGAATCGCCTAAGTACTAACTTTCTCCGAGTGTGCACTAAATGTCGCACTCGGGGACTTAGCTGCGATCAAGAATCGCCTAAATAATAAATTTCTCCGAGTGTGCACTAAACGTCGCACTCGGGGACTTAGCTGCGATCAAGAATCGCGTAAGTACTAACTTTCTCCGAGTGTGCACTAAACGACGTACTCGGAGACATAGCTGCGATCAAGAATCGCCTAAGTAATAAATTTCTCCGAGTGTCCACTAAACGTCGCACTCAGGGACTTAGCTGCGATCAAGAATCGCGTAAGTACTAACTTTCTCCGAGTGTGCACTAAACATCGCACCCGGGGACTTAGCTGCGATCAAGAATCGCCTAAGTAATAAATTTCTCCGACTGTGCACTAAACGTCGCACTCGGGGATTTAGCTGCGAGCAAGAATCGCCTAAGTACTAACTTTCTCCGAGTGTGCACTAAACGTCGCACTCGGGGACTTAGCTGCGATCAAGAGTCGCCTAAATAATAAATTTCTCCGAGTGTGCACTAAACGTCGCACTCGGGGACTTAGCTGCGATCAAGAATCGCCTTAGTACTAACTTTCTCCGAGTGTGCACTAAATGTCGTACTCGGAGACTTAGCTGCGATCAAGAATCGCCTAAGTAATAAATTTCTCCGAGTGTGCACTAAACGTCGCACTCAGGGACTTAGCTGCGATCAAGAATCGCCTAAGTACTAACTTTCTCCGAGTGTGCACTAAACGTCGCACTCGGGGACTTAGCTGCGATCAAGAATCACCTAAGTACAAACTATCTCCGGGTGTGCACTACACGTCGCACTCGGGGACTTAGCTGCGATCAAGAATCGCCTAAGTACAAATTTTCTCCGAGTGTGCACTAAACGTCGCACTCAGGGACTTAGTTGCGATCAAGAATCGCCTAAGTACTCACTTTATCCGAGTGTGCACTAAACGTCGCACTCGGGGACTTAGCTGCGATCAAGAATCGCCTAAGTAATAAATTTCTCCGACTGTGCACTAAACATCGCACTCGGGGACTTAGCTGCGATCAAGAATCGCCTAAGTACTAATTTCTCCGAGTGTGCAATAAACGTCGCACTCGGGGACTTAGCTGCGATCAAGAATCGCCTAAATAATAAATTTCTCCGAGTGTGCACTAAACGTCGCACTCGGGGACTTAGCTGCGATCAAGAATCGCCTAAGTACTAACTTTCTCCGAGTGTGCACTAAACGTCGCACTCGGGGACTTAGCTGCGATCAAGAATCGCCTAAGTACTCACTTTCTCCGAGTGTGCACTAAACGTCGCACTCGGGGACTTAGCTGTGATCAAGAATCGCCTAAGTAATAACTTTCTCCGAGTGTGCAATACACGTCGCACCCGGGGACTTAGCTGCGATCAAGAATCGCCTAAGTAATAAATTTCTCCGACTATGCACTAAACGTCGCACTCGGGGACTTAGCTGGAATCAAGAATCGCCTAAGTAATAAGTTTCTCCGAGTGTGCAATACACGTCGCACTCGGGGACTTAGCTGCGATCAAGAATCGCCTAAGTAATAAATTTCTCCGAGTGTGCACTAAACGTCGCACTCGGGGACTTAGCTGCGATCAAGAATCGCCTAAATAATAAATTTCTCCGAGTGTGCACTAAACATCGAACTCGGGGACTTAGCTACGATCAAGAATCGCCTAAGTAATAAATTTCTCCGAGTGTGCACTAAACGTCGCACTCAGGGACTTAGCTGCGATCAAGAATCGCCTAAGTAATAAATTTCTCCGAGTGTGCACTAAACGTCGCACTCAGGGACTTAGCTGCGATCAAGAATCGCGTAAGTACTAACTTTCTCCGAGTGTGCACTAAACGTCGCACTCGGGGACTTAGCTGCGATCAAGAATCGCCTAAGTACTAACTTTCTCCGAGTGTGCACTAAACGTCGCACTCGGGGACTTAGCTGCGATCAAGAATCGCCTAAGTACTCACTTTCTCCGAGTGTGCACTAAACGTCGCACTCGGGGACTTAGCTGCGATCAAGAATCGCCTAAGTAATAACTTTCTCCGAGTGTGCAATACACGTCGCACCCGGGGACTTAGCTGCGATCAAGAATCGCCTAAGTAATAAATTTCTCCGACTGTGCACTAAACGTCGCACTCGGGGACTTAGCTGCGATCAAGAATCGCCTAAGTACTAACTTTCTCCGAGTGTGCACTAAATGTCGCACTCGGGGACTTAGCTGCGATCAAGAATCGCCTAAATAATAAATTTCTCCGAGTGTGCACTAAACGTCACACTCGGGGACTTAGCTGCGATCAAGAATCGCCTAAGTACTAACTTTCTCCGAGTGTGCACTAAACGTCGTACTCGGAGACTTAGCTGCGATCAAGAATCGCCTAAGTAATAAATTTCTCCGAGTGTGCACTAAACGTCGCACTCAGGGACTTAGCTGCGATCAAGAATCGCGTAAGTACTAACTTTCTCCGAGTGTGCACTAAACGTCGCACTCGGGAACTTAGCTGCGATCAAGAATCGCCTAAGTACAAACTATCTCCGGGTGTGCAGTACACTTCGCACTCGGGGACTTAGCTGCGATCAAGAATCACCTAAGTACAAATTTTCTCCAAGTGTGCACTAAACGTCGCACTCGGTGACTTAGCTGCGATCAAGAATCGCCTAAGTACTCAATTTCTCCGAGTGCGCACTAAACGTCACTCTCGGGGACTTAGCTGCGATCAAGAATCGCCTAAGTAATTACTTTCTTCGAGTGTGCAATACACGTCGCACTCGGGGACTTAGCTGCGATCAAGAATCGCCTAAGTAATAAATTTCTCCTAGTGTGCACTAAACGTCGCACTCGGGGACTTAGCTGCGATCAAGAATCGCCTAAGTACTAACTTTCTCCGAGTGTGCACTAAACGTCGCACTCGGGGACTTAGCTGCGATCAAGAATCGCCTAAATAATAAATTTCTCTGAGTGTGCACTAAACGTCGCACTCGGGGACTTAGCTGCGATCAAGAATCGCCTAAGTACAAATTTTCTCCGAGTGTGCACTAAACGTCGCACTCGGGGACTTAGCTGCGATCAAGAATCGCCTAAATAATAAATTTCTCCGAGTGTGCACTAAACGTCGCACTCGGGGACTTAGCTGCGATCAAGAATCGCCTAAGTACTAACTTTCTCCGAGTGTGCACTAAACGTCGCACTCGGGGACTTAGCTGCGATCAAGAATCGCCTAAGTACTCACTTTCTCCGAGTGTGCACTAAACGTCGCACTCGGGGACTTAGCTGTGATCAAGAATCGCCTAAGTAATAACTTTCTCCGAGTGTGCAATACACGTCGCACCCGGGGACTTAGCTGCGATCAAGAATCGCCTAAGTAATAAATTTCTCCGACTATGCACTAAACGTCGCACTCGGGGACTTAGCTGGAATCAAGAATCGCCTAAGTAATAAGTTTCTCCGAGTGTGCAATACACGTCGCACTCGGGGACTTAGCTGCGATCAAGAATCGCCTAAGTAATAAATTTCTCCGAGTGTGCACTAAACGTCGCACTCGGGGACTTAGCTGCGATCAAGAATCGCCTAAATAATAAATTTCTCCGAGTGTGCACTAAACATCGAACTCGGGGACTTAGCTACGATCAAGAATCGCCTAAGTAATAAATTTCTCCGAGTGTGCACTAAACGTCGCACTCAGGGACTTAGCTGCGATCAAGAATCGCCTAAGTAATAAATTTCTCCGAGTGTGCACTAAACGTCGCACTCAGGGACTTAGCTGCGATCAAGAATCGCGTAAGTACTAACTTTCTCCGAGTGTGCACTAAACGTCGCACTCGGGGACTTAGCTGCGATCAAGAATCGCCTAAGTACTAACTTTCTCCGAGTGTGCACTGAACGTCGCACTCGGGGACTTAGCTGCGATCAAGAATCGCCTAAGTACTCACTTTCTCCGAGTGTGCACTAAACGTCGCACTCGGGGACTTAGCTGCGATCAAGAATCGCCTAAGTAATAACTTTCTCCGAGTGTGCAATACACGTCGCACCCGGGGACTTAGCTGCGATCAAGAATCGCCTAAGTAATAAATTTCTCCGAGTGTGCACTAAACGTCGCACTCGGGGACTTAGCTGCGATCAAGAATCGCCTAAGTACTAACTTTCTCCGAGTGTGCACTAAACGTCGCACTCGGGGACTTAGCTGCGATCAAGAATCGCCTAAATAATAAATTTCTCCGAGTGTGCACTAAACGTCGCACTCGGGGACTTAGCTGCGATCAAGAATCGCCTAAGTACTAACTTTCTCCGAGTGTGCACTAAACGTCGCACTCAG